>NC_090647.1:237480446-237795946 GCF_040937935.1 Hyperolius riggenbachi | reverse complement strand
GGTTCCCATACAGAGTCTATCTGAACTGGAGCGTGCACGGCTGCAGGAAGTTGCATTTTACCGTCTGCAGTCAGATTTTGACTTGAGCTGTCAGATCACTATTCCCAAAGGTAAGGGCATGCTTTGATGATTTGACATGGTAGCGGAGTGCTTTTTTCCTTAGTCTGCTTGTGTTCTGTTATCACAGACATCTTGATTCTTTCAATATTGCTGTGGTTTGGTTGTTCTCCAAATTCTCAGGTGAAATGTTTCAAAAAACCTCTACAACTAAAATACTTGAAAACTGACTTCTTTGCGGATTAAAGTGACTGCACAGTCAGCAGCAACCAGTCCCATACTTAATTCATTTTCTGCCTGACAAGAAGAACTGTAATCTGATTGGTTGTTTTAGGCAACATAAACATTCCCTTATACCACCAATTATAAACCATTCCTAACTAGTTTATAGAATAGTTAGCTAAAAGCATAGGTCATAGACTGGCGCCCCTCCAATCAGACTGGCACCCCTCCAATCTGTACTGAAATAACCTACAAAGCTCTCCACAATCTCTCTCCCCTGTACAACTTCTCACTAGTTTCCAGATACTATCCCAACAGCAACCTCAGATCTGCACACAACCTTTTTCTGTCCTCCTTCGATTCCATTAATCTGATCTAATTCCATAGGTGGGCCTGAGCAATCCATTTTTGAGTGATGATATGATCAAATTGGATGATCGGTTGTCTGGAGAATTGTATCGTTAATGACCACCTATAGACTGATCTGGTTCACTCCTAGTAAATCTCTGTATCAAGGAGCATTTGAGATGAGGTTTCCCACAACAGGGGGTGGTACATCATTAGTAAAGCAGTACATGTGGTAATAATGTCAGTAACCCTAATCATTTTAAATATAATCTGGCAGATAAGGACTATGGGGGCTGCCATTTTCACTTGTTTTCAAAGGAGCATACCTTAACTGTCATGCTCCTTCTTACTCCTCAGTAATGTTGATACCTTTCACTGACTTCGCAAATGCATGTAGCCTCTGAAATAATGAGATGCCTTGCTGGGCAAGTCAGTTCATAGTGATGCAAAGATAAGAATGGCAGCCCTGGAGTTTATGCCTTCAGTTATAAAAAAAAAACAAAAGAAGCTTAATGGGTACCTTAGGTTACATGTGACCTAAAGAGATAGACATTACTTTTCTTCTTTTTTTTTTGCTTGACATCGTTAATATTCAGCTAAACCACTGACCGTTTTTCTACAGTTGGGACCCAGTCAGATTATAGCATCCCTCACTGATAAGGAATGACAGCCATAAAACACTTTCCTTGCAGAGAACAGAGGATAGATAAACAAAGGTCAATAGTTCATATATTTTAGCTATCTGAAACACAGGACAGACTTTGTCATTGAGCTGACAAAAAACAATAAATCTACTCTAATTCAGTTTTATGTTATCTTTAAGAACTTAGTCATTTTTAGCAGTAGGAGGATAGATGCAATTGTTTATCTAAATTACTTTCACTTAAGGTTCTCTTCCTGCCAATGTAATTTTTGATCAAAACTCCTACATAAGGATTTTTTGTGTGAACTGAAAAGGTGAGGACAGTGGTCCTGCCTCAGCTGCATTACTGCCTCCGGACTTCACTGTCCACAACTGCTTTTTAGTGACTACTCTGCTTAAAGGATACCAGAGCTGAAACATATTGTAAAAGTGAGCAGTAGTGCACAGGCGCTGAGCTGGCTGCGCACGTCTTTGATTGCGTGCCTGCGGCTGGTAGTGCTCTGCGCATGACCTCACGACGACGCTGCACAATATTGGCTGCCTCAGCCGATAATCAGGCATCTATGCAATAGCCCCGACTCCCAACCCACAAGCGATCCTCCTGGCGGATCTACTGATTCCCCACTGATCCCATTCTTAGTACCGCTCCGCCGTGTGACATCATGCATGCACCACTCGTCATCCTTCTGTCCTCCCCTTGCCCCATCCACTTGCATATTCACTCGCTCAAGACAGATAGGTTATGCTTGGCACAAGTGCTGACCTCTCCCTTTCTGGTTTGCCTGAGCTGTGCAAGTACTCTGTTGTTAGCATTGGTGGGACTCTGAGCTCTCTGTGATGACAAAATATAATACTTTTTGTTTTTGTTTTTTGTTTTTTTTTTTTAAAAAGTTGAGTGAAACATTTTACTTTAGTTCTCACTAGAGCCGGATCTCCAATGGCCAGCAGGAGTGAACCGTGTATTAACCACTTTGATGGTCCATTGTTGTGTTTTACCGAATAAGCCATTGACTGTGAATCCTAGTAGAAAAATTTATTATTATTATTACTCTTACTATTACTTCCCTACAGCACTAATCAAAGAATATAGAACAACTCTCATTTCCTTTCAACATTCTATGGCTATTTTTTACATTTAATAACTTGTATTTAGAAGGACATTAAGCATTAAATGACTGCTATTTTTATGTCCTGAAATAAGAAATGTAGAGTTCTAAAGTAACAGACATGAGGTCAAATAAAGTGCTCCTCAGCTTCCCAAGATATGCTCTCTTCCCTGGGGCTTTGTAGGAAAACATCAAGCCTCCAGAGTGAAAGAGAGAATTATTATGTGGGTGGAACTGTCTTCAATGATAACTCTTCAGTTGTAATATGTTATGATTAATGCTAGACTAGCCTATTTGCTTCCCCTCCCTTTTATTTAAAGACTTCACCAGAAATGTAGTGCTGATTTTCAGCTTTGCATAGACCTGTTGGCTAGCACTCTCACCTTGCTTCACTAGAGCTCCAGGTCTGAATGTTGTCCTGGACACTATATGCATGGGGGTTTTATGTTATTTACGTAAGATATCTCTTATATCCCGAAAACATATTATTTGCTTTATTTATTTAAGTATTTATATAGCCGACATATTACGCAGCGCTGTACAGAGTATATTGTCTTGTCACTAACTCCCTCAGAGGGGCTCACAATCTAATACCTTCCATAGTCCTAGTTCTATGTATGTATCATGTAGTGCAGATTTCATAGTCTAGGGCCAATTTAGGGAGAAGCCAATTAACTTATCTGTATGTTTTTGAGATGTAGGAGAAAACCGGAGTGCCCGTAAGAAATACACACAGACAGCAATAGGCTTTCGAGGCCAGACGGACTGAAATTTGGAATTCAAATGAAGTCTAATGACTTCAGGTGTGACTGCGGGAAAATTTACCCAGAAGTCTTCGGGACAATGGCGTTTCATTACACGTCATAGGAGTAATGAAAGCCATGTTGCATTACTCACTACTGTGCTTCCTCTTTCAAGCCGGAAGGAGAAAGTGCGGAAGTGAGTGATGGGATGCGGCTTTCACTACGCCTATGAGGCGTAATGGAACGCAGACGTCCAGAAGACTTCTGGCTAAATTTCCTCCAAAATTAACCTATGGTAACTATGGTAGCAACCTTAGACACTGACACTGACAATGGTAGGGTAATTGACACAACAATGGACTCTGTAAAGTGCTGCTGCATAAATGCATATTGATAATATAAATGATAGTCCAAGAGGTTTTTTTTATTTTCTTCTCTTTGGATGGAAGTGGAAAATGGCTAGGGCCGTATTGTTTTATCTTTGCTGCATGTATATCTGTTAGGAAGAGTCTGCTGCTAGTTAAAGAAAGCAATACACATAATTATTTTTGTACTATAAGACTATATTTGTACTAGATTAGAGCTCATTATTATAGTCATTTTCATCCACATCCAAACTGTTTTTACTTTTACATAGGTTTGTTGCCTCTTTTTCAGTTTGGAAACTTAGATTAAGTTGAATATGAAAATTGACATTGCTGACTTCTAATAATCCTTTATGCCCCAGGAATTATTATGTGGGCTGCTGCACAGTGCTAGAATTAAATTACCTTATAATACTAATACTAATACTTAGGACTAAATTGTAAAATGATAGGGGCATCTACCACCTTATACCGGCTATACCAGTTGTAGTCGGTGGACATCATTGACTGGGCCCAAATAGCAGCACCTTCTGTAATTATTAGTTAAATTTAAGATTGAGATTTCATTTTGTATCCACCTTCCTATGCTGATTCTGGACTACTGAAGTGAGAAGAATATGGAGGCTGCCAACTGATCTTGCTTAAAAGGAAATAAATATGCAAGCCTCCGTATGTCTCTCGCTTCAGTTGTCCTTTAAACTGGGCAGCTAATCTTGTGGGACAGTGACAGTTGTATGACATTTGTGTAATTCTAGCCTGTCTGTATGTGTGTTAAGTTATGTAGCCTGATACAGAGGGTGTGCACTGCATGCTGGTGTAGGGATATCTTGCAGAGTACACATTAGACTAGTGGGCAGCACATAAAGTCTGCTTAAGCTGGACAAGCGCTATTGAACCATGATCCCACGTGAGTGGGTATATTGTCGTGGGCTATATGAGAGCTCACTTGCTTTTAGACTAGGAGTGGGTCCCCATTTCCCCTATGATGATTATGGTGCATTTATGTGTATGTGCTCATCCATAATCTTCTAATTTTAAATTATTCTAATGATCCATTGCCAGTACACTGATCATGTGTTCTAATTTCTCTCTGACTCATTATGTGCAGGCTTGTTGTATCCCTCTAGGCTCTGTTGTTTAAAATGTGAAAAAAAAAGGGTAAAGTCCAGTCCTAGACCTAGACACAAATGCTTTCATAGCTATGCTTAGCCACTCAATAGAAAAGCGTGTTTTAGTAGTGCCTTAAGTTTAAATAGAGGGTACTGACTGTCAGCTGAAGAAGAGGTTCACAAGATAGTGAAAAATGAATGTATATCAAACTGAAACAACCATGCTTAAACGGGAGGGCCGCTCACACCATTTATCAACATGCAATGCTTTCTTATCATGCGTACCTAGATGTTTTACAGACAATGCACACCTTTAGCCATCAGTTAAATAATTAACATGTGATTATGATTGTCAATTAGCTACAATGCTGGTTGAAATAAGTGGATTACCTGTAGTTCTAAATTTCGAGGTAAAGCTTCCTTTTCTCTACCCTATTGGAAGTGAAGAAGGTGTTCTGTAAAGGGGCCCATACACTGGTCGATTTCAGCGATCGAATCTATGGAATCGATCAGAAATAGATTCCAATCGGTGGATGGCCCATATAGTTGCATTGAATCTAATGGGTCCAATAATGCATTTAGATCGATTTCCAATACTTTTAATTCTGAAATCTATTGGAAATCTGTTCCTAGTGTGTGGCACACATCAGAGAGATTCCTGTTAGATTTGACTTGACAGGCATCTGACAGAAATCTATCTGATGTTCAAATCTGATGCAATTCTCTAAGTGTATGGCCCCTAATGCTGGGGATACACGGTACGTTTCTGTACCGTGTACCGAGCAGCTGATCCGGCCAGCTGATAATATTCAGCTGGTCCGATCACGCTGCTCGACCTCCGCCCGCTCGATCCCCGCCCACTGGTGAAATATACTCTAGAACTGATGAAATAAAATAACATGTTAACAAATGAAAAAAGATTATTTATTAATTTTGTTTAATTTAAATGGGGTGTGGGTCAACCATGATTCCAGTAGATGTCCTCTGAAGGGCATACCACTTGGTGGGGGAAGCACACTTTAATACCTTTAACCCCCTTAGCTTTATGCCCGACACTGTGTCGGGCATACCGCTCTGTGGCCCCAGGAGTCCACCATAATTAACTGTGCAAATTGATTGTAAACGCTCTAGCTAGCACTTGGCTAGCTAGTAAATATGTCGGGCACCCACCGCTCCCCTGCGATCCTCCGCGCTCCCCCCGTTTATATGTTATACCCCCCCTAGATCCAGCGATCGCTCAGCCTCCCGGCACAGCTCCAGTCTCTCTCTATGGGGAGGATCGGGTTTGCGCACGACGTCATGACGTCACCTGCGATACTCCCCATAGTGAAGATGGGAGCTGTCCAGGCAGGCTGCGCCGATCGCTGGATCCAGGTTGGGTAATGTATAAACGGGGGAGCGGCGGGGAGCGGAGGGTGCCGGAGACTTCTTCTAGCTAGCCTAGTGCTAGCTAGAGGGTTTACAGTCAATTTGCACAGCTATTTACTAATCAGGCAAAAAGTGACAACACCTCCTGAGCGGCGTAACGCTCAGGAGGTTAACCATAGATCTGGAACAAGCTGTCTGAAGTCTGACTGGATTAGCCATGTCTTTGTTTCAGCTGTGTGATTTAAGGTGGCCATACACTTGTTAGATTAGCAGCAGATAGATCATCGGATAGATTTTCTGATCTATCTGATATGTTTAGGAACATTTTTTTACTAGGAACAGATTTCCAATAGATTTCAGTATGAGAGTGATGTAGAGAAAGCCTTTTCTCCGCCCACAGCACAAACAAAGCCGCTTGAGGTATTCTAAAGAACATTTGGACAAGCCAGCTTCATTTTGGAATAAGGTGCTGTGGACTGATGAAACTAAAATTGAGTTATCTGGGCATAACAAGGGGCATTATGCATGCAGGAAAAACAACACAGCATTCCAAGAAAAACACCTGCTACCTACAGTAAAATATGGTGGTGATTCCATCATGCTGTGGGGCTGTGTGGCCAGTGCAGGGACTGGGAATCTTTTCAAAGTTGAGTGACGCATGGATTCTACTCAGTATCAGCAGATTCTGGAGACCAATTTCCAGGAATCCGTGACAAAGTTGAAGCTGCGCCGGGGCTGGATCTTTCAACAAGACAATGACCCTAAACAATGCTCAAAATCCACTAAGGCATTCATGCAGAGTAACAAGTACAATGTTCTGGAATGGACATCTCAGTCCCCAGACCTGGATATAATTGAAAATCTGTGGTGTGTGTTAAAGAGAACTGTCCATGCTTGGAAGCCATCAAACCTGAATGAACTAGAGATGTTTTGTAAAGAGGACTGGTCCAAAATACCTTCAACCAGAATCCAGACTCTAATTGGAACCTACATGAAGCGTTTAGAGGCTGTAATTTCTGCAGGAGGAGTATCTACTAAATATTGATTTCATTTCTTTTTTTATGCACCTGCCTAATTTTGTTTAAACAATTATTGCACACTTTCTGTAAATCCAATAAATCGCATTTCCCTTCTCAAATATCACTGTGTGTGTCTCCTATATGATATATTTAACTGACATTTTTTTATCGTAACAACCAACGATTTATACAGAAAAATCATGACGATTAACAAGGCTGCCCAAATTTTTGCATCCCACTGTATATACAGTAGATATAGATAATAGAGAGAAAAAAATATACATAATTTTTTTCTCTCTATTTTAGTGATACAATATATACATATGATACATACAAATACTGTATATGCACAGCTGCACCATTGCTGATGGATGGAATCTAGTTATGAAATCCATAATCCTAGATAGATAGATTTATAAAGATCCAACAAATCCCACGGTAGGGGTGTGTTTGTTTGTGTGTGTGTGTGTGTGTGTGTGTGTGTGTGTGTGTGTGTGTGTGTGTGTGTGCGTGTGTGTATATAATGTTTGCTTAGTAAATGTGCTCACCACATTTTTGGTGCTTTTAGTGAATTTACATTGTTTCAGACTTCCACAAGGTGACTTTGAAGTGAAATGGAAAGAAGATTTTAAATGACAAGAAAATTTCTGCAGCACCACTATGTTTATAGTATTTTTTTATTTCAATTAAAGTGCATTTCATTTCAATGTACAAAATCTGTAAATTTGGTACATATTAGGTGAGTTTTAGTCCACTTAGATGTACCTAGACAGGAAACGTGATCAGCCAAAAGAAGTATGTGTTCTTGGCCTCTGGCAAAATATGCACAATAGTAATTACTGGGTAGAGTAAGCGAAGGGAACTCTGTGGATTACCTTTGTTGTTATACAGGAGATTAGATAGGCTGGTTCAGAGTTGTAGAAGGTGAAGGAGACATGCTGTTCTTGGACAAATGTACATTATGTTTCCATAAACAATCACATACTTGATAGGCCGCAAAATCCGTTTTCCAGCATGTGTTATTTTTATGTGTTCTGCACTCATCATATACAAGTTATTTGGCAGTGTGGACCAACAGTGTGTATGAAACACGATTATTGTAACGTTTCCTAGCTAAATATTTTTAAAGATTTCTAAACTCCGCTTTGTTAATTACAAACCGTGTTTCTTTAGCCTTCTCATCCCAGAATGACCTTACAGTGTCTGTCTGGCATCCTCTTGAACATATTTCATTTTTTTCTTTTTGAGGATTTTTTTTTTGGGGGGGGAGGGGGGGGAGTAGAGAGGGAGGGTGGGTCGTTCTCCGTTTAAATAATCTTTATGCTCGCTAAAATGCTGGCTTCGTTAGAAAACACATGCTTGCAGTGTTATCAAAGCTGGCATAGATGTTCACATTTTATGCCCGTTGTCCAATACCGCTGATTTTGACTGATTTTGAGATCTATGGCGGTACAAACCCTCACACTAAAGCTAATGACTGGCAAAGTTTGTAAGCCTTATTTTTACAATATCAGATTATTGTGACAATAGCTAAAGGTGAAGTCCAATGCTCATTTTGCTCTTCAAACTAAATCGCTGTGCAAATATCCTAATCCACTACCATCAGATTAAAAATCCTTTAGTTGAGTGAGGAGTCTTGCACTTGTTGCAAAAGTTACATGTAACATGGATCACAGAGTAGGAGCTGTATCAGCCCAGCTTATCATAGTTTTTAGCATAGTTTCATAGTTCATAGCTCACCAAACTATTAAACCCACTAGGCTTCACCTTTAAGATCTGAAGAAGAAGTGAAGTGAATGTAAGTTGGTGTGAGTGGGATAAAACAATCTGCACTGGTTTGGGCTTCACTTGTGGCACAGAGAGTAAGTACAATCAAGTCTTAACGGGAAGGCCTGAGCAACTTAAAAATAAAAAATCCACTTACCTCGGGCATCCTCCAGCCCCTGGCAGCCATTCTGTGCCCTTGCCGCAGCTCCAGTGGCTCCCGGTCCACTCTGGTGCAGGTGAGGTCGGCATCTTCCTGGGCTCCAGCGTGCGGCTCACTGAGTCGCACTGACGTCATTCGGGCAGTACTGCGCAGGCCGGTACAGTTCAGATGACATCAGCGCAACTCTGAGAGCCGCTTGCACAGGCGCAGTGGACATCTTGCGCTGGAGGGAACCCCGGACCACCAGCGTGGAGCTGAGCTGCGGCAAGAGCACAGGATGGCTGGCAGGGGCAGGAGGAAGCCCCACGTAAGTGGATTCTTTTATTTTTAGGTTGCTCAGATGTATCCTTTAATTAGTGCTGGGCCTTTGCCATCCCTCTCTTCCAGACCCCCCCCCCCCCTTCCCCCATACCATGCAGGCTGGCATAGCTCAGGGTGTGGAGCCCAAGTGGTCCGGGGTCCAAAGTCTGGCTATACTAACCTGCATTTTTTGGGACAATCCAGGCTTTCTTTGGGTAATATTTTATTTCCAAGCATTGTTTACATTTATACGTGATCTACAGAGGAAAAATAGGCGTCCATGCAAAAATTACTCATTTTTGTCATGTTTCATCCTTTTTAATTTTCACATGACAAGTGCCAAAGGTTTAAAACACCTCAAAATACATTATGTGACTCATTCAAGTTACGGCTGGAATCCACTAGAGCGCTTTTTTGAGTGTTTAAAGATCGCTTTAAATCACTAGCGATTTCCCTAACCACTTAATGACATGCTGACTTATAAAAATGTCCTGCTGGAGCCTCTTAATGGGTCCAGGACGTTTTTATAAATCAGACAGTGTTGCTGCCGCTGTGCGCGTGCACGCTCCCGCGGGTGCACGTGCATCCCCGTGCACATGAAAATTGTGAACCCCCCCCCCAAAAAATACACCTTTATTTCCAAACGATAAATTGTCACCGTACTTGGTACTAGGGACATAATTCAAATCTTGTGATAACCAGGACAAATGGGAAGATAAAATGTGTGGGTTTTATGTACAGTAGCAGTGTTTATATTAAAACCATAGGGGATGAAATTGGAGAAATAGTGTATTTTTTCATTTTTTTCCTTGTATTTCCCTTGAAAATGTATAGAAAAGAAAGTAATTACTAAAAACAAATATTAACCCCAAAAAGCCCAATTTGTGGTGAAAAAAACAAGATATACCGTAAATCATTTCATTGTGATTAGTAGTGATTACGCTATTGGCAAATGAAAGGGATGAGCACGGAAAGGTGAAAATCGCTCTTGTCCATTAGGGTAAAAACAGCCTTGGGGTGAAGTGACTAAACGCTCTGCCAATGTACATGTAACAAATTCCACAGTAGCTATTGCGATTAGCAAAATCTCAATCACAGGACATACAGCATTTTGGGAGTGTTTGTGCTTCAATGTAAAATATATAAACGCTGGCAATTGCTCATGAATCGCTACGCACAGCAATTTGTGATGGATTTTAAATGACTGCAAACTGTAAAAAAAAAAAATATAAATAAGGACCAATCAGAATTAAATTCGCTAATCACAAATCGCTATCACAGTCGCTGGCAAAAAGCGTACACTTTTTAAAATCTTTACCAAAATCGCCTGAAAATGCTCATGAAATTTCTCACAAAATGCTAATTAAAAGCGAGTGCAATAGCGCTTTGCGATTTGTAGTGGTTTTTCCGGGCCTTCAAATATGCCATATGACATTTTATCACTAGTTGGGCATGTAGCATACCATTATGGCGAGCCTGTATGTCTGTAGCGATTGCATGCAAGTAGAACGAGATGGTTTTCAATTGCACAGTAAAATCACGGTTTGTCTAGTGGAGACTACTATATGATGAAAAGTACCTCTGCTGTACCTGATGCAGCCCCTTTAAAATAGCTTAAATATGCAGATCTGGGATTCTCCATTGTATTAAAATAAACCTGGCATTTCTCTGTTTATACTTTAAAGGCCATGAGCTTTTAACATTTTACAGTGTAAATAATAGCTTATATAGACCTCTACACAACAGGCTCTGTGTAGCACTGTTAAACACGACCATAATATTTTAACACCTTAAGGGCTTTGAGTCCCTGACTGTTTCATTTACTCACAATAGTCTGCTATTTGTTATGGAATAGGTTTGAATAGATTTTTATTTGCATTTGAATAATGTCTGGTCCCTGTCACTAAATTGACAAAAGAATAGGACAGGCTGCATTTGGCATGCATAACTCAGAGCATACACATAGCAAATGTAATTGAGATGCAGCTCCATATGGCGGTATTCTACACCGGAAGGCTGTGTTTAATACCCTTGTATACATGCTCAGTAACTGACACACTTAACAACCACTAATGGATTGTTGAGGCAACAATTCTGAGGGCAAGTTATGTAGGACCATAGTGTACTGTTCAATGGAGGCTGAAGGGAGATTGGTGAGTATACTGCATCATGCCACGTAGGAGACCTAGAAAGATGCCGGTAATGTTCTTGTTTGTTCTTTGCTAATCTCCATGGCTAAGGGCTCATTAGGTTCTTGTTAGTTCTATATCAGTTGCAATCCACTGTGGCAGTTTGCTAAAAAAGGATAAAAAATAAAATCATGGGGCAGCAGTTTACATACTAAATTCTCAGCAAATCTAGTATTGCTCGCCCTTGTTTTAATACCCCAGTAATGCTCCTTCACGTAATGTTTCTCCACATAGCATAAATCTGTATAGAGCCCCTTTGTGTTCACAGCAGAGCATGTTCTATTTACTTTGCAAGTTCCTACCCACATCAATTCAGTCTGGAACTTCATGCTACCCACATGCATTCTCAGCACCCCACACCCCATGTCACATGACTATCATGACAATGGAGTTTGGGTAGTTGTGAGCATAGAGAGATATGTGACGTTAGATACATATGACTGTTGGTTATACGGCTGTTTCTAGGTGCATTGGGTCTCTAACATCCACAGTCTGGACTCCCTGGAGAGAGGGAAAGGGATCTAGAGCACCCATAGCTGTGTAATAGACTTGGCATGCTGGGCTATTGTCAGGTTTACCTGGTTCTAAAAATAGCCCTGCATTTTCATTTTTGTGGGAGTAGGAAAAGGTGTTGGTAACGGAAAATATTTTCATCCCATCTTGTTGGCTATTGAATGAAAACCTATAACCCAGCAATCAGTTTTCTTCATAGATTAGGATGACCCAAAGACAGACACAGACAGAAATATCTCATAGTTTTCCAGCCACAAAATTTCAGACGCTGCAAGTTTTGCTGTGTGTATGTTGCTTATGGTTGTTTTACTGGGTAATCTTTCTGTCTATTCTTGCCCATATTTTCAGCATCTTTTTTTATCATGTATAAAATCGGTAAACTTTGACACAACCCTAAAAATGAAGCATGTGGATGTAATCAAACCTAGCTAAAGTTAAGTGGCTTTCCAGGAAAAAAAGTCCTTTAAACATGGCAGGTGTTTACAGCTTGCTGCATCATCGTACATTTCACAGAATATGTTCACTCTGGCTCAGATTTCCACAGTTTATGGCTCATTTAAACTGTATCTGCAGTTAAAGACTAGGAACACCTGCCAGTTTGTGATTCATACCAAGACTAATTTTACTGATCTATATGCTATAAGGGTTAGCTGTCCAGACTTGTATACTTGCAGTCCAAATCAGGTTTATACAAATGTGTGAGTTATTTAATACACTTTAAAATATTGTGCAGTATCCATTCACATCATTCGCTCTCCTGAGGGATTTTTGAAATGGCTGTTTACGAGATTCTGGGCCATATTTAGGCCAAGACCACTTAGGCCATGGCCTAGGGCACCACAGGAGCAAGGGCACCAAAGCAGTAGGCTAAACTGGTGCAGCAGTTGCAAGCTTGTAAATGCTGCATTGCAGGGAGATCAGGCAAGCGCTTGACCGCGGTACTCTGCTGCTAGCCGCTAGTTTGCATTGTTGCCGGTGGCTATGGACTTTGGCAGCATTGGAGACAGAAAGAAAGAGGAAGCTTCTACACAGGAGACGAGGTGATGGCTGCTGCAGTGTGACGGCGAGCTGGCTACCTATACTGAAAGGAAGGGGGGGGGGGGAAAGGACGGATTAAGGAAGTCATCTGGCTACTTATACTGGAGGGAAAGGGGGGAGGGGTCATCTAGCTACCTATATTCAGGTGGGGGGGTTATCAGGCTACCAATATTAGTGGGAGGGGACTTCCAGCTACCTATACTGGAGGGAAGGGGGGAGGGGTCATCTTGCTACCTATACTGAAGGGGCCTTGGGCGGTAAAGAGTACAAATCCGACGAGAGTACATTCTTAAGAAAGGTTGTCAGCTAAAGGCTACCCGGTTTAGCTCATGTTTAGTACACATGCCGGTTGTGTTTAATTGTTATAAAAAATAATGCAGTTTAGATTTGTTTTTTGTTGTTGTTTTTACATTAACAAAAACCAGGAAATTCCTCCCCCACATAGTAGCACCATAAATAAATAATACATTTTATTGACGTGACATTTTTGAAGTAAGTCACCTCCCCTGTTCGGTTTTAGTGTTTTTAGCCTAATTTTATATATCCCTGGGTGCCTCTTCTCCCTATTGTGCTGTTTACATCCGCCTACCTTCCAAGGGGTACTTTCTAGCCCCACTTGGTGTTGACCAGTGTGGGGGCAAGCAATTGTTATTTCTTTGAGGCTGCATTTCCACTTGTGCGGTTCGAGATCGCCGGGAAATCACCGCAGACGAAATCGCATGCGGGTGCGATTTTGCATGCGATTTCGCATAGGGTAGTAGGTGGGCGATTTTAACCATGTCACTGCCTGTGTAAATTAACATTACCTCCTATGCGAAATCGCACGCGAAATCGCGGGGAAAAACGCATGCCAAAACCGCATGCGATTTCCCTATTGGATACATTGTATGCGATTCGCTTAGCGGTGTGCGGGGAGCGAATTCTGACGGCCCGTGCAGATTTTCCCCGCACACAAAGACGCTCTGCACAACGCACAAGTGGAAACAGGTCCATCCACTTGTATTGGCTGTGCGAATCCGCATGCGGACAACACATGCGGATTCGCTATAGTGGAAATGAACCCTGAGAGTGACTACATCCAGTCCTGTCGAACACCCCAAGTGAGTCGGGTCTAAGATTTCCACCTGTTATAAGTTGTCTGTTGCCCCTCATGCATGCAACCCACCTTTGTAAGTAGTATTCAATTGGGCTCCCGTAGTGTCTGTTCTATTTCAAGGTGCCAGGACACCCCACATCCTTATGTTCAGTAACAGAGAGATCAGAAAAGCACCTCCACACTGGCTTATGAGTGCAGGGTTATCTTAGCAGACCCGTTATCAATTTGCCAATGGTGTAAATTGCCATAAAAGACATTTGGGTTGTAATATTTTATGTAGTAACAAGTAGACCCAAGCCTGTTTCAAAACGGGCTCTAGGTCTTTTTTTCTGCCGACCGCCGCCAGTGCGCATGCGTGGGCCCGAACACAACTGCCGCACGCGCGCGCCCGTCTGCCTCACCCACCTCGCTTCCCCGCCTCGCTCCCTGGTCACATCCAGCTGTTTGTTACTGCGCACATGTGCAGTAGCAAAAAACAGGGACAGCTGGATGCAGCGACACAGGGATTTTATTGTATAGGATGTTTATATAAGTGTTTGAGGGTCTGCATCTCTCAAGTCTACTGTATTCACTAGAAGGTGTCTTTTATCTTTCTTGAAGAATCCGGTCATCTTGTTGGAAGCCTGCTATCTACATATTACTCAGGCACTCAATGTACTCCCACCAGCAATGCCTATATCTACAGTATACCCGTCATGTTAATAGCAGCCACATCTGGTCAGTACGGACTGTTATTGCATGTGAGATAAAGCTCAGATTTATACAATGCTTTATTCAAGTGTTCAGTAAGGTGCAATAACCAGCTGTAGTGTATGTGCTGGTTGGTTACAGCAGTCTTACTGAACTTAAGATAAGATAATTAAAGCAAATCTCAGTCGTGTCCTCCTTGAAACAGCCAATACATGGGACCCATTGGAAGTTTGCTGCCACACTCATGTCCATAAATAAGGAGTCATGCACAGTAGCATGGAGCCGCTTGGTGCAAAAAAACGAATGGCTCATGTGTAGACACAAGGCATCCAGTACAGTCTAGCCACGCATGTTCATGGACAGGAGCATGGCTGCACGCCCCTCTCGACAAATCATTGTTGAAGAGGTTCAGGGGGTCCCAGTGCTGAATTGGTGGAGGCGAGAAGAATGGGGGACTTCTTGATTATCCAGAGTCTTCCCTGTACTGAGATTAGTATCTGAAAAAGGGCACATTTTTTGGCCTTGCCCTGTGCCCAAATTTCCCGACACCTTGATTATATGTATGTCATTTGGTTAACGTGCTGACTTTCTTGCATTCAGTATTGTCTTCTGTTTCTTTGTCCAGCTATAGGGGCGGACTGACCATTCGGGCACTCAGGCACGGACCGAGGGTCCGTGGTCAGGGGGGGCCCGCCAGAGCACCCTGAGCAGGAGGGGAGGAGCGCAATGAAAGGGAGCAGTATGTACAGCGGCGGAGAAGGGGGGGACGTTCCCCCCCCCCCACACTTCCCTCACCTTGGGGCCCCCCTTCCTGGCTCTCCCCTCCAGTAACTCGGCGGCTAACAGTGGTCAGCGGGCGGAGACTTACCGCTGTTCCTGCCTCCAGCCACAAGAGACGCTCTGCTCTGTGCGTGGCTAGTCTGGTCTTCTGTAGACCAGACTAGCCACGCACAGAGCACAGCGTCCCTTTCGGCGGGCGGCAGGAACGGCAGTAAGTCTCCACCCGCTGACCACTGTTAGCCGCCGAGTTACCGGAGGGGAGAGCCAGGAAGTTGGGCCCCAAGGTGAGACACCCCCCCCCTTCCCTACGCTGTGCACACCGCTCCCTTTCACTGCGCTCCTCCCCTCTTCGGGGGCACCTATAGACCTAGCTACATACTGGGGACACCTAAGACCTATACTGGGAATACCTATACACCTGGCTACATATACTGGGGACACCTATAGACCTGGCTTTACTGGGGGCATCTATACACCTGGCTACATATACTGGGAATACCTATACACCTGGCTACTTATACTGGGGACACCTATAGACCTGGCTACATATACTGGGAATACCTATACACCTGGCTACTTATACTGGGGACACCTATAGACCTGGCTACATATACTGGGAATACCTATACACCTGGCTACATATACTGGGGACACTTATACACCTGGCTGCATATACTGGGGACACCTATTCACATTGCTACATATACTGGGAATACCTATAGACCTGGCTGCATATGCTGGGGACACCTATAGACCTGGCTATCTATACTGGAGACACCTATAGACCTGGCTATCTGTACTGGGGACACCTATAGACCTGGCTACCTATTCTGGGGACACCTATAGTCTTGGCTACCTATACTGGGGACACCTATAAACCTGACTATCTAAACTGGGGACACCTATAGACCTGGTTATCTATTCTAGGGACACCTATAGACCTGGCTACTTATACTGGGGACACCTATAGACCTGGATACATGTACTGGGAACACCAATACACCTGGTTACTTCCACTGGGAATACCTTTAGACCTGTTACCTATACTGGGGGCGCCTATTTTGGGGTACCTGCTGCCAGATTAACTATTTTTTGGGAACCACTGCTGCTAGATTAAGTGTATTTTGGGGAACAGCTGACAGATTATGTGTATTTTTGGGGAACCGATGCCAAATTGTGTATGTTGGGGGAATCGCTGCTTCCAGATTATGTGTATTTTGGGGGAACCACTGCTGCAAGATTACATGTATTTTGGGTGATCCGTGCCAGATTATGCATATTTTGGGCAACCTCTGCCAAATTATGTGTATGTTAGGGAAACTGCTGCTGCCAGATTACGTCTATTTTGGGCGAACAACTGCCATATTATCTGTATTTTGGAGGAACCACTGCCAAATGGCGTAGATTTTTGGTGAAATTCAGTCAGATTACATGTATTGTGGGGAAACACTAAGGCAGAGCTCAAACTTCCCCGACAGACCTTTTACACCACTGCCAAGGTCATGTATATTTGTCCCCACCCATGACCACGCCCACATTATGTTGCACGACCACACCCATTTTTCAGCACGCCGCGCAGAGGTGTTTTTTTTTTAAATCAGTATAAAACATCTGTCGGCAGTAAATTATTAGATCTTACTCTGTAAAAAATAACATGTAATGTGGGCGACACTGGTACGGGGCCCCATAATCTCCTATTGCCCGGGGGCCCCATGAGTTGTCAGTCCGCCCCTGGTCCAGCACGAAGTTTTAAATCAGGATGACACTATTTATTGGCTAACTTTAAAGAAAAAGAGTAAGCTTTCGGCTAATAAGCCTTCTTCAGACTCAATTCATGTACGCTGACAAGATGGTTGTCCTACTGCCACTCTCAATAAACCATTTTTTTTTAAACTAACTTTTACAAATAAAATAGCAGACAGAATAGACAGATGTCCTGTTGCTTGTGTTGTGTGTCTTATGCCATTTTTGATATTTACAGATACAGTATTTAATCCTGCTTGGGTATTCTGTTGTTCCAATTTCAAGTGGTTCATTGACCATCTCTATGGCTTGACTGTTCTAACACAGGACGTTACAGGAACTGTGAACGTGAGACCAGCAGAGATGTAAAAAAGGCCTATCTCAGTGAATCCTGCTTTTGCTGCTTTGTGTTTATTTATAGGCTTTGCAAATCCTGTGCAAATGAGTCCAAGCTTTTCTTAGACAGCTTAGCAAAGTAATATTTTTCAGTCTGGTACAGGAGTTAACCTGTTACTTACTTTAGGCGAGCCAAATATAATTTACTTAGCAAGAAAACACAAGCAAGGCTAGTGTCTGAAAATGCTAGCTTAATTACTGTGTTAATATGCACATTCCTTAACATGATAGCTAAGTATTAACCTGCTAAGCACTGTCCTTTGGCAGCACGTAAAATATTGTGAAATAATAAGGTCTTGTTCACACAGGCATTAAGGGCTCATTCACACTGTAGGTGCTGAAAAAATGATGGCATGAATGAAGCTTTCAAGGTTTGTAGACAGTGTTTCCAGTTCAGGTCGTTTCCTGACTTCAACCTGAGCTCAAACTGCAGAAAAACATCTGTGTACACCTTGTGAAAACAAGAAAATGGTTACAAACTGCGGTTGACCTGTAGCCAGCTTACATGAAAAATGTTAGGTTCTACACAGCCCCTAAAGGTGGCCATACATGATACAATCAAATTGTTTTACTTTCGTTCCTATTCAATAAAGCAATAATAAAAAAAAACCAATTATGTTATCCGATGTGATGGAAAGCTATGATCGAATTTTCAATTGAATAGTGCATAATACATTGAAATCAATTTCAAACAGTGCAGTTGATCAAGGAAATTCACTGACTGGTATTAACTGGTGCTTTTATTTCAGTGGGACCCACAGGTATTTTCACTAAGGGATCGTTCACACTTTGTTCACACAGAGTGATTTTGTTTTTGTATAAGTGCTGGCCATTTTTAAAATTGCCTTAAAAGCGCTTCTGCAATGTTGCTCTATGTGAGTGTCCTCATATGAGCGATGAGCTTTCTATCCAATCGCAAACGTGGCTCCTGCACCATTTTCTGAGTTTGGGATTCAATAGAAAGGATAGGTAAATCGCTAAGCGCTTGAAAAAGCGATTTGAAAAGCAATTTTCTGAGCGCTTTTAACGAATAAGCCCATTGTCTTCATTTCTGGGCCAAAGAGTTCACTTCCTGACTGAAGTCAGGAAGTTAAAAAAACATTGCTACACAAAAGCGCTTAGAAAAGCTCTTTTCTAAGCGTAAATCGCTCTGAAAGCGCTTAGAAAAACGCTTTCAAAATCACTCAATAAATCGCTCAGTGCTTTTGATAGCGCTGGCAATTTATAATGTGAACAAGACCTTACTCCTATGGAGCTCAAAATGCTAGTCAGCATCACAAAAACACCAGACATGTACAGCTAATTCATATTGCAAAACATTGGTGACATTTCGGAGCCCTATTGCGCAGGTGAAGAATGCTCCTGGCTGGCTATGGGATGGGCACGCGGCCGGACTGCGCTGACTGGCTGAATTACCGGGACTCATAGCAGAAGATCCAGGTGGCGGAGGAGGACAGTGAGGGACTGATTGGCCTGAAGGGGGCTGGAAGAAGCCCCAGTTATGCATAAAACTTTTCTTTTCATCCGTCTCGGGAACCCTTTAATTCGTACTCCTCAAACCAAATTTTAACAACCTATCAAATTATTTGATTTCATGAGCAAAGGGACTGCATACATTTGCATAAAACAGCATCAGCAACAAATTATTTCCATCTGATTGAACATCTCTATTAGTGACACAGCTACACATCAGGCTTTATTCTTACAGCATAGATGTTATTTAGTATATATAAGAGATTCCTGTGTACACATCATATACTGTACAGTCACAATCAGATATGTACAGTATATCTGGCTTTAAAAATACGGGGACTGCTTTATTCAAGCAGCACAAGTTTTTTGATTGGTTTATTTCATTTTCGTGGACTAAGCAGAGCTATTACTGTATATATAAATGCTTTATGATGATTATTATCTGAGAAATAGAACATTTGATCATATTTTCTAATTTAATAACAGTTTAAATTCATTAGGATTAGAATTTTTTGATATTGCTGAGTTTGAATGCACCCATTTTAAAGAACTGTAGTAAGAGGACTATGAAGGCTGCTATATTTATTTCCTTTTAAAGGGAACCTTAACTGAGAGGGATATGGATGTTTCCTTTTAAACAACACCAGTTGCTTGTCAGTCCTGCTGATCTCTTTGGCTGCAGTAATGGCTGAATCACACACCTGAAACAAGCATGCAGATAATCCAATTTGACTTTAGTCAGAGCACCTGATCTGCATGCTTGTTCAGGGACTGTAGCTAAAAGTATTAGGGACACAGGATCAGCAGGAGAGTCAGGCAACTGGTATTATTTTCAGGGTTGCAGCTAAGGTTTTTGTGGCCCCAAGCGGACTGTAGGCTGAGGCCCTAACCCGCTGCGCCGAAAAATGGGTGTGATTATTGCACAGGAAAGTGGGCGTGGTCATGACATGTGGGTGGAATGTGGGAGGAGCCAACTGCATGATGCTTACATGTCAATATGAACAAAAAAAAATTTCAATGTAGAAAGAGGTAGACTTTACACCCCCCCCTCCCCAAAAAATAAAAAAAAAATACATAAACAAAAAAATACATAATTTAAGTAGGACATTAGACCTAAGGTAGGGATTAGATGGTGAGCTCCTATGAGGGCAGTCAGTGACATGGCTATGTACTTTGTAAAGTGCTGCACAAGAGGTCACGGCTGTAGTAACGCTGCGATATGCAGAAGCACACACGGCCAAGCATACACAACAGAGCACACAGCCACAGCCCGGTACACCAGCCCCAAGCCTGAACACAGCCAGCATTATAGGTGCTAAGTTACGAGCGCCACTGCAAAAAATGTGCGTGGTCATGATGTCGTGGGCGGGGCTAACTGTAATGTAACGTATAACAGTGAGGCGGCAGGTCAGAGTTTCCTCCCACAACAGTTAGGCAAAGTGACTAAGTCTCCCTGCACACTGCAAATCCGATTTGCTATTCCAATTTTCCCTGAATGCTATCAACAGAATAACACAGAAAAAACAGCATGCAGTAACGATTAATAATCGGAATCACATGTAAAAAAACGATTAAAAATCGGAATCGCATCCAGTGTGCAGGGAGCCTAAGAGTAATTAGACATCATTCCACAAACCCATAAGGAAGCAGTGTTTCTGCCATGATGTGGTGAGACAGAAAGTTTGCATCATGGATGTGCAGATGATAAATCAGCAGAAACTGATGCTATTTATTAGCATACCATTTAGTAGTCATGAGACGACAACAGAATGTCAAATGCTGCAACAATGATCCCAAAGCATATCAATTCAAAGAGGAGTAACAGTACCTGGCACCAAATGCAGCAGGGCAGACACACCAGGACTGGGACCAGGACACAGAGCGTGCTCATCCAAAATCCTTGTAATCCAATCGAGTTGAAGAAAAAAGCGGGGCACCACTCCTTTAAAAGTCCCTTTATTCCAGTGGGGGAGACAGCGGGTACATGCAGTGGGGGTATCAAGTGCCTGACAGTTGTTTCGCTGGTTTAAACCAGCTTCTTCAGAAGCAGTATGTGCCTACTAAAGGAGTGGTGCCCCGCTTTTTTCTTCAACATGATCCCAAAGCAGCATATGTAGCCAACTATGACCATCAAGTATTAAATGCAGCAACCATTACCTCTAACACATAAACTGCAAAAACCGTTACCTCCGACACATCAAATGCAAGAACCATTACCTCTGACACATGATATGCAGCAATCCCTACTTCTCACACATGATATGCAAAAACCCTACTTCCGACACATGATAAGCAACAACCCCTACTTCTGACTATATGCAACAACCCCTACTTCCGACACATGATATGCAAGAACTATTACCTCCAATACATGAAATGCAAGAACCATTACCTCTGAAACATGATATGCAACAACCCCAACTTCCGACAAATGAATGCAGCAAATGATTTCCCTAACACATGGAATACAGCAAACGTTACTTTTGACATATGAAATGCAGCAAATCGGAAATTAGGCAAATATTACCTCCCACGCATTAAAATTCAGTAAGCATTATCCCCCCACACATGGGGCTTGATTCACAAAGCGGTGCTAACTGTTAGCATGACTGTGAAAACCCCCTTAGCACGTCTAAACAAGCTTTTCACGCGCAAAACTTTACGCGCACAAAACTTTATGCGCGTAAAACTTTACGCGCGCACTGCACAGAGCGCAGGGCACATTCAAGCCTATGGGACTTAGCGCGCGCACAGGACTTTGCGCGCGTAAAACTTTGCGCGATCTGATTGAGAAAACCAGTGCTAACCTACTTAGCACCTTGGTTAGCGTGCCTAAAGACTTTAGACGTGCTAAGTAGGTTAGCACCGCATAGTGAATCAAGCTCATGAAAAATACACATATAAAAATGCAGCAAATGTTACCTTAGACATAATTTAATTAAATGTTCCGGCCCACTGGGTGCTGGCGGGATGGAGCTGCTGAGTATGCAGCTGAGAGGGTGACACTGGGCGGAAGGAGGATGACATTGCCTGGAAAGGGAGGAGGACGACACTAGGTGGGGAGGAGGATAACACTGGGTGGGGAGAGGGTGACGCTGACTGGGTTGGGAGGTGGGTGAAACTAATGGGGTGTGGAGGAGGGTGACAGACACTAAGTGGGGAGGAGGGTAATAGGTAGGTGTCCCAGTAAAGGTAGCTAGGCGTAGGTAGGTGCCCCCATGGGTAGCTAGGAGTAGGTAGGTGCCCCCGTAGGTAGCTAGGCGTAGGTAGGTGCCCCGTAGGTAGCTAGGCGTAGGTAGGTGCCCCATAGGTAGCTAGACGTAGGTAGGTGCCCCCATAGGTAGCTAGGCATAGGTAGGTGCCCCCATAGGTAGCTAGGCATAGGTAGGTGCCCCATAGGTAGCTAGGCGTAGGTAGGTGCCCCATAGGTAGCTAGGCGTAGGTAGGTACCCCCTGTAGGTAGCTAGGTATAGGTAGGTGCCCCCATAGGTAGCTAGGTGTAGCTAGGTGCCTCTATAGGTAGCTAGGCGTAGGTAGGTGCCCCATAGGTAGTTAGGTGTAGGTAGGTGCCCCTATAGCTAGCTAGGCATAAGTAGGTGCCCCCATAGATAGCTAGCGCCCAGGCGGGCAGGGAGCGGGGTTAAAAGGCGCAGACAGGCGGGCGAGGAGAGTGGTGGCTTTGCCAGGAGTCATGCGCCATTCTTACTTCCGGTTCCTGCAGTCCATGTGGAACGCAGGACCGGAAGTATGTGGTGCATATACCCGGCTTCAGGGAGGGTGGGCAGAGCAGGGGGCGGGAGCGGAACTAAAGCGGCCAAGCGGCCGCTCTTTTGGTGGGTGGGCAGGGACAGAGTCTTCCACTCGCCGGCGTCTGCCCGCCCCCTAAGCCCGAGTCCCAAGCAGCCGCTGCGAACGGTGACAGTGTGAAGTCACAACGACATCACGGAGCCTCCGAGGCCCTTAAAAACATGAGGCACCGAGCAGCCGCTTGGTCTGCTTGGTGCCTGGCGGCGCCCCTGATTCTTTTAAAAGGAAAAATCCATATCCTTCTCAATTTAGGTTCCCTTTAAAGGGGAACTGAAGAGACAGGTATATGGAGGCTGTCATGTTTATTTCCTTTTAAGCAATACCAGTTGCCTGGCAGCCCTGCTGATCCTCTGCCTCTAATACTATTAGCCACAGCCCCTGAACAAGCATGCAGCAGATCAGGTGTTTCAGTGGTTCAGACTTTAAAGTCAGATCTGACAAGACTAGCTGCATGCTTGTTTCTGGTTTTATTCAGATACTACTGCAGAGAAATAGACCAGCAGGGCTGCCAGGCAACTGGTATTGATTAAAAGGAAATCAATATGGCAGCCTCTGTATACCTCTTACTTCAGTTCCCCTTTAAGCAATACCAGTCCTGCTGGCTGTTCTGCTGATTCTCTGTCTCAGATACTATAAGCCATTGACCCTGAACAAGCATGCAGCAGATAAGGTGTTTCTGACATTATTGTCCGATCTGACAAGATTAGCTGCATGCTTGTTTCTGGTGTTACACTACTGCAGCCAAAGAAATCAGCAGGATTGCCAGGCAACTGCTATTACTTAAAGAAGAACTTTAGTGAAAGGTATATGGAGGCTGGCATATTTATTTCCTTTGAACCAATACCAGTTGCCTGGCTGTCCTGCTTATCCTCTGCTCTAGTACCTTTAGCCATAGACCCGGAACAAGCATGCAGCAGATCAGGTGTTTCTGACATTATTGTCCGATCTGACAAGATTAGCTGCATGCTTGTCGCTGGTGTTATTCAACCACTACTTCAGCCAACCACTACTTCAGCCAAATAGATCAGCAGGGCTGCCAGGCAACTGGTATTTCTTAAAAGGAAATAAATATGGCAGCCTCCATATCCCTCTCACTTCAATTGTCCTTTAGGCAGGGAACACACTTGCAGGGCCATTTACCCCTGCGATTCCCAGGTTTGCATCGTTTTTTTGCATTCGCATTTAACGCGTACGTTTTTCTGCATGCATTTACTCGTTTTCACGGCATGTACTGTATGCGAGCGTGCGGGGAAAAAGCAGAAAACGGAGCACTGAAAAAACGCAAACAAACGCATGCAACACAGGCGTTTCCCGCACAAGGCTATTGACTTCAATAACCTGTACAATCATGTGAGTTGTGCAGTTCGCAGCAAAAATGTGCGAAAACGCATGTAGTGTGTTCCCTGCCTAAGTTAAGAATGAGGAAGCCTTTATCATCAGCTTCCTATAGCACATAGATTCCATTATTGTAGGTTGCAGTTTTCTCAGCTAGTTTAGTCGAGGTTTCTCCCTTCCTACTAGTTTGAATTACTATGCTAAGTCAAACTACAGAGCAACCCTCTCTACTCTCAGCTCCTCTAACGTGTTTGTTTCAGACTATATGATCAGATTTATGAAAACAGGATTTTTAGCTGCAGAAGTTTTGTTTCATGCAAAATAAGAAACATTTGAACAGTGTGATTGCTAATCTTTCACAGGGTGTGTTTAGCTTTGTGTGTGGAGGTGACCTTTAAATCATACATGTAGACATAAACGATACAACAAAGCACGCGGGATACTGACAAGACCTGAACTTATCATGTAATATCTGCATAGGAACTATTCCAAAAGTGAGCACGTAAGTTTAACTTTAAGTAGGAGACTGCTTTTTAGCTGGGCTGGTTACATTCATACCATTACTATGATGCAGGCTGTACAAAATGAATATTTAGTACAGCATGTCCCAGATAGAACTGATAACTGTCTCTTTGTTGATGATATACCCTGGACGGTAGCAGAACGATCTTGCGTTTCACATAAGCTTTCTTTATAAATAACTTCAAAGGGAATCCTGAACATACCGGGGTATGTGCCCCTGCTGTTTGTTTTATAGACGTATGGCAGTGTATTGTTAAAGGGAACCATGCACCACTTTTTTTCCCTGGTTTCTAATAGCTTATAGGAGCTGCCATGTTCCCCCCTCTCCTTCTAGCTGACCATTATTTATTCAGGGGAAGGTGTGAAGATAGCATCTGTGACTTCTGTAAAGTCTTTAAAGCACAGATCCCTATGTCCAAACCCCCCTGCTGAGGAAAGTAATTTTTTTTTTCGCTCTCTGCTAACGTGCGCAATACAATAATTACATCAGTACTTATCTGCCTGAAATATCTGGGTTCGGGCAGGCTGTGGAAGTAGGGTGAAAAGTCTCTGCTAAACTTTTTAAATGTAAGAGAAGAGGTAAAATTAGTTTTTTTTGTTGTTTTTTTGTTGTTGTTTTTTTTTAGTAATGGGCCACATTACTGGCATGCATTTTTAATGTGCTATTGTAATGCCCTGGGCGCTAAAAATAGGGCTTGGTCCACTTTAAACTTTGGTGTCCACTCGAAATTAACATAAGTGAAAGAGGTGATACCTCTGATATGGGCTCATTACCAGAATGCGATCACACTGTGATCACATCTCTAATCAATATTTTTTCTTCAGTATAGAGGTTTTGTAATAACATGACACTGCCGTGTTAAGCTCTACCATAAAATTGTTATCAAATTGTGTTGTTTTCCTTAACATCACTTCCTGTCTGTCTAGTTGCACTCCAGTATTGGGTGTCTGTTGTACAACTGGACCTCATGCCACACATTCTCTCCCCTTCACCTCCTCCTGTTCCATTCCATTTAAAAGGCACAGAATCTGCATGGCAATGAAGATGCTGGCACAGCACATTCAGTGTAAGCCCAGCCTAAGGCTACTGTACCATTAGGATCTTTGTATGTGCACATTGTCCAGATTGCCACATTGGACCCATAACAAAAAAAAAAAAAAAAACTTGCTCCATGGGAGGTGGTGCTATGTTCCTCTATGATAGAATGTACTTTATCACTCAAAATGTAGAAAATTTGTGTTTGTAAAAGAAGGCTTATTTTGTGAAGGCTCATACACACGCTCAACAAAAGTCTTTTAAATGCACGATTATCAAACAACTTGAAGTTGGACAACTTTTGTCAAGTAAAGGTACATACACACGTCACATTTTTCCAAACGACCGGTCGTTTGGACGTCTGAACGACCGATCGTTTGGACATCAAATCGGGCGTGTGTACAAACGTTCGTCCAGCTGATAAGACTGGATTTGACCGATCCGCTGAGTGGATCCGTCAAAACCAGCGTTATTAGCTGAACGACCGTTTGTACACACGCCCAATTTGACGTCCATACGACCGGTCATTCAGATGTCCAAACGACCGGTCGTTTGGAAAAATCCAAAGTGTGTACATACCTTAAAACGTGCAAATGACAAGGCGTTATCACTGAAAGAGGCGACCAACGACTGATAAGACGCAGCTCAAGTCAATCCAACTGTTGGATTGACTTGAGCTGCATCTTATCAGTCATTGGTCCCCTCTTATCAGTGATAACGCCTTATCGTTTGCACGTGTTGTCCAACTTCTTCAAGTTGTTTGATAATCGTGCATTTAAAAGACTTATGTTGAGTGTGTGTGTATGAGCCTTTAGAATTCCTGCTCTTCTCAGAAAGAAAACAATCTCTGACTGTTTTACAAGAGACAAAAGTTTTCAGGTTGCCATAGTGCAAGAAGTTTATCCACTTGCTAATTAAGTAGACAAGCATTTTTCCTTGCTTCGTTTCATCAAGTTTATAGAGTAAAGCAAATAAGGTTGTTTACAAAATGTACAAAAAAAGAGTGAATCACTCTGTTAGATTATCCACATCATTTGTAGTTCTTTTTCAGCAGACTGCACATGGTGTTCAATCTGCAAGTAGGGCCATAGGCTGCCATTCATGGCAAAGCATTGTACTGCTGTGTGATACGGTACGAATTTTGTGCATAACATAGAGCTTCTCCATTTAGAAACAGACCATTGTAAAGGTGGCCATACACTGGTCGATTTGCCATCAGATACGACCAACAGATAGATCCCTCTCTGATCGAATCTGATCAGAGAGGGATCGTATGGCCACCTTTACTGCAAACATATTGTGAAGCTGCGGAGCTGCCGCTGCTGCCGCCCCCCCCCCTTGCATACATTACCTGTTCCGGCCGGCGCGAGTCCCCTGGTCCCTGCTGTCTTCTTCTCCACTCCAGGCTCCAGACCGTTCCTGCAGCTACTGAACTTCCTGTCCAGGGGAAGTTTAAACAGTAGAGGGTGCTCTACTGTTTAAACTTCCTGCCGGGACAGGAAGTTCTGTGTAGCTGCAGCCGGTCCGGAACCCAGCACGGAAAGAAGACAGCGGGGACCAGGGACTCGCGCCGGCCGGAACAGGTAATGTATACCCGCTGTATTGCGTCGGTCGTCGGGCATTTGAACGCCGCTATCGATGCACTCCCGACCCGCCGGCAATCGAGAAAAATCTTCCGCACAGACGGATCGACGGGAGTGGTCGATTTCGGACGGAAATCGATCGTTCTGTCAGCGGTGTGCGCGGTGATTTCGGCCGTATATCGTCGGGAAAATCGTTAGGTGTATGGGCCCCTTAAGAGCTGCTGAGGGTTTTGTGGTGTTGACTATGTGTTGCAAAGTGATTAAGCCCTGACTACTTGTTTATCTGGTACTCAGTTTATTGGCTAATTGTCCATATCTTAACACATTGCTTTGATATGAGGTGTATGTGATGTGAGGGGGTTGATGCTTACCTCAGTAGTGGAAAGTCTATGGATGATCCAGAAGCTTCCTGGACCCTCCGACAGGCCTCCATTCCATTGCAGGGTCCCTCTTTATCCTCTGGCCATGCTCCTGTGTGTAGATACATTTAAATGGACTGGGCATGTGCAGTTAAGTTCCATGCATGCCCAGTAGGAGCTGCTTGTGCACTTTTTTCCTCCATACTTGTGCACTTCTTTTTACTGGGCTCACGTGGACATAATCCACAAATGCCCATTCCAGGATAGACCATGGCCAGGAGCACAACCAGAGGAAACCTATTTGACGTGCTGGGTTCCTGCACTGGAATGGTAACATTTAAGAGAATCTGTGAACCATACGGGCCAGTTATATGTATATATAGGGTACTGTCCTTTTTAAAGTGAAGGATCGAAAAAACAGGTGGAAGTTCCACCATAGCAGCGTTTTCTTTATATCACGCCGTGGAAAAACCATACTGTGCATCTGGTTGGTCAGATGCCTGTTCCATCTCTTCTGGCCTCTATATTCCTTAACTGAGCCACACAGAACTTTGTGTCACGGCCTGATGAAGGGCATATGTATCATATAAAAAAGCCTGAAACGAACATGTGTCGTTGCCTTTAAGGACACAATTCTCATTTAAGATCACAAACAAGTCAAGCCAGAATACAATTCTTATCATCTTCATCAGCTTCAGCTCTTTGATGTATTTTGAGGCACCATTTATTATATGGAAACCAATTATGTGGAATTGAAGACATTTTTAATGTTTTTGAAATACGTGTTAAATAAAGTTTTTCTACAAAGTTTTTGATACTACAGCACTGTAGTTCCTCGTCTTTTTTGAATCTAAGTCCTTTGCTGTAAAATAATTAAACCCTACGGGCCATCCAGAAGCTTCCCACTAGTGAAGTGAGTATTAATTTTTTTTTTCTACCCTTTGCTTCAAGATTACTGCTGTGAGCCCCTTTGTAGCCCCTTTTGTAGAACAGTAAGTGATGTGATTAGGTCACTAAGCTTGATACCATGTTTATCTGGTCTGTTGATGATAGTGTTACAATCTGTGGCATTAATTCATTCTTTCCATCATCATAGTTTGGTATTTTTGTATCCAGGTAGCACTATTGCTCAAAGTGGAATAAAACCCAGCATTTCTTCTTTGCTCTAAAAGATTATTTACAGCATATATATACTACCACCATTTTTTTTACTAGAACAGCATTCAAAGGGGTAAACACAGGACTTTACAAGTTCCCTGCCGGGAAAGCTGGACGCACCCGAACTGGAGATAATGTTATCTTGTGTTTACTTAATTGCATCAAGTGAGGAATGTGACACATTGTCTGTAACAAAGCATAACAAGGTCAGCGGCTGGTATCTTTCCCGCTGGCCTCCTCTCCACACATAAGCTTCAGCAATATTTCAGACTCTCAATGCAGTGTACATCAAAGATTGCATGAAAGATAATAATAATAATAAACTCATCTAAGTGTATCTGTCTTCAGTTTAATAAAAGGTTGTTTAAAAACAAACAATAAAATGATCCACAATCACTTACATCTGGGTCCTTATTACAGGGACCCACAGCAAAAATCAGCATATAAACAACACAGGACGCCGTCCAGCCACACGTCCGCCTCACCCGACCGGTTTCACTGTTAGTTTCCTCAAGGGCTATGTTAGCCCTCAGGGGCTATTAGAGCTTAATGATTAAAACCATAATTTACAACAACTAAGCGATAATTAACGTACCAAAAATCCCGTAAGCGGTGTTTCCATAGCAACACCTTTAGTGAATGGACAAAGCCAGGAACCATAAAACTTAGGGAGTATGTCCACAAATACTGGTGGATACCTTATGCAGAACAATGTAACGAATGTTGCTTACTGTTCTATTTAAACTGTGTGGAAACAGTCAGTGCTATAGAACTGTAGAATAATCATAATATATGATAATCCATTTTATGAAAGTGCTTCATCAAAAATGTGTCTCAAATGGTACATGGAACAACTTGGCTGTACTGCATGGCATCAAGGAAACAGGTGTGAAATGTCAGTCTCAGTTTCAGTATCATCTTCTAGCGTAACATGATTTTCAGAGAAAAACTAACAGCTATGTATATTCTGAAAAGTCATTTCTAAATTGTGTATTGTTGGCACCTGCTCAACAATTCAATACCAGTGAGTGTGGAAGAAAAATATATAAAACTTTGCAGCCAACAGACATAGTCTGAATGCCAGTGAAAGAATCCATGTATATTGATGTATAACACATATCCAAAGATGTACAGTTGTGGCATGTAAGCTTTACGCAATTCTTGCATGGATCATGAAAACTGTTGATTTAGAATGTATTTCAGCAGACCCAGCAACTTTCAATACAGTATAATAAACTCAGGCATGGTATTTGGCATGGGTCTATACAGTTGTAGAGATACACATGCAAGGTTTTTTTGGAAGGAATATAAAGGCCTATATCGAGTTATTGTAATTCTAAAATGTTATCAGGTCAAACATCTGCATTGAGAGTAAAGAGGTTTCTATAAGATGTCACAAACTTCAAATGAGCTTTAAAATGCTGCTGATACTTGGATACAAGTTCCATATTTTTAATTTTAGTTTAAACCTGAGACGAATAGGGGGAAAGGATTTTTAACTACCTTGGGCTTCCTCCAGCCCCATGTAGTCTGTCTGCTCCCTCGCTGTTCTCCTGGTCCCCTCCGTTGTGCTGGGAAGTCCGCAATCCTTTGGCCATGAGTGTTCTGTGCAAGCGCAGTTACAGTCTTAACAGACTGCACATAGGCAGAATGATCTTAGGCCACAGGAGCATGATCACTTGGTGCCTGCTGCTGGGACTGCACATGTGCAGTAGTGCGTGACTTAGCCCAGTTCTGGACTTCACAGGGCTGTCAGCGGCACAACGGAGGGGACCAGGATGACGGCCAGGGAGCAGATGGACTACAGTAACTTGCTGTACGATTGCCTCATTTTCATAGATCGCAGCACTGATATTTTAATACTTCCATTGGAGGAAAAATAGAAATGGACTTCAGACAATTTCTTAGTAAGCTAAGGTGGTGATACTTATCCCACCATGTCACATGTCAGTTCAAAGTGGAAGCAAATTAAACAGATCAATACTATTTAAACCTTGTACACACTGTGGTCAGGCATTTAATGGCATTTTAACATATAAATCTTAAAATGTGAATGCCAAAGTATAGGTGTAAACAGCAGTCACATGACCTCTCTGTTGGTTTGCTGTCTAGTGGACACCATTGCTGAAAGTGCAGGGAAACACACACAGCAATTTTAAATGTACCTATCATGTCAAACTGCAGACCTCTCCTCACTCTGCCTTGCTCCTCCCTCTGTGTGTCCACACAGCCTTTACTCTCTTTCTCAGCTGGTAGCTCAGGACTAGGTACATCCTCATTTAGGATTTGAAGAGAATTTTGACATTCTGATATACTTTTATATGTGAGCAGTCCTACCCACTGCAAGGAAAAACGGGAATAGGAAAATAAAAATTTGTAGTTGTACAGTTCACCAAACAGGAAATGGCTGCCCTATCATAGCTGGCTGCAAACTAAAGTGGAAAGGTCAGCGGCATAACTAAGGAACTTGTGGCCCCAAGTGTGAGTTTATCATGGGGCCCCAAAGCACTCTATTGATATGGAGCTCCAAAACCTATCAAGGACAGCTGCAGTGTCAGAAAGGTGCAATAAGCATCCAGTGATTACAGTTGTTAAGGAATTTGGCTCTCCAGCTGTTAAGTCCCACAATACATTGCAGGAGTCTGACGGCCACAGTCATGATTCATAAAGGCAAATGCATTGTGAAACTTGTAGTTCCTTAACAGCTGGAGTGCCAAGTTTGCCTATCACTGCTCTAGCCCAAGGGGTCCCGGTGCAGTTGCAACCTCTGCTTCCCCTATTGCTGCACTACTGGGAAAGGTCATTTTTTTCAGCAATAAATTACAAGAAAGTTTTGTTCGTGATATATGGAGGTTTTTTTTTCAATAAAGCAGGTGGCGTTACAGTTTATGAAAGGAAGTTGTAATGTAATTTGTTCCTTAAGATCATGCCTGATTTTACATTTCCTCAACCTCCATATGGCTACTTCTTTCCCAAGCACTTGAAAAGCACACACACTAGTAGTGCCAGATTTTCCAGCGCTGTACACGGAGAAGAGGAAAAGCAGCACTGATGAAAGAAATGGAATGGGAATGCAGGAAGGTGGGGCTCGATCGGTAGGAATGACAGACGGTTTTAAATTAGAACGGCAATATTTTCTTTGCTTTTGTTAAACATATTTTAGTATTACTTTAGCAATTAGGTTAAAGGGCTTCAAACTTTGTGAAGCTGAAGCATATTATTTTTTTAGGTCTGCATGTGTAGGCTTGTTTTATAGAGCCTGCAGTACTATTTGATGAGTTTGCAGAGCTCCCGGAAGGCATGGTCTTACAGATTTGGCAGATGCTCCATCTAAGAGAGGTAGTTTCATGTGTTGCTTATAAAAAGTCTGTTTTGTTTCCTTAGGGAGTTGCTAATGTGGTCTCTGGAGCTCGGCTCAGAATTCTGTAAAACAAGGTTGTCTCTTTGGTTCGCAGCATTCCTTCTAGTGCTTTTACAGTGTCAGTGCAATGTTATCACTCTAGTCTGATGCAATTAGGAAGGGTTGGGGTTTCATATATAATCCATAGCAGAGAATTGACACTTGCACTTGACATTGTCATTAGAGACTTATAAGATGCTTCACTATGCGCATCAAAAAGTTTAAGCTTCAGAGGGAATTTTCTTTTCTTCTGAACAAAAGTCTTGGATCACTTATAGGGCTAAAGCTTTTGAGTTGCAATGTGTAATTGACCCCAGTTCAAGCCTGAATAGGTTACTCAAATCTTCCAGCTGTTATTTCTTCTTCTTTTCTTGTTTTTTCTATTTCCTTTTTTTTGTACCAGATTTGATTTTGGTTGTCTGAGATTGCTGCTAGCTCCTGATTCTTCATAAGACGACTATTATGAGTTATACAAAAAGCCAAGCCTACCAACATTAAAACCTTGACAAGTTTGATCTACATGAGCATGTCTCTGTGCTGTGATCGAAGTCTGTTGTGACTCTATACTGGCGACAATGCTGCACCACCAAGACATTTAGTCCTTGGCTACAAACTCCTAACCTACACAACAGCTATGCTAATGTTATCTGCTGGGGCACTGGAACACATGCAGTATTAGAGAAGTTTCCTGATCAGATTATGTGGATCACATTGGGCACTCATATGTAAATTCCATAGCCATCCTCCTATTCTTGAGCCATCTGTGTTTGGGGAAAAAAGCAACTGCGCAGATCGAAACTTGTTTGCCAGTCACCAATGCTTCCCTTGCATGCTGGTATTCAGTATTATTCTGAAAGACCTTTTATGCTGCATCTGGGAGAGAATGAGAGGACTGGCATTTACACACAATTTTAAATGCACTTCTATTCATGTTCAATGGAAACGGCAGGCGATCCATTTTTGATGCCGCTATTGTCTTTTGCCTCAAATGCTACATTTACCTACCGTGTAAATGGGCCCTTAAGCAGAGTAGACATGGTAGAGGGGCATTAGCTTACTAATGCCTGGCTTGGACACCATCTGCATGGAGTTTGTGTATGTGTGGGTTTTCTCTGGGCACTTTGGTTTCCTCTCTAAGACATAATAATACGTTTAATTAGTCCACCACCTTCCTTCTACCCCTGCCCCTTCAAATTGACCTTAGACTATGATGGGACATTAGACTATGACTACAATAGGGACAGTCAGTGACACACGACTATGTACTCTGTGGTGTAGAAGCAGGGGCATAACTAGAACCCGGTGGCCCCCTTGCAAAGCCATTAAGCCCTCTAAAGTGAGCTCCAGGCCTGTATTATTTTAATGTGCTCAACAGCAATGTAATCTTTTGCGTGCCACATGACACCTAAGTACTTTTATAATAATTCTAACAAATTATGATGATTTATTTTGCAGATGGACAAAAAAGGAAAAAATCTTTAAGAAAGAAACTGGATTCACTGGGGAAGGAAAAGAACAAAGATAAAGGTATACATCTTTCAACTTAACTACTGAACCATGTAGTGACAATTTTTAAGGTCCATTGGCAGATCTTTCTTCATGAACGCATTCAGTCAGAAATGCATTCACTGCTGCTACTGTTTCAGATCCCACTATAGCTTTTATCCTTAGCAAAATCAATCCTCTCAGCCTTCTGAGAAAAGTTGGGGCTTTTAATAAAAGTTCAATGCATCAGGGTCATAGTGTTTTGATTGATACCTGCCCGCTGTTTGCACTGTCTTCTTGTTGTTGGTAATATCTGCCTGTCCTTGACATTCTTTTCTCATCATTTGCACTATTGGCATGTCATTGAAATCTGCCGGTTGTTGGTAAAAACTGCACATCATTAGAATTTGCCTGTCATGGTTGCCTAGCAAGCACTATATTTTCATGTTTTTCCCCCCTTGGTGTAGCACTGTGGCGTGAGAAGCAGTGATGTATCTTTGTAGCCCGGTGACATAGACATAATGAATGGGCAAGGCTACTGTGCCACAATAATGCAGGGCCTACAGCATGCAACCTAGTTTCACATACTTTAGTTATGTTATTATTTTGTTCCACCGGTCATTTTTGGCCACACACACTTTTTGCCATAGCGCACACATCCCTCTTTGGTGCCTCAAATCATCTGGCACTCTAGCAACACCCCTGATCATCCCACAAAAAAATTAGAGGGGCAATTCTACAAACATGCAGATAAAATCAGGGAAAGTGGCACTTACAAGGGAGATGGAGGATGCTGTACAGTACACATGGTCTAGTTATACTGTAGCCTGGATCATATTTAAACTTTCTCAGTCCCTGTAGTGGCCTTTTTAATTTATTGCAGATTGTTGCCTAATACTTCTCTGAAGGTTTCAACATCTACTGAAAGCGCCGCTGCGCTGAGCGCAGCTGGCTGATCATATCATTTGATAATAGCAGAATCTGAAAATCTTGTACTGATACGGCATTGTATATTGTACTAATATAGCAGTCCAAGAGGTCCTTTGCTTTGGTACTGCAGAATGACTGTGTTCATAACAATGTGGGAAATTAAAAACAAATGTAAATGTTTAGCTTAAATTGTATATAGCTTCTCTGCAGTTATTGCTGTTAAAGTATTACATTACACTATAGCTATTCGCTGTTTGTATTACATTATGTGCCCTTTTTATTTTATTTTTGTTGCTATCATGACCTCATTTTATGTATAAGATGGTGTTCCATGGTATATGAAACATTCGTCATGCAGCTTAATTTAATAACGTAAGACACAAACTGTTAAGTTGCAATACCTAAAGCAGACAGTCAGAATTGACTTTCTACTGTTTTTTTGTTTTTGTTTTTTTCATTTTGTTTCATAGGCTTACTGCTCTTTGCTCCTTTTTTAAGCACTATTCAGCACTGCTATGATTAGTGTTAAAGCGGATGTGAGCTCTCAACTTCCTCTCTGCTCTAAAAGATAAGCAACAGCATAAAAACATTTAAAGAAACACAGGTGATACACATCTTGCAATAAATCTGCAGTGTTTACTTCCTGCTTTTATGGAGCAGAAATAGGGTTAACATCCTGTGTTTACAAATTAGCTGCTCTTTAGAGGCAGCCACCTAACACAGCTGAGAGATCAAGTTACACTTGTGATTAGTCACAGATAAGGGGGAATTGGTTGGGCAAAACTCTCTAAATACAGTACATACAGGGTGTATTTTTTATGTTTTCCTCCTGTCTTGTGCAAGAGTTCAGGTCCACTTTAAGACCTAAGTTTGAGGTTAACATCATGCAAAACTTTAAAGTGTACAAATATAGCGCTGTAGTAAAAAATCTGCCAACATTTTGAAGCCAAGATTACCAGTGGCTGATGTTTGCCATGCAATTTATCACAAGTAAACCTGTCATACTATTGTAGGAGGGTCTCTGAAATTTCATTTGTACTCTCCTTTACTTTGCTGCATAATAACGTTTTGTAGTATGATCTAAGTGTTTTTAAAAATATTACGGTAATTATAGGAAATTCTCTTTTGCTTTGGCCTGCTATCCTCTCCCCTCTTTATATAGATTAATGTAAAGTTTTTTCGGTGTTTTTGTGTACTAACCTTTGAATTGCACATATTTATCTGCTCAGTGTTCTGAATCTTTGCTCAAAGACTTTCAAGTGAATGATCATAGGAATTTTAATTCTTACACAAGATGTTTTATATTACGGTAAATGTTCTTGGAGTTGATGGCCCTTATCACAGCCATTTTGCTTTGACTGTAGAAGCTACATAAAAAAAAAAGTTTCCAGAAGTTATACGTGCATTGATTTATATGTATATGAAGCTACTTTTAATTGCTTTGTATGAATATGCCACATTAATTTTTAAAGTAAGCCTGTGTCCAATTATTTAAGAAGTGAGACTCAATTGTAAGTTATTCTATGATGCATAGTCATACCCTTTCCTACCTCTTATGCTGGATACACACCATGCGTTTCCGCGTTCGATGCGTCCGTCAATACGCGTCGATTCGATTATTTCCGACATGTCCGATTCAAACTTCGATGGATCGTTAGGTCGATTTGCCATACTTTACATGGCAATCGACCTAAAAATTATCGAAATTCGTTCGGAAATGCTCAGAAATAATCGAATCAACGCGTATCGACGGACGCATTCGACGCGGAAACGCATGGTGTGTACCCAGCATTATGCTGCTCCCAACTGATCAGCTGTTTATAAAGCGCTATCCATTTATCCTGTCACCAATATTGCATGACTAGAGATCATGACAGTATGGCCAATGGGAGCAGCTGACTGAGGGGGAAAGGGCGGGTGCAATTTATGGCTCAGTCCTCAGTCTCGCTTCATAAACACTTGGACACAAGTTCATTTTAAAGGAAACCTGACCTGAGAGGAATAGGAGGGCTGACATATTTATGTAATTTTAAACAATGCCAGTGGCCTGACTGTCCTCCTGCTCCTCTTCCTCTAATACTTTTAACCATAAACCCTGAACTAGCATGCATTACAGATGTTTCTGACAAAGAATCTGACAAAATTAGCTACATGCTCGTTTCAGGTGTGTGATTCAGAAACTACTGCAACCAAATGGATCAGCAGGGTTGCCAGTCAACTGGTATTGTGTAAAAGAAAATAAATATGGCAACCTCCACATATATACCCCTCGCTTTCGGTCCCATTTAAACCACTTTAGACATGTCTCTAAATTAAATCACAGCTAGAAACACAATGGGTGGCTGTTGTATGACCTGCTTTGATTCACCTCATACACTCTGAGTTGTATGAACTGAAACATAACTAAAGATATCTTATATCTTGTTAGGTCATCCACAATTCTGTAATCCCCTTTGCTGAGGCATTGTTGGTTTGTACAAAATATTATTAAATTTGTTTCTTGGTTTTTAGGAATACTGACAATTTTTGGTGGGTTGAACACATGGCTGATATTTGTAGACCATAGATGTTCATTATTCATTCTATAGAATTAATTTAGTAGCATGTCATCTAGGGATGAGCTTCTGAATTCCAATATCAGAGTTTCTGATTGGATATCAGCTTTGCACGGCATAAATTGGTATTTGGAAACCAGAGTGTGGAAATAAGAATACCGCGTTAGCGAAACATGGAATTTTTAGGCCAATCACAAGACTTAGGCCAATCAGAGCATAGTATTGTAGCATGGAAAAAGGAATTCCAGGAAATACCGTGCATCAAGTATCAAAATTTTTTGGACAATCACAAGACTTGGAATTATAAGGCAAATCAGAAAATGCGTAAGTGTGGATCACACGTAATAGCGTACATCCGTAAAAATATAGCTGATTCTGCAAATTTTTTTTTTTTAAATCAAAAAAATATTCTGTTGAAATTGCATAAGTTAAAAGCCTCCGGCTAGAACAGAGAGTTCATCAAACGAATCCCACAATAGAGCTAACAATACATCCATGTGCACCATACACACACCAGCATCTTATGTATGCATCTTGATGTACTACCTTCTTTTTTTTCTTTTTTTTTTTACAGTTTTTGCTAAATATTCATACTAGGGTGCATCTTCTTCTTGCCAGGTTAGAACCTTTTTAACCACTTGATGACCCAACCTTTACCCCCCCTTGAAGACCAGCGCTGTTTTTAGTGATCTGTGCTGGGTGGGCTCTGCAGCCCCCAGCACAGATCAGGGTGCAGGCAGAGCGACCAGATCGCCCCCCTTTTCTTCCCCCCTATGGGGATGATGTTCAGGGGGGGGTCTGATCGCTCCTGCCTGCCTGAGGTTTGCGGGGGGGGGCACCTCAAAGCACCCCTCCGCAGTGAAATTCCCCCCCTCCCTCTCCTACCTGTCATCCCCGGTGATCCGGGCTGCACAGGACGCTATCTGTCCTGTGCAGCCAGTGACAGGACGTCCCCTGTCACATGGCGGCGATCCCCGGCCGCTGATTGGCCGGGGATCGCCGATCTGCCTTACGGCGCTGCTGCGCAGCAGCGCCGTACAATGTAAACAAAGGAGACATATGTCTCCTACGTTTACATTTAGTCTGCGAGCCGCAAACAGCGGCTCGCAGGCTATTCACGGACACCCGCTCCGTGATCTGACAGGAAACGGCCGCTCACGTGAGCGGCCTTTCCTGATTAATTAGGGAGGCACCTGGCGACGCAGATCTGCGTCGCTGGTCCTCCAGCTACCACTTTGCCGCCGCACGGTATGAGTGTGCGGTCGGCAAGTGGTTAACGGACTTTTGATAAGACAGGTGTTTTTTTTATATATTAATATGTTGTTTTTACATGTATGCAGATAACATTTATATTGCGCTTTTCTCCTGGCGGACTCAAAGTGCCAGAGCAGCAGCCACTAGGACGCGCTCTATAGGCAGTAGCAGTGTTAGGGAGACTTGCCTAAGGTCTCCTACTGAATAGGTGCTGGCTTACTGAACTGCAGAGCCGAGATTCGAACCCAGGTCTCCTGCGTCAGAGGCAGAGCCCTTAACCATTACATGTGCAGCCACTGGGTGTCTCTTTGAGAGGAAGCTGTTTGGGGTATTGAGTGGAGTTTTTCCTCCGCTCACCTACATATAGTTCACCTCTCAGCAGGTTCATTTTAACTATGACTTAGGGCAGATTGTAAGCCCGACACACGTCAGTTGATCCTGTGGATGTATTGTCTCTTTTTTGTGTGAAATTGTTAATAAAAGAATACCTAAGTTTATGGAGGTATCAGTGCGCTTTGAACCATTTTCTTGACCACCTACATAAGCTGTGTGCATGCTGACAATGGTCCCAGACAGGAACGAGGGAGTGCACTGGGACTCTTTCTTTGTCTGTGACCATTGTCAGCATGCACAGCTTATGCTAGTGTGTGTATGATGCATATGGATACATTTTGTTAACTCTCTTGTGGTATTTCTTTGCACTATCTGTCCCAAAAGAGGACGGCATGATATGTGCTTCTTATCTTTACATAGATGCAATGATGCAATGAATGTTTGCATGTTTGCACTATGCATGTTACAGTGCTAGAGTTCAGACATATGAATTTTGGGGTACCTAGACGCGGTGTATGTGCCTACGCAAAAGATTGTACTCATTTGTAACAAAGACCCTGGCTTTTAACTTAGCTGTAGAGAGAACAGTGGTTAGTGGATGATTGATTTTGATTAAAGCATTTGCATAAGCATTTGCATGCAAGTGTGCAAAGGGTTAACGGACTTTGCTATGTTTATGTGAATGGAACGCTCCAATAGATACTTAAAATCAATCACCTTACAAAACTGATTGTCTTTTTTTAATACATTTTCTAAAATTTCTGTAAAATAAACTGGCTATTTTAGGAACTCTACCTGGATGAGTTGCAAACATTGCTTTACATTACTTTATAACAGTAATAGCACGCACGATTTGGACATCAAGGCTATCGACAAGTGCACTTGATGAAGGTCTTCACTCATCCAGGTGGAGTCTTGGTTCTTTCTTTCATAGTCCATCCGGAATCTGGACCTTACTAGTTTGACTGTCTGACTAGTTTTAATGTATTTCATGTCATTTACATTTTATTATTTTTGTACCTTATAGTGTCCCAAGAGACTTTCATACAAGAGTGCTATTCACTTGTACCTCACCTTAAATAACCACTCCAGCAAAAAAGTAAGCAGTTTAAAATCTGTCAGAACTGAGGTTTTGGACTAGCCCATCTCCTCGTGGGGATTCTCAGGGTTTTCTTTGTTTTTTAAAAAACATTCCCTGGATGGCAGTTTAACTCCCAAAATAGTAAGATACCAGCCAGCCTCCTTACTCACTTGCACACTATTTTGCCAGTTAGACTTAGCAGCTGCCATTTTAGGATATACGTTTGAAAACAAAGAAAACCCTGAGAATCCCCCATGAGGAGATGGACGAGTCCAAAACCTGTCAGTGGAGTGGTCCTTTAAGTGAGATTTTTTAACATTCTACATACATTTAGACAATAATTCTCAAGTAACTTAAAGAGAAACTCCGACCAAGAATTTAACTTAATCCCAATCAGTAGCTGATACCCCCCTTTTACATGAGAAATCTATTGCTTTTCACAAACAGACCATCAGGGGGTGCTCTATGACTGATATTGTGGTGAAACCCCTCACACAAGAAGCTCTGAGTACCGAGCTACTTCTGGCAGTTTCCAGTCTGTGAACCTTGTTGCCTTGTGGGAAATAGCTGTGTACAGCTGTTTCCAACTGCCAAAACAGCATACAGCAGCTACATCACTTGCCAGCAGTAAAAATGTCACCATGTGATAAATGTCAGACTATAAATCGGGGATTTAAAAGATTTTACAATAGGCAAACACTGGCTAAATCATTTATACATAATTATTGTAAAAATGAAGCACTTTTTTTTTTATTACATTATTTTCACTGGAGTTCCTCTTTAAATATTTTCAGCCAAAATAAAGTGGTGTTTTTGAATTTTAGCTTTCTCTGTGGAGAACATTTTCATGGTGAAGTAGTTTTTAACAGGCAGGTATAATGACCAGAGACAATGCAATGTCTTTGAAGCATTTGCACATTTTATTCCTTATTCATTAACCAGCCGGGCAGTATGGATGAGCTCAGCTCGTCCATCACCGCCGGAGGCTGCCGCTCAGGCCCTGCTGGGCCGATTTTCATCAAATAAAGAGCAGCACACGCAGCCGGCACTTTTCCAGCCGCGTGTGCTGCCCGATCGCCGCCGCTCTGCGGCAATCCGCCGCGAGCAGCGGCGAAAGAGGGTCCCCCCAGCCGCCTGAGCCCAGCGTAGCCGGAACAAAAAGTTCCGGCCAGCGCTAAGGGCTGGATCGGAGGCGGCTGACGTCAGGACGTCGGCTGACGTCCATGACGTCACTCCGCTCGTCGCTATGGCGACGATGTAAGCAAAACAAGGAAGGCCGCTCATTGCGGCCTTCCTTGTTTATTCTGGGCGCCGGAGGCGATCGGAAGAACGCCTCCGGAGCGCCCTCTAGTGGGCTGTCATGCAGCCAACTTTCAGTTGGCTGCATGAAATAGTTTTTTTTTATTTAAAAAAAACCCTCCCGCAGCCGCCCTGGCGATCTTAATAGAACGCCAGGGTGGTTAATTAGTAGCCTAGATTACCACCAGTCTCACAAATAAGTGTAATTGGTTTGTAGTTTTTTTGTTTATAAATGTACTTATTTATCTGTCTACTGTGTTCTTACAGTGATCATGTTGTCATTTTTATTATGCTATGCTCGGGCAAGCTGCCGGAAGCTCTCTGCAGAGTATAGCGCTCAGTGGGCGTTTTTACTCGCCTCCCGGGGGATCCAGATGTCTGTAGCCATTCTCCTTCCTGTCCTCAGAGGCTCTGAATTACTCTGGGGAGATTACCATCATCGATCTCACCACAGAGTTACAGTGCCACCCGGAGGATGGAGGTAAAATTGCAGCGCTGAAGCCCTGGGAGGGGAGTGACAGCAGGTGCTGCTGCCGGCATTCCTGCAGAAAGATTTTTTTCTTGATTTTAGGATCTGAATCATTTTTAAAAAGACCCTAAAATCTGGAAATAATCCTACCACCGAGTGGGGTAGGGGGGTTAATTGTGGTAGCAATCCCTTAGTCTCCTGTAACATGGCAGGAGTCTATAACAGTCTACTGCAATTTATGTGTATCATCAGCCCTAGTGTGTGTATGCTGAGCTACTAAAGCCCACCCCACCTCAAACAAACAGGTTGGACATCTGTGGCCTAGACACGAGAGTCACTTGCAGAAGCTTTTCTGTGCTTCATATTAGAAATTAGAAGAAGATTAGTGTGAGGTTAGGATGTAATATCCAGGTCTCAAAACTCAAAGGTTTTGGTAATTGTAGATCATGATCAATTTATCAGGTGCTCAGTTTGTTTGGTCATCTCTACTGTTTGACATGTCATGGAGAACACTGAAGGTTAATGTGCAGATTGCAGATGTTCTGTCAATGACATTTTAGACAAGTATGTGATGGCACCAATCCATTTCGTGTCTCCAGAAACCCTTCCTTAAGTACATTCAAATCTATACAGGGAGTGCAGAATTATTAGGCAAATGAGTATTTTGACCACATCATCCTCTTTATGCATGTTGTCTTACTCCAAGCTGTATAGGCTCGAAAGCCTACTACCAATTAAGCATATTAGGTGATGTGTATCTCTGTAATGAGAAGGGGTGTGGTCTAATGACATCAACACCCTATATCAGGTGTGCATAATTATTAGGCAACTTCCCTTCCTTTGGCAAAATGGGTCAAAAGAAGGACTTGACAGGCTCAGAAAAGTCAAAAATAGTGAGATATCTTGCAGAGGGATGCAGCACTCTTAAAATTGCAAAGCTTCTGAAGCGTGATCATCGAACAATCAAGCGTTTCATTCAAAATAGTCAACAGGGTCGCATGAAGCGTGTGGAAAAACCAAGGCACAAAATAACTGCCCATGAACTGAGAAAAGTCAAGCGTGCAGCTGCCAAGATGCCACTTGCCACCAGTTTGGCCATATTTCAGAGCTGCAACATCACTGGAGTGCCCAAAAGCACAAGGTGTGCAATACTCAGAGACATGGCCAAGGTAAGAAAGGCTGAAAGACGACCACCACTGAACAAGACACACAAGCTGAAACGTCAAGACTGGGCCAAGAAATATCTCAAGATTTTTCTAAGGTTTTATGGACTGATGAAATGAGTGAGTCTTGATGGGCCAGATGGATGGGCCCGTGGCTGGTTTGGTAAAGGGCAGAGAGCTCCAGTTCAACTCAGATGCCAGCAAGGTGGAGGTGGAGTACTGGTTTGGGCTGGTATCATCAAAGATGAGCTTGTGGGGCCTTTTTGGGTTGAGGATGGAGTCAAGCTCAACTCCCAGTCCTACTGCCAGTTTCTTGAAGACACCTTCTTCAAGCAGTGGTACAGGAAGAAGTCTGCATCCTTCAAGAAAAACTCCACAGTGTGGCTGGCAAGAAAGAGTATAAAAGAAGAAAAACTAATGACATGGCCTCCTTGTTCACCAGATCTGAACCCAATTGAGAACATGTGGTCCATCATAAAATGTGAGATTTACAAGGAGGGAAAACCGTACACCTCTCTGAACAGTGTCTGGGAGGCTGTGGTTGCTGCTGCACGCAATGTTGATGGTGAACAGATCAAAACACTGACAGAATCCATGGATGGCAGGCTTTTGAGTGTCCTTGCAAAGAAAGGTGGCTATATAGGTCACTGATTTGTTTTTGAATGTCAGAAATGTATATTTGTGAATGTTGAGATGTTATATTGGTTTCACTGGTAAAAATAAATAATTGAAATGGGTATATATTTGTTTTTTGTTAAGTTGCCTAATAATTATTCACAGTAATAGTCACCTGCACACACAGATATCCCCCTAAAATAGCTACAACTAAAAACAAACTAAAAACTACTTTCAAAAATATTCAGCTTTGATATTAATGAGTTTTTTTTGAGAACATGGTGGTTGTTCAATAATAAAATTATTCCTCAAAAATACAACTTGCCTAATAATTCTGCACTCCCTGTATGTGGAAAGGGGAAAATATCTCAGGTCTCAGATGGATAAAGCCAGCAAGAGCTCTGCTCTGTTATCCATCTGAGATTGATGAAGGATCCCTGATGACTCAAAACGGACTGGTGCCATTAAACTCTTGTCTGAAATTTCATTGATGGAACATATGCAATCTGCACATTGTTTCACAAGTTATATTGTTGGACGCAAAATACAATTTTGATATTTGTTGTAAAGATGGATTTTTTTTATTTTTAATCTTTTTAAATACTTCCCATTATTCATCTTTGATTACATAGGGGTGTAGCTGTGTATGTCATTTTCTAAATGTGGACACAGAGAACAATAAAAAAGTGGCATGCTTTCAACCTTTCTTCAATGTATCCAACACTAAGATAAAAACAAAAAATGTGGCTGGACTTGCATCTTAAATGTTTCTTACATTTACAAAAGAAGTTCTAACTTTTTATGAGACAGTGAACTGAATATAACAATGGCATCAGGGTAATTTGTTGCTACGGAACTGTAACATTTAATGGGTGCAAATGACATACTGCAAAGCTATAATACATTTTTTTGTGCTTATTATAGAGTTCTTGCCGCAGGCATTTGGAATGCCATTAACACAAGTAATAGCCAATGACAGAGCGCAGAAGCTGAAGCAAGATTCTCAAAAGGAAGAACAGAAAGAGGTGTCTGACTTTGTAACGTCTATTCTGCCGTTTGGGTCAAGGAGACAGAATAAAGAACTCTCCAGTAGTAATTCATCTCTTAGCTCGACTTCAGAAACACCAAATGAATCCACATCTCCAAATACTCCAGAGGCTGCACCTCGGACGCGGCGGAGGGTGAGTGTGTACCTAGCTAGCATCCTATAACTTCCAATGCAATATTAAATCATAAAACATTAATTGATGGAAAGACATTGACATTGTCACTGTGGAAAATCCTGATGTTTTTGAATAGGATTAAATATAGTTTACATGATTGAATGATGGTTACTTTCCATGGGATAAACTTTCCACTTAGCTTCTCACTGAAGGGAACACCTGCACCAGGACTTCACATGAAGCAGACTACATGGGTCTCATTTATAGTTCATACTCTTTGCTTTGCTAGTGGTAATAGCTTTTTGAAAGATGAATGAGTAGTGGAAGTCTTTGAATGTAATTTCATACATTTAAAAAGTTGTTCTGATAGGTATACCATAATTGCAACACAAGGTATTTTGTAATTTAATATTAATAAACATTTTCCCATTTCATTTTTCAGACAGCTAATTGAAATTTCAAGGCAGTGACAATTTCACTTTCTTTGCAGTCATGGCAATGATATATTGTTTTGTATATTTATGATATACAGAACTACTGCAAATTCCCAACTTCCTGACTGGAAAGTTGTCTGCATAGTGGCTTCAATTTACCTTTTGTTAAAAATTCTTTGCCTCAGATGGGGTTTTTATATGCAAATAAAACAAGGTAAAGGTTTTTTCCCCAAAAAAATATTGCAATGTAGTAATGACCCAATGGGAATTATTTGTTTTAAAACCTCCCTGTGCACATGCGCAGCACTCTATATACAGACAACCCGGGAATGCAGTGACAAATATATACAACACCCTAACTATCTATCCAGCTAAGTACACGATAATATATACAGAGGATATGTACAAACATAACAACATGCAAATAAAGAAAGGAAAGGAGAAACAGGGCTTGACCACAGTTTGCAGTGATACAGACACTGGGACCAAGTAATAAGGTGCAAATAAGGTTTTATTATGACCAGACAGTGCATACGACTGACAACGCAAATACGATGCAAACCGCATGCACAGCACTCTATATACAGACAACCCGGGAATGCAGTGACAAATATATACAACACCCTGACTATCTATCCAGCTAAGTTCACGACAATATATACAGAGGATATGTACAAACCTAACAACATGCAAATATATACAATCATAGGGTACCTAAGGATCAGGCAGAATCAACAGGAGAGCAATGTCAGTAACCGGTAATCAGATAAAGTGCAATACCAAGGATAAGGTAAAATCAAGGTCCCAGACAGAATAAACAGGGTTCAGCAACAGGAGGGCAAATACCGGGTTCAGGACAAGGAACAGGAACAGAAACCAGGATGTTCAGAAGCTCAGGCTTGGAAGCACAAAGTTCTGGCACTGGCTGGAGCAGGAGGCAGTCCTTAAATAGTCCATGTGATAACAGGAAGCATGTGGTGAATTACAGGAAATCAGGGTTGCTCAAAGTCCACAGATGCCTCTGCTGGTGGCACAATGAAATCCCGGTAGTCAATGCAAATACCGACGCCAGCATGCCGGAGAAGGTTATGCATGGTTCCCAACATTCCCTAATTCATGACTAAAATTTGAAAAAGTGTTGTGACCCTTAAAGAAAAGGCAAAGGTTTTTTTTTTTTTTTTTTTTTTTTTTTATTATTATTATAATAAACTGGCATAGCATATGAAAGTGTATAAGTTTTACTGTAATGCAATGCTATTTAAAATTGCCTTTAATTTCAGTTTACAGCTAGTTATGATTTTCTAGATTAATCCCATCAAACCATCTTTTTTTTTTTCGGGTAATGTTCACGGTATACTGTGTTAAAAAAAAAAACATTTGTGTTATGCTTTTCTTCTGCCTATCAGACTTAAAATGCTTGAGAGTTGCATTAGGGTTCTTGCCCAAGGATCCTATAGATAACGTGATGGCAATGGAACATTTTAAAACAGACAAATTGCACATGGTATAATGTGATTGTATTTGTTTATTGGAACAAATTAACCATTATAGTCACAACTAATTAGGTTCTAATTATGCCACATCAGGATGTGTCAATAGTAGTTTTTTTATATACTGTACATGCGCAATGCAACTTCTAGGCACATATCTTAGTAAAAAATATCTGTTGTCATTGACTTGTATTGATGTCATCATCGTTCGTGTTGTACTCAATTGCACAACTTGCTGTGGGTTTATTATGGCGGAATCCGTTACACCGCGGTGGCAACTGACTAGTGTGAATGGCTAGTAAAGATAATAACATCCCGCAAACATGTTATGCGATTGCTGCCAATTGCAAATCACCCACGATCAGCAGCAATCGCGGCAGTGAGATCACTTCCATTAGATTTGTATTGCGCTAGCACTTTAAGAAGCTTCGATGATTAGTGGGAATCAACCGCTAATCGCCCAAGTGAGAACGGGCCATACATCTATAGATTTGGTGGCCAATCAACCATCCGATTCGATAATTATCAAATCGAATGAAAGTCAATGCCGCAAAAAAGCATGCCAGGTCGCCGGTGTGACCAATTTTGGGCCAAAATTGGATGCATGTATCGATTGGACATGCTGGAAAATCTCAGGCAAGCATCTCAAGCATCTGGATATTCATATATGGAACACATATTCATAGATGGAAGTTTTGCCTTGGCGTGTATTAGTAAAGTGCAAAAACATACTCGTCCTGATGCTTGTCCAACAGAATGGTGGTGTGAAGGACAGATTTTCTTGGCAAAACAGAAGACCATAGCAAGAGTACATCAATACCACCCCATGCACCAATATACAATGTTTGATTTGTGCAATACCTACTCATTATTACGCAGCCATACATAATGTATGCAGAACATAGACTAATTTGGTAAAAAGCATGTTTTCCTTGATTTCACAGCTTGTTTGCCTAGCCCAGCATATTGAAACAATAGAGAAATAAAACTTGATGAGGTAGTGCAGTTTTCAGCTTTTAATTGCTACCATACGTGATAGAAAGCAGAGTTTAGCAGCAGATGTTAAGGCCCCATTTGTGCATCTTAAATCACTGACTTCCCAAATAGCATATTTAAAGTGTTTATTGAGTGAGCAGTTGTGACTTGGCAAAGCAATGTTTACATTCAAGCTGATCATCTACATCATTAATTCATTTTTAAAATAATAATAAAAAATACAGGGAAGTCTTAAGGCCGCATTAGTTACTTTAATCCAATCTACATGAAATATTTACCTTCCCTGAAATATGAACATATATTTGCCCTTTTTCAAGGGCAAACTTTATTGGAGCCATGATAGGGAGTAGCAGAAAATCTTGATTGAAAAGCTGTCAGGTAGAATGGCAGAGCACTGTTTTTTCTATGCATTAAACCATACCAATACATATTTAGTGACACGTTTCCCATTTCCCATTACCTGTCTAGTGGCATTTGGTCGGACTTCAGGATGGCACGTGGTTGATTGCTACTCCATGATTAGTATTTTGATTTATTGGCAATATCTGACAGCACAATTGATTTTTTTTTTTTTTGTGATAAGACACGTTTGTAGGATAAGTGGCAAGTAAGATGGAATGAATTCTAAATCCATTTTTATAACTTATATGGTACAGTAATAAAAAGTATGCAGATAACGTCTTAATATGTTTTTCAACAGTTAGGACCTGTTTACGCCCATATTTACATGGCTGTAAATGACGGCCTAGGCTAGTTTTTTTAAGCACTGTACATTCACTTGGCTCCCAGCATGATTGGTTACTGTCGTCTGTGCAGTGCACTCAATCGCATTGTTTACCATCGTCTCGTTTTTCCTAGATGCTACATGTAGCATCAAGGATCGGCTTACTGTGGCTATACAACGGGAAGTGTCACAAAAGTTGACAAATGCTTTTTTTTTTTTTTTTCTTACAGAAAACCATTTGAGAAAGACGCCAGCTGGCTGGTTCAGAGACACGCCTGAACCAGCCCTAATTCTAACTTAGTTATCAACCCAGAAAAATGTATTATTATTATTATTTAGTATTTATATAGCGCCGACATCTTCCGCAGCGCTGTACAGAGTATATAGTCTAGTCACTAACTGTCCCTCAGAGGGGCTCACAATCTAGTCCCTACTATAGTCATATGTCTATGTATGTATTGTGTAATGTATATATTGTAGTCTAGGGCCAATTTTAGGGGAAGCTAATTCACTTATCTGTAGATTTTTGGGATGTGGGAGGAAACCGGAGTGCACGGGGGAAACCCACACAGACACGGGGAGAACATACAAACTCCTTGCAGATGTTGACCTGGCTGGGATTCGAACCAGGGACCCAGCGCTGCAAGGCGAGAGCGCTAACCACTACGCCACCGTGTTGCCCATGTATGACTGACTTCCTATATTCTTGGGATTATATGTGTGATAACAAATATACACACAAGTTTTTTTTCCCATAGCAACACAAACGTGGCTTGCATTTGTAACAAAATAAGTTCTGCAGGAAAAAAAAAACTAATGAACAGTAAGGCCCTGTTCTGATCTGAAAATTTCACGCAATTTGCCCACACTTTGCAGATCACAAGGGCACCATGTTTATCACTGCGATCATGGTTGCCTCATTTCCACTGATGCAATTTGATTTTTACCAAAAGGCAAAAGTAGTGCATGCTGTATTTTTCCTGTGTTTGCATTTGGCTTGAAGTTAATTGGAGGGTATTCGAAACGACTGTTATGCTGCGATTTTCTTATGATTTCTCTATTTTTTTTCCAATGGCATTGTTGAATGAATGTAAGAATGTAAATGCTATATTACTGTGAAAGAAGAAATGATCACTTAAAAATTGTGCTGCAAAGCACAAAAAATTGCTTGGTGTAAACTGCAACAAATTGCCATCGCTATGCGTTAGTTATTGCAATTTTCAATGCAAAAGAGTAATGTGCAGACAAGCAAAAGTGTTAATCGGTGCTCTATGTGATAAGCTGAAATTGTAAATCTAATAAAATAAGCAACACAGCACAAACCAATGAACAGTTTAAAATCATTGAGTGCTGTACTATGCATAGTGTGAAATGTGATGGGTGAAAGCACTCTTAGTATGTATGTATGTATATATATATCCTAATGCACATGAGGATGGATAATGAAAGGGTGTGCTATGATCTTTTAAATCTGCATTTTACTGTGGTAAAATATCCTTGTAAATTAGGACTTAGCGTATCAGAGGCAAATGTTGGGTTAAATCCTCTGGATCCTATAGAGGCTTCCCATGCCCATGTTCCCCGTTGCCAAGCGCAGACCCTAAGAAGACTACAAACAAGGGCTTATTGGAAATAAGATCGGGCTGCGCTCCTCTTCAGGTACTAGTGTGGCCATACAGTGCCTGCATAAGTATGTTGGCTGGAGTTGTTCATGCATGAGTAGCTCCATGCTACAGCATGGCCGCGGTCGTGACTAAAAGGATCTTCTGGAGGGTCAAGACAAATGGCGGCAGCGAGGTTCGCCTTGCGGTCCAAAGTTGTTTCAAAAATAATAAACTGAAGGCTATTTAATTCTTTCTTTCTTTCTTTCTAAATAATGGCCATAACTGTACCAGCCCGAAGATATTTCATTTCTGTCTGACATGTTATCAGTTTATGAAAATGCTGACATGAGTTTGTATGGTTAATTGTTTACTGGTCATCTGCAACTGAAACTTGGACTTATACGTTCCTCACAAACAAACCACAAAGTCTTTTGAGTTCCAGATCAAATAAATATAGTTTGGCCAAGAAACAGTTACTTGTGATTAACTTTTCTTGCTGTGGGAAACATTGAATATTTTGGAACATGAAAACTTCATTGCAAAGATTATCTTTTTTAATCAAAGCAGATGACTTGCATCAAAGCCCTACGCCCTCATTTTTACCACAACTCTTCTAAAAAGTCTATTAATTGTTGAACTGAACTTTAGTTTACAGGAAAATATTGTTCTTTCATTGCCAGTAATGCTTAAAGCACAGTACACAATTCTACCAAAGACTGTAATGCATTTGTTTATAAAGTCCATTAAAGGGACTGTAACAAGAGGGACGTGGAGGTGGCCCTGTATGGTAGCCAGCTATAGATGCCCCAGTATTTGTAGCCAGTAATATGTTCCTGCAGTGTAGGTAGCCAGAAATAGCTGCAACTAGTATAGGTAGCCAGAAATAAGAGTCTGCAGTACATATCTTGGGGAGCTGTTACAGGGAGAGGGAATGCAAGAACAGGAAGAAGTACATGTGGCGATTGGATCCCGGAAAATGTGTTTGTTTACCCGCGCCGCTGTTCCTGAGCCCGCCGTTGCGTCTCACTCCCGCTGCTATCTCTCCCCCCCCCCCCCCCCCCCCTGAAAAGGATTGCCACGCACAAATCACACTCCGGTATACTGCTATACCGTGGAAACCCTGCTAGTCATGCAGGATGCGGCTTTCCACTACCACAATGGAGACAATGGATACATTGAAAATGGACATGTCTGAATGGATCCTAGAGACAGCATAGAGTCCATCCATGTGTCTGTCTGTCTGTCTGGATTTTATGTGCAGTGTGAAGCTAGGCAGACTTTCAGCCATGACTGCAGTACTCCAGTGAACAGTTCAAAACTCAACGCACCTAGTTTCCACTTTCTGTTCTTGTGCTCAATCTGTTAAGCCATCAGCTGTTTTATTTTCCTATAAACGTTTAGCTTTCCTTCAAGATCAACTTGGGGCAAAATTTAAAACTAAATTCTGAAAGTATTGAAAGGAGAACGAGTCTGCCTTTATTTTCTTATTTATGCTTGGCATATTAGAAACAAAGGATAACAAATTATTAGATAGCTGTGTACATAGATAAATAAATGAGAAACCCAAGATGAACAGCCTCTGGGTCACAACACAGGAGGAGTGATACCTGGATAGACAGGTTATGCTGGGAATACACCATGAGATCTTTTGGCAGATAGATGGGTCGATGGATAATTTCCGACATGTCCGATCTGATTTTCAATCATTTTTATGATCGTTTTCTAATAGAAGTGAATGGAAATCGATTGTAAAAATGATCGGAAAATCGATCGGCCAATAAATCTGCTGTAAAATCTCATTGTGTATCCCATCATTGTTGACATGTTATTGAAGCTGGCTGGCTTTGTAAAGCTACACAAAGACATTAGATGATAGTCACTGAATTGGGCAACAGTCTTATGTTGGCATAAATCTCTGCTGCCCCCTGGAGGATATCCCTCTACCTCCCTCCCTTTCCCCTTCTAATTGAAGGAATTAAACATGTTTGACCAGACTAGCACTACACGTTCCATATATTGTATTCAAGGAATATCAGGAAGCAGGTGTGAATGTAGTAGAGTTTTCTATAAACTAAAAGTGTTGTTGTTGTGTTTTGTTGCAGGGTGCGATGTCTGTGGACTCTATTACGGATCTGGATGACAGTCAATCTCGACTCCTAGAAGCTTTACAGCTGTCTTTACCAGCTGAGGCTCAAAGCAAGAAAGAGAAGGAAAGGGATAAAAAGCTAAGTCTGAATCCCATCTACAGACAAGTTCCCAGGCTCGTGGACAGCTGCTGTCAACATTTAGAAAAGAATGGTAAACTTCAGGCTGATTTTTCCATGGGTTACATTAAGCTACAATGCAGATCTAAATATAATGGGATACAGTTAACCTTATGATAAAGGTAATTTATCATCACCAGCTTCTTACAGCTGTTGGGAACTCCCAGGTCTGCAGATCAGTCCATTTGCTCCACTCTTTGGTGGTCTAAGGGTCACTGTTAGATCCTCCTCTTTTACTTTGCAAATTATGTAGGAGAAGGATTGAGAATTCTGTATTGGCTTCATATAACTGTTATACAGGAGGATGCAGCAGCCCTGGAAGATATCTACTTTGCAGGGCAAAGGTAAATTCATCCAACAATGTTCATAGACAAACCACTTTTTATTAACTATATCACAATGTGGGTCAGTGCCTAACAGTGACCCTAATTCCTGTCACCCCAAACTCCCCACCCCTGTCCACATAGCCTAATCTGCAGTTTAACTGTTCTCTTCACCTCCTCACAAACTTACTCTTACCTTAACCATTTAAACTATGCCTGTACTAATAACCCCATTTAAATCGTAACAGTGCTGAAACTAACTATATTAGCTCTCTAAAAAAGTGTATGGTTGCTTTCAGAGCTAGAATGCATTGGTAATTTGATGGGTTCAAGGTGGACTTGTAGTTGTCACAGAAAATTCTTTAAAAAACAAGCGACACCCATGCTAACCTAGAAATAAAAAACACATATATAAGTAGATAAATACTACTTCTACTTAAATAACCGATGTATTGTGCTATCCACGTAAAGTGTATGCTTGCTTTCAGAGCTAGAATGCATTGGTAACGCTGGCACAATGTGTGATACCCAAAGGTAGCAGCATCAAAGTGAAATTTTTAAATCCCCCAGCTCCCCCGCAATCACAAGGTCATGTTATATTTTCTTTCTGAAAAAAGCAAAACCTCTTTTGTCAACACTTTAGGGTGTCAGTTTCTATGGCTTTTTTTTATTTTATCCTACTTTATCTACTATATACAGCATCATTGCTTGTGAAGCAATAGTTAAAAGTATCTCTCTACCTTTGTTCGGTTAACCAAGGATAATTCCTACCTCTATTCCTAACCAAGGCTAATTCTGAGTACTTCAACTGCAACTTACCGAGGAACACAAGTTCTGAGTACAGGGCATGTGTATCCTACGGGTAATTTGATGGGTTCAAGGTGGACTTGTAGTTGTCACAGACAATTCTTTAAGCCTTCAATTTTAGAAAAGGATAATAGATATGAGGCAAAGCAAAATAAACATTTTAGTTAAAGGGATACTTTGGCAAAATGTATGCTGTTCTTATATCCTTATTATCAGTTGAGTAAAAGGGACAGCATACATAGAACTAGAAAAAAAAATATGCCTGCAAGCAACATTTTTCCTTACTAAACAGCTGATGATCTATCCGAAAGCTGCGGCTGCCGAAGTGGTGTTATTCCACCCTTGCACCACATGGTCTGACCTAACTGCCATCTCCCTTCCTTGCCGCTCTCAGAAGAGATTACATTATGTGTAACTGAACTGATTATTTCTTCTGCCTTAAAATTCCCACACTTTACTTCTGAATGTAATTTCACCTGCTAACAGCTCCCACAGAGACGTGTGTAAGCAGAAGAAATAATTATTCCAGTTGCACATAACTGCATCTCTGCTGAGAAAGGCAAGGAAGAGAGATGACAGTTACATTGCACCGTATGTGTTTGTGAGGGGAACACCACTTAAAGAAAACCTGAACCGAAAATTAAAAGTCAAAATAAACATACACACGTCACACTTGCCTCCTGTGTAGTCTACTCCTCAATTTCTTTCTCCTCTCCCGCGTCCTGTTTGTCCACTGTGATCAAGAGAATTCTCTGTCCTCCATTTTGAAAATGGCCATTACCCCATAACAGCTTCCTGGTCAGCACACAGTTAAACTGTAACATCGCCCAGTTGAGCCATAGGGAAACATGGACCTTACCTTGCACATTCAGTTGTTACCGGGCACATCAGTTGTCCACTCAGCTATAACTGCCAGCAACTGATATATAACTGACAGCAACTGATATATTTCACTTCTGACAAAATGTTGTCAGAACTGGAAGGGATCATTGTCGGAAGAAAATGGTGAGCTTCTGAGAGGAACTGATGGCAAGGTAACTATTTAATGTTCATTTGAAGTTACCTCGTGTTTATTTTAAATAATTTTACTCAGTACAGGTTCCCTTTAAGCTACAGCTGAGTTACTGACAGAAGATCAGTTGTTTGGTGAGGAAAAATGCTGCTTGCAGGGAGTTAACATGAGATTTATAGAAAAATGTATGCTGTTTCTATTACACAACTGATAATGATATTAGAACAGCAAATATTTCATCACAGTGCCCCTTTACTTGAAAGCATTAGAGAATGTTTGGAAAGTTTTTATACATAGGTTGTACACCTAGTAAATGACCATGGAGTGCTTGGCAAACATAGAATATCATAGCCGGTTCATACATACCGAATGGTTAGAAACACTCCAATAGAATGCCGTAGTACTTAAAAAAGGTAACCCATGTAGTTAATTGAATCATCTATGTAATCTCATGACATGCAGCATTGCAAAGGGGGAAAGAGCCAGGCATGCAGGGTTCCAATTCCAAGCTTTATTTCACCATCACAAGGTTAAAAGCACAAGACAGACATGAGTGGGTAGGTACAGTCGTTTTGCGAAAATTAACTGCTTAGTTAGAGGCCCTATGCAGGGTGACCATCTCTTTGCATAGGACCTCTGATAAAGTGGTTAAAGCAGGAGGATTAGCTATACTATGCTTGATCTACGTACATAACAGATGTATTGTACTGTCCACGTTTTGATTTCAGTGAATTTTATATAGTAATTGAAGAGAATTCTGTTCCTGGTGGGGGCCATGCCTTTTTCCCACAGTTTGAGGCTAAATCCTGATGTCATTTCTTCCCTTAACTTTTTTCTTTTATCCTCCAATCGTTGAGTCACCTCAGCCTTGCTTGTAAACAGGAGTGAAAAGAGGATCATGTCTCAGCTAGGCAGCTCCTCACTGCAGTCTGCTCAGCCAATCAGTGAGAAGCAAGAAGGTGGGAGGGGAGATGGACAAGCCTCCCTTCTCTCACTGTGGTTGGCGATGGCACAGAAAAGAGCCTGGAGGACTGAGAGAATATAATAACAGCAGAGAGATTCCTGAATAGATTGGAGAGCTTGTACTGCAGGGTGAGATTTCTGGCAGCATTTTAAAAATGCTGCAGTGTTTAAATAGAATTTGGTTTTGTGACTTACAATCCCTCTTTAATTACTGCAAAATGTCTGCCAGGCCTTTGCGTGTACCTATCCCCACTACTTTCCCACTCATGTCTGGCTTGTGCTTTTAACCTTGTGGTGGTAAAATGAAGTTTGGAATTTGAGCCCTACCTGCCCGGCTCTCTCCCTCTTGGTAATGGAATCTTCCTCACCATGAGCACAAGTATTTATGTGCGAGCTTTATATAAGCACCCTGCCTGGAAACATCTAGTGCCAGCACACCCTGTCTCCTGTTTGTGAGGTGAGGCATTTCTTTGTATATATAGAACCAATACTCTCCTGTTTATTATACCAATTTATGATCACAGAAAGCCAGCAAGTAATGTTCTTCGTTCCAGGTCTACAAACAGTGGGGATATTTCGAGTTGGGAGTTCCAAGAAAAGAGTACGACAGGTAACGTCCCCTCCCTTTTCATTGATTTGCATTAGGGTCAATAAATGACTGAAAATCAATTAAAACTATGAGCTTGTGACTTAGTCCATGGAGAATGTTCAGTAAGAGATGGGTTTTGGATCTGCTCGATATTCATCATTCTAAAATAAAATTTCCATTTACAGAGCACAATTGCTGTCTTCATTTGGCAATACATATATATATATATATATATATATATATATATATATATATATATATATATATATATATATATATATATATATATATCCTAAAGTTAACTGTGAACCCATGCCATCAGGTCTCTGCAATATGAGAATAAAGGAATAAGGAACATATATATGTGTTGATAAAAATCCAAAAAGGTAGCTGGGTCTGGAGTACAGCATGCACCGGCCAGGGTTAATCAATATAGGACAAAAGGCTAGTCTTCCTCCAGATATATACTGTATATAATCCCAATCTGAATTGGTCTAGCTGAATTCAAATTATAGTCAGTACTTGGCAGCAGATTTATGTGGTACCCATCCAGCAACCAGGCAATGTTTTTGGAAGAATAGCAGGCAAGTTATACTTCAGTTCACTAATGCAGCACAGAGCAAGATACCTAGATGAATCCTAGTAGCTGAAAACATATAAGCAGACTATATAATACATACTGGAGGAGGAGCAGGCCACAGGAATAACTATTATAAATACAGAACAGATGTGAACATGCATCCCTGATCTGCACATTGACTACAAGGATAATATAAGCAGATGTTGTCCACTACACTGAATACACCCATAAATGGGTAACACGCTATGTGTCACTCTAGAAAAGGTAATGTGTTTCAAATACAACACTGAACAGATAAATGTTTCTTTGCATCTGCATTTGATTTTGATTTCTTGTAAATGCTTGTTTCAGTGACATTCAGCATATTGATAAACCAGGAAATATTTCATATGGTGTAGCTAGTTTATATTTTGTTTCACAGAGTTAGATTGCCCAGAAAGCTCATGGTGAACCAGAACTCCAAGGAGAATGTAAGGAGCTCAAAAGGACCAAAAAGCCCTCTTACTAAAATGCTATGCAAAACAGAAATGTTCCTTCTTAAAACAGATGGTATTTGCAATTATTTGGGTTGGAGTGAGCATATGGAGATGTCCCACAATGCATCACTGCTGAAAATCATACCTTTGTTGTTCACTGAAAGCTAAAGACACATCCAGAACCGCTGGAATGCAATGATGTCCGATTGATAATTGTACAGAGCCACAATAATCCAACATGCCTACAGACAGGGACAACAAAGGGATGATTTGCATATTCAGAAGTAATGCATTGTGGGACACCTCACATGCTCACTCCTACCTAAATAATCGCAGATACCTTCTGTTTTAACAAGGCAAACTTCTGTTTTTTGCTTTGTCACACAGAGTAATAAAATTTACCACGTATGACATAAAAGGGACCTCTAACCAACTCGGGCAAGAAAGGCGGTGGAGATTTGGGCTCGCCAGGCCCTGCCATAGGCCATAATATGAATTACAGCTATAGTGGCACTCAGTCAGTATTGTGGGCGCCATCAAGAGATGAATCAGGTTTTATATAATCAGGAGACAAATCAGGAATCAGGTTTTATACAGGAAGTTACAGAGGTCACATCATGGTTGTTTTTGCATCTGCTGGCCTACTCTGCAGTGACTTTATCAATAGACTTCATCAGCATTGGGCCAAATACAGCCGTATGTCCAGTGGATGTTTCTTAAAGCTTGTTTAGATCTCTGAAAGTACTGTTGCCCTTAATAAGCAAAAACTGGCAAAAAATATATAAACTTCTTTTATATTTTTTTCAGCCATCAGTGTAACTTTTTCTAACGAGGTATCTTTAATCCTTTATAGTTACGAGAAGAGTTTGATCGTGGTGTTGATGTTGTCTTAGAAGAAGAACACAGTGTTCATGATGTTGCTGCCTTATTGAAGGAGTTCCTTCGAGATATGCCTGACCCTCTTTTGACCAGAGAACTTTACACACCTTTTATACACACTATAAGTATGTGTTTTCAAACTCCCTGTCTGCATTCACAGCACATATTGCTTTGCATTTAGTGTAGCAGACTACAAAATAACGATGTGGATGAATTGTAGCAGTTTCCGTTACACTGGGGAAATCTTAAATGATGCAATAATGACAATTTCCAGAGATTTATGAATGTTTACCCTAAATATGTTTATACTAGAGAGTTTAAGAACTAATAAGCAAGGCATTTTGTTATGTTTTCTGCAGTGAGTATTTAATTCGCATTAGGGTAAGGTAAAAGTATGTACACACGTCCAACAAAGTGCACAACCAACTCCACGACATGACCGACACCACAACAAATCATTTACACGACTTGTATTTTCCACGCACCAACCTACTGAACGACCAACTAATTTACATACTGCATGACATGGATGCATTCAAAACAAGTATGTTAAGCAAACAACGTTGTATACACGTGGCCAACTCCAACTGCACAATATCCGCTTAAAGCTATGTACAGAGGCCTGACTTAAGTTGGCTGAGGCTGTCGATAGACCGCCTTTGCCGATAATCAGGCATGTGTATGGCATCCGGCGACCCACAAATCTCAACCCATGAGCGATCCACTGGGCAGAGCTACTCACCCCCAGTGACATTGATCCCCTGACAATTCCATTGTATGCACCACTCCCCCACCTGTTGTGTGATGCCATGCCTGCGACGCTTGTTGTCCCTCTGTATTTCCCCCCCCACATAGCAACATAGTGCATCATCAGCTACACAGCTGACACGTGTGTGCAGCCTGGTTCACACATGCCTGATTGTCGTCCAGCAGACCAAAATCCGATGACAATAAGGTGGTTTGGTTGAGTGTGTGTAGGGCTTTCAAATTTACATGCAACCTTGGGATTTTCATCTTCAGTCATACATAATTGTCACTTCCTGTTGGCAATCACCTGTCCATCAACCTCACACAAAATTAACTTGCTGAAATGTTGAGATGTATGTAGTTGCCCTGGGCGAATTAGATACATTTTTCTGTATTAAACTGTACAATAATAGCAATACTTGCAGGCTGGCAACATAGACATAATAAGGTTAACAGTTTTATATTATAATATATATGTGTTGTTTTGTTTTTTCTAGTGTTGGATCTTGAAGATCAGCTTACCACGTTACAGCTTCTCATTTACTTGCTACCTCCTTGTAACTGTGACACTCTTCATAGGTTGTTACAGTTCTTGTCAACTGTGGCTAGCCATGCAGAAGACACAGCTGATAAAGATGGACAAGAGGTGAGCAAACAATTCTTTGTTCATTTGGATTGTGTAGGCTTAACAGTGCTAAAATATTGGGAAGTATACTGCTGGTCCACATTCTGCAATTTTGTCAAGGAACAATAAAACAAAGGGCATTTTAGATGATCCGTTGGGTATATGAGAACAGCAAGCAATAAATGTGAATAGTTAACTCTAAACTAGCTTTCATTCTTTAAGGATAGCTATATACTTGTTGCTAACTTTCCAATTCGGCACTCAATTGATCACTCACTTATGAGAAATCAATGAGGTGGGAAAGAACAATTACCATGGTGCCCCCACATGATCTCATGATCTAAAACTAAGCTAAAAGTTTCAAGAATAACAGACCACATACCCCCAAGTACTCCGAAAACACCCTAAGAGTTTTCAAGCTGTGTCACCTGCCTCACACATATCATATGCATATCTAAGAACCTTGGGGTTCCAGGCTTTACAGATGACCTCCCGACTCTTGAGATCCTACTGAGACCCAGTGATTAGTTGTTTGGAAACTGCTATGTATGCCGCTGACAGGGCCAATTTGTATTTAACAAGGAACAGTCCTTAGTAAGTTGGGGCACCTCTCTAGCACACAGCGGACTACCAGGCTTACATCATTACTCAAAGACTCCCATAATTCTGTTTCACAAGGCATGGTATTTGTACCTGGGCAAGTTTTAACATAAATTTATCAGGGAACACTGGAGCATGGACTCATGTTCTAGCAATCTGCATCCTACCCAACCAGCAACTAACTTTAACCTTACCCAAACTTCAAAATACAAACAGCCTAAACATTCTCACCTAATGAAAAAGTCTAGTGCCAGTATCCCTACATCAAAAATATGTGTAATCTATGCTAAAATCCCTGAATACAAGATTAAACAGGGCCAAGACTACTGCTGTGTGATATCAGTGACTGATACTTCGTATTTTTGGATGTTGAGGTATTTGTTTGTGGGTATGTCCAGTGGCCCAATCAAATGAGTGGAACAACTGTGGCCAGTATCCACCCTGGGCTTAATCTGCAAATTTATCTCACATCTGTAGTGTATTGGGACTCATCTGACTGGAAAGGTTTTGAAAGAATCAGAGTAAACGTTTCACTGAAAACATGTATACTGTTTATATTCTAATAATGGAGACCAGAATTACAATATATATATATATATATATATATATATATATATATATATATATATATATATATATATATATATATATATATATATATATATATATATATATATACATACACACACACACAGTACAGACCGAAAATTTGGACACAGCTTCTCATTTAAAGAGTTTTCTTTATTTTCATGACTATGAACATTGTAGATTCACACTGGAGGCATCCAAACTATGAATTAACACACGTGGAAGTATAGTACCAGCTGCTTACTTAGCTGCTTTTTCTTGCTATAATACAAATTCTAACAGTCTGCCAAGAGTGTGCAAAGCAGTAATCAAAGCAAAAGGTGGCTACTTTGAAGAACCTAGAATATGACATATTTTCAGTTGTTTCACTCTTTTTGGTTATGTACTATACTTCCACATGTGTTAATTCATAGTTTGGATGCCTTCAGTGTGAATCTTCAATGTTCATAGTCATGAAAATAAAGAAAACTCTTTGAATGAGAAGGTGTGTCCAAACTTTTTGCTCTGTACTGTATATGTGTGTGTATGTGTATATATAATGGTCTCCATTATTAGAATATAAACAGTATACATGTTCAGTGAAACGTTTAATCTGATCCTTTCAAAACCTTTCCAGTCAGAGTCAAAATAATGGCACAGCAGATACTGAATTTAGATGTTGCATGATGTGTTACTGAGAATGAAAATGTTCATCTGTTCATCATTTCTCCGTGATCTCTGTAGTAAATAACACTGCATTGGGCAAGGTAGTCTTCTTTGCTCATAAAAATGCTATTATGTGCATACTTATAATGTTTTGCACCATCTAATGTGATTTTTATTAGATTACTGGGAACAAAATGACTTCATTAAACCTGGCAACAATATTTGGGCCTAATTTGTTGCACAAGCAGAAGTCATCTGACAAGGAGTTTACAGTTCAAAGCACTGCCAGGGCTGAGGAGAGTACGACAATTATCTCTGTGGTACAAAAAATGATTGAAAATTATGAAACCCTTTTTATGGTAAGTAGATCATCTTCTGAAACAAAGACATACTTAAGAAAAGCTGTAATAAAATGTTTGCTTCATCGCTGGTCTCCATATCAGTTTTTGTTAATAACACTTTAACTAGTGGAATTGAATAACTTAATAGTGTAATGTGTCTTTGAAAAGGCTTAAATAGTAGACGGGACTGTCATCCATAAAATCAAATTCCATTTACCCACTACTCTGTGTTTTTATGCAGTCTACATCCTGATCTTGCATTGCATTGCATTGCAAGCATTCCAATATATTCATAAATGTTTCTGCTGTCATAAATCTTATCTCAGTCAGCATGGTTGTATCTGGTACACTGCCGAGGAGAGGGAAGCTTGTCATCTACCCTCCCACATTCCTGCTCCTCACTGACTGGCTGAGGGCAGTTCAGTGTGAAGCTACTAAAATAGGATCTATGCTGTACTCGTCTGTTTTTACAAAGTGAACTAGATATGACAGTGCAGTTTCTAGGATAAGTAAGTAAGGGAGGAAATTACATCAGGATTGGCTTCAGTCAGAGGCAGTAAAGATGGAAAATGTCTGAAACTATTTTCTCTTTATTTACTATATAACATTTTGTGAAATCAAAATGTGGACAGTGCAATACATATGTTTTGCAAGTAGAACAAGTATTTATCTACTTAAAGGACATCTATCGTGAAAAATTATAAAATGTAAAATGCAGGTAAACACATACAAAGTAGTATGTTTCTTCCGTAGTAAAATAAGCCATACGTTGCTTTTCTCCTATGTTGCTGTCATTTACAGTAGGTAGTAGAAATCTGACAGAACTGACAGGTTTTGTGCTAGTTTATCTCTCCATAGGGGATTCTCATTATGGCCTTTAGGCCCCGTTCACATCACAAATGCGGATGGCCACGCATGCGGAACGCAGCGCATGCGAGCGCACGCCATCCGCGTTTGTGTACATTGCGTGGCTGATCCCATCACTGAAAAGTGAATGGGACAGCCACGCGTTTTTACAAAAAATGCGTGCAGCATGCGTTCCCGGACCGCACAGGTCTGGAACGCATGCAGTGTGAACATCAGACATTGCACTCTATGCAATGTCTGATGTCGTGCGTGTCGGCCACCTGCACGCATTTCCAAAACGCGGCTGGAAACGCGTGCAGTGTGAACGGGGCCTTATTCTTTATAAAGACACTCCCTGCAAAGGATTTATACAAAGATGCTGGCTAGCCTCTCTCCTTGCTGCAAACTTTTTTGGCAGTTGGACGGAGCAGATCATTATGTGCTTTTGAAAATAAAGAAAACCCTGAGAACCTCCGATGAGGAGATGGGCTAGTCAAAAGCCTGTCGGTTATGTCAGATTTCTACTACCTACTATAAGTGATAGCAACATAGGAGAAAAGTCGTTTTTGGTTCATTTTACTCTGGAAGAAACATATCCTTATTTGTATGTGTTTAAATGTATTTTAAGTATTGCGATTTTTGTGATAGCGGTCCTTTAAATATGTGTGTTTTTTTTTTCCTGGGGTAGCCTGGCTGTCCCTCCTGCTTTAAATAGTATTCAGTTGATGGCATTGTGCTAATTCAAACCTTCCTGCTTTCGCTATGGTGAAAGTAAGGGAATAAAAGAAACTGAAAAGCCAATTCACTAAAAACTCTAGTGCATTTACAGTACAACTTAGATTTCAATATCAATTGCTTTTGTTTCCTAATAAATGTAAGTGGGGACATGGCAACTGGGGTAATTTCCAAGTGGTTGTTAATAGAAGTCAAGTTAATCCGCTTTATTCAACCTAAAACTTCAGGAACTTTACTTTGGCGAATCCCACTTAAAAAGAAAAAAAAAATCAAATTCAAAAAAACACTAAAAAAGCCATTTCTTGTAGTAACCTGTGTATTAAATGCTCACCCTATACAACATGAGTCACCCGTTCCTGAAAATGACATGAGCCTCATCCTGACTCTCTCTGACAGTGTTTATACTGCTGACACAGCTAAGCTGAATGCTCCTTTCCTATCCTTTTTGTATCTGATGCTTGTGGTTGGGAAGTAATAACAATGGAAAAACATTACACAAGTATGTTTGATGTGAAGCCAATTTCATTACTGCTTCCCATCATAATAAGTATGCTGTAAATAAAAATAGAGGCAAGAGAAACCGTTTTTACAAGGATTTACCACTCTGTGCTGTCCCACTGACACGCATTACACAGGGCTATTGGGGATTTCTGGGAGAATTTCACAATTGTGACATATGGCCTCAGAATTAATATTTAATTTGTGCAAAGGCTAACCAAACTTGGAATATAACTTGAATGGTCATACACAACAGAATAGAAATTCAACTAACTGCAGCTAAATGATGGAAGTTTACCCAGTGATTATAGTTGTTATAATTCCGAAATGGAAGGGGTTATTCTTGTATGTATTATAATAATATAACCTATAATAAATATATCAACACTAGAATTAGAGGTCACTGCATAGATCAAAAATGGATATGTGTATAAACTGATATGTCAAACGGATCAGCATCAGTTTTTCATCTGTGACCCTCCATTTGGTTGGCGTGTGGTTATCGCCACTGTTCGTGTTGATGCATCACACTGATAGCAAAGCTTCCGTTTATTGGGCAGGAGACAGTTTCATTGGTTCCAGACCCCGTGATTGCTGTGAGCCAATAACAGAATTTATGTCCTAGGGCATGGACGGCTCTGGACTTAAAGCAGCCATAGCTGTCTGGTTCCAAAGTGGTTAACGGTACTTTGTGTTGCATGATCAAGCCTGCTGACCATCTGATTCTGATGAGCATTGATAAGCACAGACCCTCATCTTAATATTAATGAACTCTAGCACTTAGAGTGGATCCTACAGGGCCTATATACTTAAATGTAATTTACATATGCTAAAAAACTACACTCAAACCAGGATTGCAACATCTGCTTTTCCATTGTTTCAGGCTTAGTTCGCATTGCAAAACGTAATCTCTAGCTCTGAGGGCTGGTGCACACCGAGCGGCATTTTGGGCGTTTTCAGATCCGCTTGCGGCTGCGGATCTGCTTGGTCAATGTATCTCAATGGGGTGGTGCACACCAGAGCGGCAGGCGTTTTGCAGAAACGAAAAATGCCTGGGTGAGGCATTTTTTGGATTGCGGATGCGTTTCTGCCTCAATGTTAAGTATAGGAAAAACGCAAACCGCTCTGAAAAACGGCACTTCAGAGCGGTTTTGCAGGCGTTTTTGTTACAGAAGCTGTTCAGTAAGAGCTTTACTGTAACAATATATGAAATCTACTATACTGAAAACCGCAGCAGCAATCCGCAAAACGCTAGCAAAACGCCTCATAAAAATAAAAAAAAGCGTTTAAAAATCTGCTAGCGTTTTGCGGATCTGCTAGCGGGTTTTGGTGTGCACCAGCCCTTAGTGTTTGAGATTTTGCAATGTGATTTGCAAAGGGATTTTTGGATGTGCATTTGAGCACATTCATTCAAGCCGAATCACTAAAAAAATGCTACATGCAGTAGGTTTGTGGTGGGGTCACCATCATAGGGTGACAGCGCACTACCCCATTGCCAACTGGCAAGCGCATCTTAATCGCCTCCGGTGTGAACCAGCCCTCAGTCTGCTTCTCAGTTCTAATTGCTGCAAAGCAGGGTGCTCCCCTGCTTTACCGTTATTAGAACTGGGAGGGTGATTGGTGCTAAATTGCCTTGGAAGGTTCCACTGGAAGAGGTCATGCTATGCTACTATTATTCTGACCTCAATTACCACAAGCCCGCACACAGCGATGCTCCCCTACGTGCTGTGTGCAGTAACGCACATCAGGAACTACAAGTGGCGAGTGAAGGGGGCATAACTAAGGATGGGCAGAGAAGAGGAAGAACTGCCATTTCCTCCCTGCCATCATCAATGTTCTGCTCAGTTGAATATTATGGCTGAGCAGAGAGGGGGTTACAGGGGGTGCTGAAGAGGGAGGATGGTGCTTTGACATATGTCACAGCATATATTGTTCAAAACCCGGTTCAGGAGTATTTCAAAGCAAACCTTAAGCAAAAAACAACAACTTATGATATAATTTTTTGTATGTGTAGTACAGATAATGAATAGAACATTAGCAGCAAAGATGAGTGTCCTATTTTATTTACAGTTATATAGCTTTATTTGCAGTTTTAAAACCACAATCTGTCTTTTAAGCCATAAAACAAAGCAGAAATAATGACTCTCTGAACTTTCCTGCAGTAAAACCTTATCTCAAGCTGTCGCTCACTGTTTGACTGTTTAGGTGTTTCAGGAAACAGAACTGTATTCCATCCAGTGGGTCAAATAGCTCAGAGAAGCTATTTTGCATAGATAACTGAAGGTTTTTTTTTAAATTCTTTACTGGAAAACCATATTCTCTTTTCTTTGCTACTAGTGTTTCTTTGCTGTATTACATGTACAGTTCATTATCTCATAAGTTTTCCCTTCAGATTTGCTTTAAGAATTAAGTTATCATGGGCTTTGCACGAACCTTAAAATACCTTTGAGGCTTGAGTAAGATGATCCGTGGCTGCATATCCCTGAAGAGAAAGATTTGAAAGATTTAACTCTGGCAGTGCTTATTCACCAGCAGTGAGTTTAGTCAGCATGCCTTGAGTTTTAGCGGCAGAAACCGCCGTATGTATAGACATAAGACACAAGGTACATTTTTGAAAACAAATGTATTATTTTTTGTATAAAGAGTAGTTTGAAAGATAATATAACTCCTACATAATGTCTATTACCAATCATAGTTTGTCATAACAACGTTTTCAGCATTCACCATTGTTCTTCTAATATAAGCACATGATCATATAAATGTGTTCTATTTTATGATATAAAAGTATGACTTCATATATAAGCAAAGGCTGCACTGCTTTTTATGGATAAAAAAGTCATGGTTCCAAACATAAAGGTACTGTATATACATAACACCTTGATGTAATATATAATGTATAACTGTAAGAGACATTTGACTCAAGCTTATGTCTCTGAGGAAATCCCTTGGTATGAATGATTCCAGCCATATGCTATTTGTACTTTGTCCCTTAGCTTTTTTTTTTTTGTTCTATTTCACATTGTTTATGACTGCAATTATTTCCATTTTAGGTCCCTCCTGATTTACAGAATGAAGTTCTCATTAGTCTGCTAGAAACTGACCCTGATGTAGTAGACTATTTACTAAGGAGAAAAGCTTCTCAGTCCTCGTAAGTAAATCTGTTTACATTCATATGCAGCCTTCTTCTGGTCTGCTGAATTAGTGCTGGGAATGTTTCTGTTTTCTGCAGGAAATGTTTATCAGTCTGGCAGAGTTGTCGGTCTCTAGTGTTTTAGCAAAATGAAGAAATAAGCTTGAGCCAGTATCTTTTCTCAGTGGTGCTGTCATTGCTGTCTTTTAACGATGAGGCACGATATTGTGGCTCACTGAAGCAGATTTAGTCACTTGCAATATGTTTATTTATCATTACTGCAGATCTCTTTTTAATGTGACATTGGCGTCTATTCACCAACGGCTGTACAATAAAAAAAAAAAGTCAGGGAAATACAGCATTCTGTATTTTAGACTTTTTTTGCTACTTCATCAAGATTTTCACAGGTGCGGTAGAAGTTTGGAAGTTTACTGAAGCCCATTGACAAAAACCTGTTTAGTAACAGGATAGCAGTGTGGAGCTGTCTCACTGATGTTACAAGCTGTTCCGTACAGCGACGGCATTACAATAGTGCGCGCCATCCCCATATCCCTTTACTTTTATACCGCCTCTACTCACTCTGAATCTTTTAGTTTTCTTAACATTTTATTGCCACAGCTTACATGAACTTCAAAGAGACATTTACACATGCCATGCTTAGGTGATTTCCCCATTAGCTCCTCCGCATCTTCAAACAGGAACCTAAAAGGTTAAACGTCTGAAAGGAGTCAGGGGACACCTCTTTTGTTCTGTTCACTCTCCTCAGCTGCCTGGAGGGTAGAAAAGCTCGACCCTCCTGACAAGCCTTCGCAACCTATCAACATCCGATCAGCGGGACTTGCAGTAGACAGAGGCTGTCCCTATTGGCTCTCTGCTCCTTTCAGTCGTGGGGATATCCACACGGAAGGCATTCAAAGCTGGTTTTCGACAAATAAAAGCTGCTGGTAATTAGGGAACATGTGCCTGGGCTTTACAGCATACTCTGTTCATGAATTGCTAATGTGTTGGAGATGTTTACAGCAGAAGTCGGTGTGTGTGTGTGTGTGTGTGTGTATGTGTATATATATATATATATATATATATATATATATATATATATATATATATATATATATATATATATATATATATATATATATATATATATATTAACCATGTGATATCTAAAGTCATTTTTAGGAGTAGAAAAATACAATTGTTTATCTCTTCAGTTTACTTTCAGCTTGGGTTCACTTTAAACTGTGGTAGCTGCTTAGCATTGGAGAGCAATGTCTTGCTGATGTCTGTATATCCCCAGCATAGCCATGGACCTGGAAGATTCCTGTTCCTTGTTGAATGTGTCTTTAGAGTAAAATTAGGGAAACTGTAGGATATGTAAAGATTTGTGCCAAAGTTTGCTTCTGTGTAGTTGTCTCCTCGAGGCAGAGAGATGAGAATTCTGAGAAGTTTTTTTTTTACCACAAGCTGTATGGTGATGGACTTCAGCAAGTATGGAAATGAATGGCAAATAAATACAGAATTTGAAAGATATGTCCAAGCACAGTTCTAATTAAACTGTCCTGTCCCCTACCTGACAATCTGATATTATTTCACCTCATAAAATCCCCTCATGCTCAATATGGGGCCCTCCCCTTTATGTAGACTGCCCCTCCCCACACCAGCCTGGCTTTCTGGTTCTGTATTAAAATTTTGTATGAGGCTTGATGGGTATTCTGTAGGATGTTGAAAGCTGGGGCATAGTGCTTTTATTACTCATGAAAAAAAACTGTGCCCAAATCTTTTGTAGTAAAAAAACTGGGTTCAGTGTTAACTTTTATAGGTGTATGGAGTGAGACTACATCCTGGGTTGTACATTGTGCCCACCCCTTGTATCACAAAGCTGCTCCCACTAGTCAGTTGTCACCATCTCAAGTCATGTGGTATTGGTGGGGCGTGGATCTTAAATTAAGCTAGTATAAGAGAGAAACCTCTGCTAAGTGCTTCATGTGTGGAAAAGGTTTGCTGATTGACCGTAGCAGTGAGAAGCAGTGGGAGTTTTAAAATGGACTAAAAGGAACCCACAACTTTAACACACGCACACACAAATACACTTGAAATATCTACATAACAACTGTAAGCTCTCTATCGCCTCTACCTCCTTACACCTCCTTATCACCTTAGAGCCATATCACGCAATCCTTTATAATAAAACCTGTGTCCCTGCGTCACACTGTCCCTGTGTAGCTGGGTCCATGCTTTTTGCTACTGCGCATGTGCGCAGCACGGACCCAGCCTCACAGAGACAGGGAGCCGAGCGGACGGCCGGGTGTGCGGCGTATGAGCGGGCGACCGGGTGTGCGGCCGGTGAGCAGGTGGCCAGGTGTGCTGCGGGTGCGTTCGTGGTGGACGCACGTGAAGGTGGTGTGCGGGCAGCGGGCTCACGCGCCGCGAACAACTCAAACCTAAACTCAGACCTAGAGCCCATGTTTTAAACGGGCTTAGGTTCGCTAGTCCTATATAATAAAACCCCTGTTTCTCTGCGTCCTGTCCCTGTGTGTGTGTGTCTCCGCTTCCAGATTTCATAGTTTGCTGGCTGAGAACCTCATTGCATTGTGAGAAATAACAGCTTTTTCCAACTGCCAAGCAAGCAACATCTCCCTGTGTGCATATACTTCAGACAGTAATGGGAAGCATCGGTATGCGCCTTGCCGGGGCTTAGCGGCCGTGAGCTAGCGCCTGTTTTTTAACAGGCGGGCCTTTTTACTAGTGGTAATGACGAGCCTGGCTCATTCAGCAGAAACATGCTGAAAGTGGTAATGACGAGCTAGGCTCGTCAATACTGCCAGGGAGATTTCCTGTTTCTCTGCCCCACCGGCTCCACTTTTCCCTCATCAGAGGGATTCCCCAGCGTGGCTGGATGCCTGTCAGCACGCTGTGGGTAGCGATCTGTGCTACCCCCAGCGTGCAGAACTAGCATCCAGCCACTCTGAGGAATTTCTGTGCAGCTGGCGGGCAGAGAATGTGCGTGCGGGCAGAGATTCCCCCTTCTGTGCAGAGGGGGTGGCCGGGTGTGCAGGGGGAATTAGGCTTTTGCAGCTAAGACCTTGTCTTGAAATTTTGATCACATAACCAAATACTGCTTTGAGGGCTCATTCACACTAGGGGCATTTACGGTCTTTTTTTCAAGCGCAGGCGATTTTTAAAATAGCCCACAAAATGCTGGCGCAATGAAGCTCTATGAGAAGACTCACATCAGCACGGTTCGTGCGCTGTGCGTTCAGCGAAGCGGTGCCTGTACCATTTTTGGGGAGGTTTTATAATGAAAGGTATAGGAAGAGCGATAAACGCTCACAAAACCGCTTTATGTGGCGATTGTGTTTTTAAGAATTAATACATTGTATTTATTCTTTTCCAGGTCAAAGAGTTCACTTCCTGACTTGCGTCAGGGAGTGAATTACAAAACCGCTCTGGAAAAGCGCTTAGAAAAGCGCTTTTACCAGAAACGCAGTGCGCAGTGGAGTGCCTGGAGGGGGGGGGGGGGGGGGTTAGCGCACAAAACAAACAAAACAAAACGTTTGCATTTCCGATTTTAGGTGTGAATGAGGCCTGAAAGTCAGATTTCAGACACAGCCCTTGGTGGCTTAATTGCATTTCCACTGCTCAGACTGCAAGGGATCAGGGCACAGTCTGTTTTAGTTTGAGAAGACTGCAGCATTGAATACAGGCAGTCAGTGATGCAGGAAGTGAACAACACAGTCTGAGATGCTTCTACCATTTATTCAACATGATTTAATTAGGATTAGCTACTGGAGGAGATTCTACACAAACATAATAAACAAGCTTTGCAAATGTGTGCCTACACAGGTGTAGGAAAACATTAATGAAGTAATGGTTTCAAGAAAATAAGAGAGACAGCACCAGAGCAAATTATAATACTACTGTCAATAAATACTACCATACCCCCTGTATGTTATGCCATGAATAAAGCAGCATTTGTTCCATCTGGCAATTGACAATGTATTACTTAATTAATCTTTAAACCCCTCAGTGGTGAAGTGGTTAAATAGTTATTTACAGACTGTAAACATTTTGTTTGTTTTTGGATATTTTATTCCATGCACCTGCATTAAACAAATATGAGGTAAAAAGTGTGGGGGAAACAGAGACCATCCATAGGTGTGGGTACCTGAGCAATCACTTTCTACTGTGTCAGTTTACTTCCAAGAGGCTCCATCCTCTTCTAAATCAGTCCAGTAATGGCAGCGACTAGACTAAGTTGGCGACCTTTGAACCGGTTCTAGTTGCATTAATTGCAATCACGGGAATGCAGGGAGCGCAGACAGAGTGGTGGCACTGAACTATCGCGCATGAGCAGCTCAAATAAATCCATGCTTTTCCCCTCAGTCTTTTTGCCTTGGTATTCCTTTAAAGCGGAATATAACCCTGCATTTCAACTTTGCTCTAAAACATTATTTACAACATATTATATGCAACCAGCATTTTTTTTTTTTTTACTAGACCAGCATTGGAAAGTTTACACACAGAGCTTTAAAGTTCCGTGGAGAGAACTGCTCCCCGCAGCCGAAGTTTAGATAGATACATTTAAGTAAACAGAATGTAACAAGTGTGGAATGTGACTCACTCTCTCTGTGTCCAGGAGCTCCTGCACAGCCAGAGAGTGAGTCACATTCCACACTTGTTAGATTCATTTAAGTAAACAGAATGTATCTAAACTTCAGCTGCAGGGAGCAGTTCTCTCCACGGAACTTTAAAGCTCTGTGTGTAACCCTTCCAATGCTGGTCTAGTAAAAGAAAATGCTGGTTGCATATACTGTAATATGCTGTAAATAATGTTTTAGAGCAAAGTTGAAATGCAGGGTTATATTCCGCTTTAAATTAAGAATCACAGAGTATCCAAGTAATGATGCATTAGTGAGACCTGGTATTCCTGATAGCACAGCTAAAGTCGGCTCCAGCTATCAAATGGCAATTGGTGAAATGCCTTTTCACAAGAGGTGAATTCATCAGCTTGGAACTCAGTGATGACTCAAGTTTTCCAGCTTTGTTTCATGCTAAAATGTATTGAATCTGGCTGATGGCATTTCAAGTAAATAAAAAGATGATGGGTTTTTAGCTGGTAGTATCGCTGTGCATGATCTCACCAGTCTGCATGGACAAGGAATGAAAGCTGACATATTTGTAACCAGTGCTGGTATCTGATCTTCCTTTCTGAGAAGAATGTGATATTAAACCTCCATTCTGTTCTCAATTATACATTGCGTTATGCAGCTTGTAAGAGGCATAGAGTTGGCAAATAAATGGATTTCTATAAGAGACAAGGACTTTTTTCATTGTTGTGTTTTTCCTTCCTTTAACCCTTTGTGGAAATGGGTAAGGGGTACTTTGTACCCCTATACTCGTTTTTCCTGGGAGGGGGGTGGGCATCTGGGGTCCCCTTCTTAAAGGGAACTCCCAGATGCCACCATGAACCCCCCCAGGGAGTCATCGCCCCCACCTCCTCCTGGAGCACCGGAGGTGGGGAAGAGCACCTTGTCCATGGATTAGACAAGGGCTCGGGGGGAGAGGGGAAGGCTTGGCCGCCCCTCTCCCCCGGAGCCCCCCCCATACCATGGGGGCTGGTATAGCTCATGGTGCGAAGCCCCAGTAGGCCGCGGCTCCGCATTCTGGCTATCACAGCCTATATGGGGGACAAGGTGTTACAGGGGCTCGTGAAGGGGGACCCCACGCCGTTTTTTTTATTTCCCACACTCAGAACATTCCCCAAAAACTAAAAAATTTGGATTTTTTTTTAAATATTGTTTCCCACTATCTTTTTAACATATTCTGCAAATTTCGTGTTGCTGGGATGTAAGGGGCCTTTGCTATTAACTGCTGGGAAATATTTCCCATGATCTGTCATTGACCTGCATTTAAATGTATCGTTTTTTTCTTTGAACTTTTAAAATCGATTTTCTAAAAAAGTATATGGTCTTTTTGAAAAATCTTTTTCCCCTTGCTCCCACTTTTCTTCTTAACATAACCTGCAAATTTGGTGATTCTGGCATTTAAGGGGGCTTTGCTATTAACCCTTAAAGTCTGCGGGTTTTGGGGGACGGTAGCTGAATCCGAATTCGTGATCACGGGATTAACATCCGTGATCACGGCCGAATTCGAGAGTAAAATTCGGATACAATCGAATTTGAATTCGTGATCGGTATCGATCTTCGAATTCGACTTCTGGATTCATAAAAAACTACGGGTAAATTCGAATTCGAGATCACTGGTGAGCACCCCTGCTGATCTGCTCAGACTCCTCTCTCCTTTACTATCTGTTCCATGCTCAGTGAGCTGTACAGCGGGCTCTTTTTTGTGAAGAGGTACCAACAAATCTAACAATGACTGTAGGTGAAACAGCAATTCTGAAGCTAATATGGACTGACCTTGTGACAGCAAAAAGCATCAGTGATAAAACTTCTATAAACTAGCAGCTTGCAGACGGAAAACAGCTGAGTAAATAGCAGATGTCGCTTTAAAAAAGGGCGGTTTCAAGCGATCGTCTAGGCAGGAAGCCAGATTACCAGGGTCAAGAACTGAGTTCTTGGTAAGAAAATTTAGAGACTTTGGAATGCTGTTTTTTTCTATAAATACTGAAAAATAAACTGCTGAAATCCATTGTTAAAAGCTGGTACTTGACTTGAATGAAGGTACATGTGGAAGGGCAGACATACAAACCTAGCTCTGGGAAGTCTGGCTGCATGCACAAATATATCCATCCTTGTGGACCAGTTAGAGGGGAAAATTGAAAATCATCTAAATTTTAAAGCCTTCCTTTATAAATACAACCTATGAAAATAGTTTGCATTACTGATTTTGCCCATTTTACAAGACCTCCAGCAGGTAAAAATGCCAACTCTCTGATATCATCTCCATCTTTAACTATGCAGAGAAAGCCTGGCTTGGCTATCCTTGCTGCATGTCAATGCCATTCTTAAATCTTGTACACACACTAGATTAAGCTCAATCAAGGCGTCTGATGATAACCGCCTCTGCTGAGAAACTGCCGTGTGTACAGTGGCTCCTAATCTCTCTCCTTGGAACACTGGCATGTGATCCATTTGCACAGCCTTAGCCCGACGCTGTTGCCTCAGAGACCTTGTCCCGATTCCTGCCGGGCGACAACCCTCATATGAGGATTTAGGCTTTAAGACGCCCCTGCCACACCCCTACCAGCAAGACCCTTGCCGTGCATATCCCAATCAATTAAAATTGTATCATTAACACTGGTCTTTCCATTAGTTTTTCTTCATTGTAACATTTGAAAATAAGTAATATATTAATTTAATTGATGGGAATAAAGTTTAGAGTCAAACACATTTTCAGTAGAAAAATACATACTGTACATTAACATAGATCTGTACATCAGTCCTGAAAGAGGGCCAAGTGAAGAAGAAAGAGGGACAAAGGGATTGGGTTCTCAAAAGGGGGCTGCCCCTTCGAAAGAGGGACATTTGGGAGATGTGTGGGTATATGTCTAACTTTTTTTTTAAGTGACTTCAGGTACCCTTTAAGTAAAGGATTTATATGCTATTGCATTCCAGTGACCCATCTAGGAAAAAAAAAAAGTGATGGGATGGGGCAGTAAAATATTGTATTGTTTGCACACTCCACTCAGTATAACTGAATAGTGGACACAAATGCACTAAAGATTGCAGCATGCAGGACATTTGCCAGTTGCACTGCATCTCTGACATCATGAGCTTTTTATGAAAAGCACGGTCATTGCTGATTGCCTAGACAAGACAAGACAACATTTATATCGCGCTTTTCTCCTGGCGAACTCAAAGCGCCAGAGCAGCAACCACTAGGGCACGCTCTATAGGCAGTAGCAGTGTTAGGAAGACATGCCAAAGGTCTCCTACTGAATAGGTGCTGGCTTACTGAACAGGCAAAGCTGAGATTCGAACCCTGGTCTCCTGTGTCAGAGGCAGAGCCCTTAACCATTACACCTTCCAGCCACTAATGCCTAATGCAGTCATTCCAGAGCAGGATTATCCACCAGGCAACCTCGGCAGATGCTTGGGGCATAGTGAGTGTCATGGGGCCCACCCACCACCTTCTGTGACCTCTCTACACTTCAGCTTACCAAAAGGACCACAAGAGGGCCCCAAATTTTGCCTAGGGCCCTATTACATCTTAACGGGATGCTTAGGCCAGGAGTAAAACATCTGTTTTACTTGTCTGGGGCTTCTACCAGCCCCTTGCAGCTAGTTTCTTTTTCCATGACAGGGAGTCGGCTGGCTTTCTGCGCCTGCGCAGGCCTGGCCACACGTATCCTTCTTCATGTTCCAGTCCTCAATAGCTTCCTGCACAGGATGATACTGCGGACGGGAACGCGAAGAAAAATATGCATGCTCGGGCCTGTCAGCGAAAATGAAACTAGCTGGGGGCTGGGTATCCGGAGGCTCCTTGAGTGACTGCGGGGGCACGGGACGGCTGGAGAGGGCTGGTAGAAGCCCCAGGAGAGTAAAACTGTTTTTTTTTTTTTCCTGGCTTAAGTGTCCCTTTAATCCACCTCTTTCTGAAAAAAAAGCACTGGATCTTGGGAATAACTGCATGTTAGAAGTACAGTATTTGTGAACAGGTACTAATAACAAATGAATGAAGCATTTGTGAGAGTTATATTATATAGTATATAGAAATAAAAATATATGCAAGACAATACTTATATCAGAGTGCATCTATCCTGAGTTCTTCCTTCCTTTCTGTCATCCATCTGGTCAAACAGTTCCTGCACTTGTCACTCATTTGCCTTTGAATGATTTTTTTTTTTTAACAATAATACAGTGGACTTTTTAATAATTAGGAGCCATAAGTGTTGTTGTGCTTTATTTCTGTTGTTATAAAGTGAGACCCTGTCCTGTTTTTCACAGCTTGTGGAATCATTGCTTACTCAGGGCTATCTATTGTTAGGCTTGTGAGCAAGGCGTGAAGGTCATTAGACAGCCCACCCAGGTCACAAGAGACACAGAAAAACAGAGAGCAACAGAATCTTTCCTGATTGCAGTCCCTGAGACACGACACACACAATAGTGCTTCCACCACATCTCACTGCCATGTACCATGTCAGATCCTGTAACATAGCAACAGGTTAGCTTAAAGTAATTTCATAAAATGACTCATAACACCCACACATCTTCAAAGTCACAAAGGCTGAAAAACTATTCAGTGGATCGTACTGAACCATAAGCAGCAAGCCGTAAAGACTGTACAGAATGCATCACTCTGTGTGGTGTAAAATAATAGACTTCATTCCTGGATAATGCTTGTACTTTGTCTTTCAAATCACTGCTAACGTAACATTTAGAACTTTGGGAAGAAAAAAAAAATAGGCAACATACAGAGTGAGGGAGGCCTTTCAGTAATTTGAAGAAATGGAACATGTGCAAGTGTGCCATTAATCCGAAGAAACAGGTTTGTCACAAAGAAATGCTTTTTTTTCTCTGTAAAAAGGCAATTACAGCAAATAACCCTCCACCCCACAAATACAGCAAATAACTCCTCACCCCACAAACACACATGTCCTAAACATGCATTAAAGCTTATGTAATCCTTCAAAAATATACAGCAGGGATACACCTACTGTTAGTCTATGAACAGTTTCTACTTTTTTTTTCTTTTTCTTTTTTTGTTTTGTTATTGCATTGCACTTTTCCAATCTTTTACCGCCCCATCCCATCACTTATTTTCCTAAATGGGTCTCTAGAATCAAATTCAAAATGAAATGAGTGGTTTTTTTTTGTTTTTTTTTTATATATAATAAAACATCCATTCATGCCATCTCTGGCCTCAAGACACTGGGCTGTATGCACTAAACTGCATTCAAGTGTACCCGAGCCGAAGCTCTGGTACACAAAATCAGATACTTGCCTAAAGAGAGGAAAGCCTCAGGATCCCATTGAGGCTTCCCTCGGTGGTCTGCTGTCCCCGGTTGCTGAGCTAATCCTATCGGGGGCCTCCTCTTTCGTTATCCTATCGTGGCTCCTCTTCCGCGATCATGGCCTTGCAATAAGTACTCAAGCCCGCCCACCCATACGCAGTAGCACGGAGCCTGGGGCTCGCAGCCACAATGAGGAAGGGGGCTGCTCTTTGCAACGGGGCTTTTAACAACCGAGGGAAGCCATAATAGGATCCTGAGGCTCCCCTCTCTTCATGGTAAGTATCCGTTTTTGAACCTGAGCTTTGGATCGGCTTTGCTTTAAGCAAAATAATGTGTGTAAAGTCTTATTATACCATGAGTAAATCAGAATGCAATGCATTACTTTCTACTCTAAACATGTCATTCTGTGTAATACAGTTTGGTGCATACACCCCATTGTAACCAAGGTCCAGTGCTCCCAACTCCAAAGGACCATCCATCTTGCTGTTACCACACAGTTCAAAAGTCAGCATCTGTGATGGTATGTGAGTGTGGTAATATACATGGCATGGTTGGCTTCCACATCTGCACTAATAATACTGAATTATGGTATATATACAGGCTTTGGAGTAGCATAATATGCGATTGAGACAAGCTCTTTTTTTAATGGAAAGCCCTCCCTCTTATTTTGGCAAGGTAATGCCGCACTATATTCTGCATATATTACAAGATACCTCTATAGTACAATTTCAGACAAATAAAGGGTTTAAATTATTTTGAAATCCTTCTGTTTTTGTTTTCACTCTACATTGCATCCCATCTTTTTGAACGGGGTTGCAGAACAGAGAGTTGATGTTAGGCTGTGCAGATTTTTTTTCACCCTTCCATGGGACGTTTTCCATCTACATTTAGTAGTATGATGCATTTTTAACATCCGGGGCCTTAGATTACAGCTGTAGTATGATGCATTTTTAACATCCGGGGCCTTGGATACATGTAGTATGATGCATTTATAACATCCGGGGCCTTGGAGACATGTAGTATGATGCATTTATAACATCCGGGGCCTTGGAGACAGGTAGTATGATGCATTTATAACATCCGGGGCCTTGGAGACATGTAGTATGATGCATTTATAGCATCAGCGTCCTTAGAGACAGGTAGTATGATCCTTTTCTAACATCTGGGGCCTTGGAGACATGTAGTATGATCTTTTTCTAACATCAGGGGCCTTGGAGACATGTGGCATGATCAGGGCCGGGACAAGGTCCTCCAGCATCCAAGGCCGAGACACCAAAGTGCGCCCCTCCATCCCTCCCACCACAGCCATCACACACGAATTGCTGTTAGACTAAGAGGTGCCACAGGGCCCCCAACACCTTAATCTCTAGTTGAGGGGGGGGGGGGAGACACCAAGAGCCCAATATAGTGCAGTATGTACTGGATGGTTAGGGTACAAATGTAATGTGGTAGGAATTATACTCACAAAACTGGGTTACCTTCCTGGTAACCACTGTATAAGCAGGTGGGGAGATTAGACCTGTCCCCACTCAGGATTAAGAACTCGCTCTCTGTAGATCGGAAGAAAAGGGGCCAAATCCCCTCCACTAGGGGTGGACACAATTTGTAAACAAAGTTACAGAGGCACCAGTAGTGTAAAAATAGATAAAAAAGTTTAAAAATAGGGAGGCAGTAGGTGGACTTACCTCCCCAAAGTAGACACAATGTAATGCTGATTTTTCAACACACAAAAAAGTTTAATCACATACTCCAATTAAATGCAACGTGTTTCGTGGGCTCAACCTACTTAATCAGGCTATAGGCAGGCGTATAACACTTGTATTCAGGATTCGTCAGTTTAGCGCCTCTGTCCATTTATTTATTAATCTCTAGTTATCTGGCTTGCAGTCACTGCCATGTATCCCCTTTTCTTATTTCTCTCTGCTTCAAACACAATATGGGAATGATAGCTGAGTGAGTTGTGTTCCCCCTCCTACACTGCGCCCTGAGGCTGGAGCCTCTCTCACCTCTGCCTTGGCCCAGCCCTGAGCATGATGTATGTACACCCTTCCATTCAGTTTGTGTGTTGATTTATATCATGTAAGATATGGCACAATGAAGTATTATTATTTAGTAGTCATATAGCACTAACATCTTCTGCAGTGCTTTACAGAGTCTATAGTCTTTTCACTATCTGGGAGAGGCTTACAATCTAATCTCTACCATAAGGTACATACACACGTCTGACTTTTCCAAACGACCAGTTGTTTGGACATCAAATCAGGCGTGTGTGCAAACGGTTGTTCGGCTGATAAGGCTGATTTTTACGGATCTGCCAAGCGGATCCATCAAAACTGCCCTTATCAGCAGAACGACCGTTTGTACAAACGCCCGATTTGACGTCCAAACGACCGGTCCGAACGACCAGTCGTTTGGAAAAATCAGAGGTGTGTACAGTGGGTTGCAAAAGTATTCGGCCCCCTTGAAGTTTTCCACACTTTGTCACATTACTGCCACAAACATGCATTAATTTTATTGGAATTGAAAGACCAATACAAAGTGGTGTACATGTGAGAAGTGGATCGAAAATCATACATCATTCCAAACATTTTTTTTACAAATAAATAACTGCAAAGTGGGGTGTGCGTAATTATTCGGCCCCCTGAGTCAATACTTTGTAGAACCACCTTTTGCTGCAATTACAGGTGCCAGTCAGTTAGGGTATGTCTCTATCAGCTTTGCACATCTAGAGACTGAAATCCTTGCCCATTCTTCTTTGCAAAACAGCTCCAGCTCAGTCAGATTAGATGGACAGCGTTTGTGAACAGCAGTTTTCAGATCTTGCCACAGATTCTCAATTGGATTTAGATCTGGACTTTGACTGGGCCATTCTAACACCTAGATATGTTTTGTTTTAAACCATTCCATTTTTGCCCTGGCTTTATGTTTAGGGTCATTGTCCTGCTGGAAGGTGAACCTCCGCCCCAGTCTCAAGTCTTTTGCAGTCTCCAAGAGGTTTTCTTCCAAGTTTGCCCTGTATTTGGCTCCATCCATCTTCCCATCAACTCTGACCAGCTTCCCTGTCCCTGCTGAAGAGATGCACCCCCCGAGCATGATGCTGCCACCACCATATTTGACAGTGGGGATGGTGTGTTCAGATTGATGTGCAGTGTTAGTTTTCCGCCACACATAGCGTTTTGCATTTTGGCCAAAAAGTTCCATTTTTGGTCTCATCTGACCAGAGCACCTTCTTCCACATGGTTGCTGTGTCCCCCACATGGCTTGTGGCAAACTGCAAACGGGACTTCTTATGCTTTCTGTTAACAATGCCTTTCTTCTTGCCACTCTTCCATAAAGGCCAATTTTGTACAGTGCATGACTAATAGTTGTCCTATGGACAGAGTCTCCCACCTGAGCTGTAGATCTCTGCAGCTCGTCCAGAGTCACCATGGGCCTCTGGACTGCATTTCTGATCAGCGCTCTCCTTGTTCGGCCTGTGAGTTTAGGTGGATGGCCTTGTCTTGGTAGGTTTACAGTTGTGCCATACTCCTTCCATTTCTGAATGATCGCTTGAACAGTGCTCTGTGGGATGGTCAAGGCTTTGGAAATCTTTTTGTAGCCTAAGCCTGCTTTAAATTTCTCAATAACTTGATCCCTGACCTGTCTGGTGTGTTCTTTGGACTTCACGGCGTTTTTGCTCCCAGTATTCTTTTAGAAAACCTCTGAGGCCCTCACAGAGCAGCTGTATTTGTACTGACATTAGATTACACACAGGTGCACTCTATTTAGTCATTAGCACTCATCAGGCAATGTCTATAGGCAACTGACTGCACTCAGATCAAAGGGGGCTGAATAATTATGGACACACCACTTTGCAGTTATTTATTTGTAAAAAAATGTTTGGAAACCTGTATGATTTTCGTTCCACTTCTCATGTGTACACCACTTTGTGTTGGTCTTTCATGTGGAATTCCAATAAAATCTATTCATGTTTGTGGCAGTAATATGACAAAATGTGGAAAACTTCAAGAGGGCCGAATATATTTGCAACCCACTGTATGTACCTATAGTCATACTGCATGTATATCATAATCTAGGACCAATTCAAGGGGAAGCCAATTAACTTATCTGTATATTTTGGGAATGTGGGAGGAAACCAAAGTGCCCCAGAGGAAACCACCCAGATGTTTGGAGAGCATATAATTTCTGTGCATATAGTGCCCTGGTTGGAATTTGAACCAGGGATGGTACGGGAGTGTGCTGTAAAGCAAGCGGGCCATCCACTACTCCACCATGCTGCCCAGATATGCATTTTCCAATTTTCTAAGGTGTTGTCTTGGGAGTCAGAGGCTACCTAATGACCAGGAAAGGATTTTTGGTCTTTCAACAACTGTTGGATTGCTAGCAGTGTTACTACTGAAGTTGTTGGTTGGGAAATGAAGATAAGAATAAGTGGTATCATAGAACTAGGACTCTGCTACTCTACCTTGTTGTTGTGTGCTCATTAGCAAGCTATAAACCATCATAGTTTGTATATGTAACTGTTGATTAAGAAGGGCAACTCGGAAGCACAGCAGAACCATTATTTATAGACTTTTAGGGACAGCAAATAAGTGACAGCAGCTAGCCAACCTGCTTTCTAGTTATCATGTTTGCTTTAACAGTTAAGGTAGTAAACTTATTATAATGTAAAGAACACAGTAGCTTGTAGCAGCAATTAATCACAATAGATTGGAATATTGTATGATCATATGTAATCAGGGCTGTGGAGTCGGTCCAAAAATCCACCGACTCCGACTCCTCAGTTTAGGATTCCACCGACTCCGACTCCACGACTCCGACTCCTCTAATTTGCATATTACAATTTTGTTGATTAAAAGTATGTAACATGAAATTCGTCTCTTAACTGCCAACGCTTAGGAATTTTACAAGACAACTGAAGTGAGAAGGATATGTAGACTACTATATTTATTCCCTTAAGACTAAAACTAGTCCTTGGTAAGAGTACTTGTAAAAGGTACAAACCGGAACAAAGAACATCTATCAGGCCCTAGGCAATGTAAGTGTGGGTACATGTAAGAATGATGTGCAGGTACTCTGCAGGGGAATGAGGAGATTGTAAACCGACAACGCCTCTGTGTTCAATGTGCACAGCATTCTCAGTGGATTCCCTGCAGCTCTGTGGGGAGTGCATATGTAGAGTATAGTACTACTGTGTAACAAAGTAAACCTGAGACAGATGAAATTAAAGTTTTATACATACCTGGGGCTTCCTCCAGCTGCCTTCAGGATAATCAGTCCCTCGTTGTCCTCCTCCACCACCTGGATCTTCTGCTATGAGTCCAGGTACTTGAGCCAGTCAGGCGTAGTGCGCATGCACACACTCCGCCGCCAGGAGCATACTACACCTGTGCAGCACTATTGCGCAGGTGCATAATGCTCCTGGCTGTGGGAGCGGCATGCGGCCGGACAGCGCTGACTGGCTGAATTACCAGGACTCATAGCAGAAGATCCGGGTGGTGGAGGACAGCGAGGCACTGATTAGCCTGAAGGGGGCTGGAGGAAGCCCCAGGTATGTATAAAACTTTACTTTTCATCCGTCTCAGTTACCCTTTAATTTGTAGTCACCAAACCAAATTTTAATAACACATCAAATTATTTGATTTCATCAGCAAAGGGAGTGCATACATTTGCATAAATCAGCATCAATGCAGAATTATTTCCATCTCGTTGACCATCTCTATTAGTGACACAGCTACACATCAGGCTTTATTCTTACAGCATAGATGTTATTTAGTATATATAAGAGATTCCTGTGTACACATCATATATACAGTCACAATCAGATATGTATATCTGACCTTAAAAATACGGGGACTGCTTTATTGAAGCAGCACGAGTAACTAATTTTGATTGGTTTATTTCATTTTTGTGGACTAAGCATAGCTATTACTGTATATATACATTATTTTTAATGACTATTATCTGAGAAATAAAACATTTTATCATATTTTCTATTTTAATTACAGTTACAAATTCATTAGGAGTCGGAGTCGGTGCATTTTTTCCCGACTCCGACTCCAGGCACCCAAAATTGCCCGACTCCACGACTCCGACTCCACGACTCCGACTCCACAGCCCTGTATGTAATTAGAGGTACATATTACAGTGTAGTTTCTGTAGTTTGAAGACCTCGCCAATAGTGGTACTCTCCTAGCTAGGACACTTCGCTCACTGACCACCATTTCTACCACCTTATACACACAGCTTCCCTTTATGAACTGTCCTATCACTTAAAGTGGACCTGAACTCAAACGTCCTCTCTGCTTTAAGGCTGCTTACACACCAAGACGTTACAGGCGCACGTTAGTGCACCTGTAACGCTCCCCCAACACACAGCAATGTAACACAAGTGGGCTGTTCACACAGCCCACGTTGCGTTACATGTAACGCTGCACGTTCTGTGCAAAGTGCAGCATGCTACGGCGTTGGAGCGGCTATAGCCGCGTTAGACTGTTTGCACATGCGCAGTGGGGGGCGGAGAGGAGGCGGGGAGAGCCAGCTACAGTAGCCGCGCACATGGCTACTTAATATTCACTGCACTGGCGGGCGCTGATTGGCCGGCGGGACCACGTGATGCGGAGTGTCTCGCTCCGCATCACGTGGTCCCACTGGCCAATCAGCGCCACTCTGGGAGACATTATAGGACTCGAGCCGCCTAACGCGGCTCACTCTACCGTCGGCTCTTGCAGCACCATACGTTGTGTTAGGTGCACGTTATGCGACCTTAACGTGCCACCTAATGCAACGTCTTGGTGTGCAAGAAGCCTAAAAGATACACAATAGCATAATTACCTTTAAACAAAAAACATTTATTTGTTACAGCTGATACAAATCCTAAAATAAATTTGCACTGTTTCTACTTCCTGATTCATGGAAGCAGACATATTGTTTACAGCCTGTACTTTCAAATGAGCTTATCCGCCATGGCAGTCATGTGACACGGGATAGATCAAATTATAACTTGTGATTAGACACAAATGAGGAGGAATTAAAGAGGCTAAACTCTTTAAAGGGGCACTATGGCGAACAATTGTACAATTTAAAATATGTGCAAACATATACAAATAAGAAGTACATTTTTTCCAGAGTAAAATAAGCCATACATTACTTTTTTCCTATGTTGCTGTCACTTACAGTAGGTAGTAGAAATCTGACAGAAGCGACAGGTTTTGGATTAGTCCATCTCTTCATAGGGGATTCTCTGGGATTTATTTATTTTCAAAAGTACTTAGTGAATGGCAGTTGCTCTGTCCAACTGCCAAAAAACTGTGTAGAGAGCAAGGAAGCTGGCCAGCATCATTGTTTAAATCCTTTTTGGGGAATATCTTTATAAAGAATACAAGCCTTGCTGAGAATGCCCTGTGAAGAGATGGAATAGTCCAAAACCTGTCGCTTCTGTCAGATTTCTACTACCTACTGTAAGTGACAGCAACATAAAAGAAAATTAATGTATGGCTCATTTTACTCTGCAAAAAATGTACTTATTTGTCTGTTTGCACATATTTTTTTTTTTAATTTTTCACCATAGTGCCCCTTTAACCTCTTGAGGACTGCTGTGTTAAACCCCCCTAAAGACCAGGCACCTTTTCATTAAATTGGCCACTGCAGCTTTAAGGCCAAGCTGCAGGACCGCAAAACACAGCACACAAGTGATTCCTCCCCCCCTTTTCTCCCCACCAACAGAGCTCTCTGTTGGTGGGGTCTGATCGGCCCCCCCAGTGTTTGTTTGTTTATTTGTGTTTGTTTTTTTGTTTTAATAAAAAGTTTTTTTGTTTTTTTTCTGATGTATACCCCCCTCCCTCCCTCCCCCCGCCAGCCAATCCCTGTGGTCAGCTGTCATAGGCTTAAGCCTATGACAGCCGATCACCTCTGTGGCTAAGGAGGGGACAGCCGTGTCACACGGCTGTCCCCAGTACAGAGCTGCTGCTGATCGCTGCGCTGTACTGGTAATTAGACGGCGATTACGCCGTCTAACAGTCTCCCGAGCGGCAACAGCCGCTCGGAGGGGGCGGAGCTCCGCCCTCCGAGAATCAGATGCACAGCGTGCGCGCGATATCATTCAAATCAGAGCCCCAGGACTTTAAGCCAATCGGCGTTAGGCGGTCCTGGAGCATGCCCATCGGCGTGACATGGTCGGCAAAAGGTTAAATACATACAGGGTGCATTTCTCTGTTTTCATTCTGTCCTGTGCCAGAGTTCAGGTCCACTAAAAACCTTTAGACTGTAAGGCATTTTGGCCAGGGCCCTCTTCCCCTTTTGTCTCACAATGCTGTGTAATGTGTGTGCATACCGTCCACCCCTGTGTAAAAATATGTAGTGGATATGTTCACCGTGTCAGCTGTACTCCAGCATTGTCTTGCATTAACTGTTGTATTATTTAATTTGTAGTTATACCTTGCATGCTGTTGTACAGCACCACGGAAGAAGCTGGCACCATAGAAATCAATAATAATCATAATTTTATAAAAATACATGTAAACACAAATTAGAGTTGTGGGTTGGAAACACTGAGTAGACGAATGGTCTTAGTGGATGAGGCAGTGAGCCTCACTTTCAAGCTATAACAAATTATAAGCTTGTTTGAAAGGTGTGTTTAAAGTGGACCTGAACTTAGAACTTCCTCTCTGGTCTAAAATATATGAAACAGCATAATAACCTTCAAACAAAAAACATTTCTTTGTTAGTCGATACAAATCCTAAAATAAATCTGCACTGTTTCTACTTCCTGATTCATGGAAGCAGACATATTGTTAACAGCCTGTGCTTTAAAACAACCTTATCTGCCATCTCTGCTGTGGCAGTCATGTGACACAGGGAAGAGATCAAATTACAACTTGTGATTAGACACAAATGAGGGGGAATTAAACAGGCTAAACACTCTAAGTACAGGGTGCATTTCTCTGTTTTCCTTCTGTCCTATGCAAGAGTTCAGGTGCACTTTAAAAATTTCCAGGCTCGGAATACGCCATACAGGCTTTCAGAGAGAGTTTCAAATAAGAAGTGACAATTGTGAGAAGTCCTGGATGCGAGAGTGAGATGAAGGGACTAAGTTGGACAGCAAAAGGGTCTCGTGGGAGGAGTGAAGGTTGCAAAAGGGATACTATCTTTTGTATAATAGAATTAGGAGTTTGAACTGTATCATTTGGGTGATTGGCAGAGAGGGCAGCATTAATCTGTATGTATGAGAAAGCTGTTGCTTCTAAATTGACTACTTTATAGCATATTTTCCCCCCTAGACAGAGGTTCAGTTAATCTGATCAGTGAGGTGTGCAATTATCTTTATCACAAAAAAAGCACTGCATTCCATTTCATCCCTGAAAGCAATCAGCTTACCATGAACTCCCTTCTCCCTCATTCCACTCCCTGCCATTGAGATTGTGTAACACACCTCAGTAAAAGCACAGTTTGTCTTTCATGTTCTTAATTAGGAAAACCGCTCAGTGCTTATTCACTTCCTGCACAACTGCATAAAATGACCTTTGCTATGTTAGGGCTAACATGATACTAGACTGATGGCAAAGGATCAGTATCTTCTGTTTCTCAACACATCTTATGCAAGCCACAGGATGGCTGATTGTCCCAGCAGATTTATTTATTTATTAGATCAATCATATGTACCAACAGTGTAGATGGCTAAAGCCAGGCATACACACACAGATTTTTATGGCTGATTCTATAACATTGAATTTGATTTAAAAATCTGATGTGCCCAGCATATTTAATCATGTAATTTTTTTTATCAGTTTTGGGCAGTATATTGATTGACCGTGTGATCAAACCTGTTGGAAAATCTATGTGGGCAAGCAAGCAAGGAAGGAGCAAGGCCGGTTCTGGCTTCCATGGGGCCCTGGGGCAAACGTAATCTTGGGGGCCCCCTTGACACTCCTCTTTCAACCAAATCAACCCCAGTACTGAGCTTGCTGCCAGGCCTGATCCAATGCCTGTTCTGTCACACAATATCATTAGGTGTCCATCATATGTCCCCTAAAAAGCTATTTTTGGGGTTCTTATTATTCACCTCCTTCTTTTTCTATACAGAGTTAACACACAGCATCCCCACTGTCATGGATCACTATAGCTGGAGGGGAGGAGGGGCACGTGGGGGGGAGGGTACACGCTCTGGGGCAATTGTCCCCTTTGCCTCTATGGAAGTGCCGGCCCTGGTAAGGAGCTGCAGGAGATCCAATGTTTGAATTATTTGCATCTCTTTGATCATCAATATCCTATCCATTTGTGATTGGATAGGGATCGATCCTCTTGCCATATTGGGCTGCTATTTGACCCATGCATGCTTGGCTTTACTGAAGCAGATGTGCATTGAATCTTCACTGTGCTGAGTTCAAACATCCATAAAGGGCTGAAAAAAAATCACTGCCATTAACTGTTCTTTTACTTGATTGGTCACCTCCGCTGTTAATACATTCTGTTGATCTGTCAGATATCTGCCAGCGTGTGGCCAGCAATACATTGGCATATCATTTTGCTTCACTCACCGTGTTTTTACTCTCAGATTTTTTATTTTTGTTTGAATAAGTGAAAAAAAATGCCTGTTTCTTTAGTTTATTTGGTTTGCTGCTTGCTTTGGGCAATAGACATATTGAACTTGCAGTGGCATATATGTAGTTTATTAATTTGATCCAAAAATGTAAAGGTACAGAAGACTATAAATGTTCCGCAGTATAACGCATTATAATATGAAGTCTTGTATCAAATTGGATGGAACTCTGATGACCTCTAGTGGCTGCCTGTAGGTAAAAAATAACAACTTTAAAGTGTTGTGAGCTTTGTGCCTGTGTATGTAACACATTTTGCAAATTGTTTGTCAGAAATCATAAAGGAATTCACTGACCACAAGTAAAACAAAATCAGTAACTAGAGTAAAAAATGTGGAACAAATAACTATATGCCTCTCAGTGTTGGCTCTCCTCCATATGTCTGTAGTTTGACATGATGCTTCTATGATTGTGGCTAATAGCAGGCCTTTCATGCATGGGGACGGATTGTAGAGTTTCAATAGTACTTACAAACATGTAAATATGTTTTTATTATAGTGTTCATGAGTTTCCCAATGCAATTTTCTCAGGAAATTATGCAAACGGGTCCTTTCCCAGTGAAAGCATACTGGAAGCAGATTTTGAAAACAAAATTAGATACTTACTAGGAAGCCATCTTGATAGTCCATAGGCTTCCCTGATCCTCTTGCAGCCCACCGTTCCAGTGCTGGGTCCCTGTAAACCTACTGGACAAGAGATCGTTGAATTTGCTTCTCCTGGCTGTGCTGCCACGGTATACGAGCAGATCTGTACTGAGCATGTGTAGACTGTATTGAAGTTTGCATAGTATAAATGAACAGGAGGATCTGGGAAGTTATTATTATTATTTAGTATTTATATAGCGCCGACATCTTCCACAGTGCTTTACAGAGTATATAGTCTTGTCACTAACTGTCCCTCGGAGGAGCTCACATTCTAATCCCTACCATAGTCATGTGTCAATGTATGTATTGTGTAGTGTATGTATTGTAGTCTAGGGCCAATTTAGGGGAAAGCCAATTAACTTATCTGTATGTTTTTGGGATGTGGGAGGAAACCGGAGTGCCCAGAGGAAACCCACGCAGACACGGGGAGAACATACAAACTCCTTGCAGATGTTGACCTGGCTGGGATTCAAACTGGGGATCCAGTGCTGCAAGGCAAGAGCGCTAACCACTATGCCACCGTGCTGCCCGTCTAGACCATCCATAGGTTTCCCACTACAGCAAAGTCTCTGTTATACAGAACTCAGGCAAGCGGAAGTCTCCACTAACCAGCATGCCTGTAGGATAACGGGGACTTTCTTTTGGGGTTTTCGGGGGTGTTTGCAGGTATTAAAATACTCACCGAGCCTCCAGCGAAGTCTTGTAACCTCCCTGTAGATCCTAGTAGCTTCCAGCATCCGTGCATGCTGGGAGCGTGTCTTGTGACCCAATGGGGGTCGGGTGAGATGCCGGGAACAGGAAGGCTACAAGGAGTCGCTCGAGGCTCAGTGTGTATTTGAGGGGGGGATGGTTTGTGCTTTTTCACCAGCTGCTCAAGCAAACGGCAAGCACATGTATCCGGTTCAAGGCGATCTTCGCTGGTGCCGAATACTATGGACTTTACTGTACTTAGATAAGTATCTTTCCTTCTCACAGGTTTTCTTTAAAGAAGATGCTTTGCCACTTCTCCAAGCTGGAGTACAGTCTCTTCCTTTTCACTTCATGACTTCTTGTTACAAATTGAATCTCTAGAATAAAAAAAAAGAACTTGAAGTAAAACGAGAAGAAATTGTCTGCATGCCTAGAGTTCTGGGTTGTCATCCCATGAAGGATGCTAGTGTATGTGCATGGAGTTTTCTCTGTGCTGTATGAGTTTCTTTCACATGCTCCGATGAACTCTTACATCAGAAACAAATAATACCACCATATTTCCCTGGGTCGTAAGTGATAGCTACATTGGACTAGGTGCTTTCTGATAGATGGTAGCAGATGTTAATCAATCATCATATGTGCAGTACTTTGTAAAGCACTGTGTAATATGCTTGATTTTTAGACATATAGCAATAAATAGCCAGATCGCATAAAGTGCTGCTAATGTAAATTCTACTTTATTCACTCCATAATAATAATATGGATTCAGTTTCATGATAATACTTTCCCCTTTTCTTGCAGGAGTCCTGACCTGGGAAGGTCAGAAGGCTCTTTCTCCATTGAGGGAAGACACTCCTCTACGGACTCAAATAAAGCCTCCAGTGGAGACGTTTCCCCTTATGACAACAACTCACCAGTATTATCAGAACGATCTCTGGCTGCAAGACAAGACTCAGAGAAGGTCCTGAAGCCTGCAGAACATCAGACGTTGGTCAGCCATTTATTGTCTAAGACAAAGGACAGTTCTCCAACGCAATGGTGTTCAAAAGGTATAATGTAGAAGTCTTTACTGCTAAATACTGTGTTTATGAACCTAGGGCGTTGAATGTTTATTAATTGAAGTAAGGAAAAAAATGATTAAAGCAGAATTGCAAGCCTAGCAGCAAAATCAAAACATATACTGATGCCTGGTACTGTCAAAAGAAAAATTCGTAGTAGTACCATTTTTGTTTTGGATTGAAATGGCCCTCCCATGCTCACTACTGTAAGAAGACTTTGGTAGTGAAACTGACATTTGTGGTGTTATGCATGTTAGTTCATGAGCTCTCACTGTACTGGTGTCTGTATTACATACCTGATGTCTGAATTTAACAGGCTTCATCAGAACTGTATTGTGCATTGCAGGTGAATATTCATGTTTACAGATAAAACAACATATGTTCAACAAAATGCACACAAACTTACCTATGGTGAACAGGACCTGGAGGGAAATACAAAAATAAAACCGATCTATGCACAATAGTGCACTGAATACATTTTAACTTCATAGCACACACACTCAACTTTTTTTAGTAAATCACTCCAGATTATTGCAATAATGAATGGAATTGTAGATCACCAATGCAGTTCAACCATTTGTTTTCCTTACTGAAAGTCAACAGTAAGAGGAACTCCAGTGAAAATAATGTAATAAAAAAGTGCTTCATTTTTACAATAATTATGTATAAATGATTTAGTCAGTGTTTGCTCATTGTAAAAAATTTTAAATCCCTGATTTACATTCTGACATTTATTACATGGTGACATTTTTACTGTTGGCAGGTGATGTAGCTGCTGCATGCTTTTTTGGCAGTTGTAAACAGTTGTAAACAGCTATTTCCCGCAATGCAACAAGGTTCACAGACAGGAAACTGCCAGGAGTACCACGGTCCTCAGAGTTTCTTGTGGGAGGAGTTTCACCACAATATCAGTCATACAGCGCCCCCTGATGGTCTGTTTGTGAAAAGGAATAGATTTCTCATGTAAAAGGGGGTATCCGCTACTGATTGGGATAACGTTCAATTCTTGGTTGGAGTTTCTCTTTAAGCTGAGGAGTTGGAAACTGATATGAGTAGCTCTACCTGTAATATCAGCAGTACTTTTCAGATATATTGAGCTCTAGAAAATCATGAGATGGAGTACAATGATCTACATTTCTGTATTTAAAATACATAATCACAAAATAGAATAGTAAACCTGCAGTACAAAATGCATATTTACTAAAATGTTATAAAGTAGTTCCATTTATCACCTTATTCTGGATTTATTACATTGTTTTCCATTAAAACTATGTGGTAGAGGCGTAGATATGGGTGGGCAAGGGGGAACACATGTCCCCGGGCGCAGCACTGTAAGGGGGAGCAGAGCATGGCCACCGCACCCCCAAGTGAATGAGAGGCAGCTTGCTGGCTGCCCGAAGTGCCCCTGCTTCTCTCCCTCCTTCTGCAGAGGAGTGCAGAAGTGTTAGCAGCAGAATGAGGGGGGCACATTTGGCTAACTATAGGGGGTACATCTGGCTAACTAAATGAGGGGAAGGGAGACCACACCCACATTCTGATGCATGCCCATGCCCAATTTGTCCAGAGGGGGGTGCAAAAACTGTCTTTGTCCCAGGGCGCTGAAAAGCCTAGCTACGCCTCTGCTATGTGGATGTTTGAGTTATGCATAGTGTCAAATTGGAAAAGTATGTTGCCACTCAGAAGACACATGCGTCATGTAGGGCAATGCACACCACTAAATTGAATTGTTTCTACAATTACTCCATGGCATTGTCAGCACTTTTTTATTATTATTATTATTATTTAGTATTTATATAGCGCCGACATATTACGTAGCGCTGTACAGTGTATGTATATATATATATATATATATATATATATATATATATATATATATATATAGTCTTGCCACTAACTGTCCCTCAAAGGAGCTCACAATCTAATCACTTTCACATACTTTCTGTACAGATATACAGTACTGTCCTACAATACAAAATCAAGTTTATAGGGGCATTAAAACAAGTTGGGATAATCAGGAAGTCATAAATAGTAGTGTTGTTTGAATCCGGATTTCCTAATTTATAATGCCGTGCACGGTAGTTCAGCTCCATTACTTGCAGAGAGAGTCACAAAGCTGTAAGGAGGAAGCATTGGAGTCGTGTAAAGAGCGACGTGAAATACAACTCTGTGTCTCTCTCCGCAAGTAATGATGCTGAACTGCTGTGCATGGCATTATCCGGGTTTCCAAATCAGAAAATCCGGATTCAAAAAACAACACTTAAGTCCAAGTTCAGCAACAGTTATTCACTTACATTTAACATAAGATTATTTCAAATGGACTATACTTATACACTTTAGTTAATAATAGAAATGTGTTTTTTACTAAATAAAAAGAAAGTGTCTTCTGCAGCAAATCATTGATCTTCATGTCCTCCTCTGTAACCTACAGCTGTGCCCTGTTCCATGATTAGAGATAATTGATGGTATGCAAGTTTAATGTTCTAGTTTGAAACTGAACCAATCAAAAAGCATAATATAATTATTCCACTTCCAAGCTGCATACATTTTACATAAAAAATGCAATTCAAAATGATTAGCATCTCACTGGCCATCAGTAACTATGGTAGTTACCCGTCAGAAAGGAGGCATGGCTTCAGCTGACAGAACAATCACTTCCCCTCCTGCACTCCTCCACCTGCATGCCTATTTGACTAAAAGAGGAGTTTTTCAGACTGGCTGGTAGTGCAGGCAGCTGCAGATCGCCAAGGAAGTGATGAAGATGTGTGGACTGCGGTAGGTATTTTGCTGTACTTTGCACAAACTGCACCATTTCTACAAAGCCATATAACTTAATTGATTTAAAATAGCACTCAAATAAATGTGTATAACTAAGAACTTGGCCTGAAGTGGGGCTTTACAGATTGTTACTGAACATCTGGTGCCCTGACCCCAGTGGAGCTTGTATTTGCCTTGTTGGTAAAAAATGTCAGGAGGCTGAGACTGGTCACAGTTTTCAGCATCAGAGCTGCTAGGGTTCCAAACACAGCATAGAGCCAACATCCTCCCCTCCATATCATGTTTGGCCGCCATGTGCTTGCCACCCTCCACTAGAGTATTGCAGTGCAAGAGGAATAGTGCTTGCTCCAGCTTCAGGTTAGTCAATTCTGTTTTATGCAGCCACCCTCTATAATTCATGCTCTTCTCATACATCACGTGATGTTACGTGTCATGAGAGAGAACCAGAATGAAGATGAGTAACAGTGGGCAGCTGCATGGATGTGGATTACCGACTGACCGGGTGCTGGATCAGGTAAGACCTGGTGCTGGATGAAGTGCTATACGTCCTCCCCTGTGCTATTCTGCATGGAGGTGGTGGTAGAATACGGCTACTGGGGTTGAGAGAGAAGGAAGAAACCAATCCACTCACCAAACCACTGATGCTTTCCTGGCAGTCATGCTACAGCACCTAATAAAATCAATTACATACTTCTCCCGTAATTTTCCTTGAACACGGTTTATGTAGAATACATTGATCTGTATTCTGTATGTTTAAAGTTAGTGAGTACAGTCCTCTAGCCTCGCTTGCAGCATCTCCGCATTATGTCAACTATCCATCTCGTTCTTTCCTTTTTTATTAGAACTTCTACACATGTACTCTTTCTTTCATATCAACCTTCAACTTTTTCCTCTTTTTTCGTCCTTGGGCCTAACAGCTGACATGCTTCTCTTTCAGGTATATTTTTTATTGGTTTTATGTGTTTGGTGGCTATAATTATGTGAATATACAATAAAAAATATATTTGTGTTCTAGAAGCTTCCCAAGAACACTTTGACATATGGGGCGCCTGGCATTCCACACTAAAATCATCATCTAAAGATCAAGGAATGACAGGTACTGTATGCATTACCCTACAGACCAAGGGCATGCCAAATCTGGTCTTTAAGGCTCAATGGGGTTGATTCACTAAAGGCAATAGTGCGAGCAACCTCCTGTTGCTCGTGCTAATTAACTAGCGCAACTTAATTTTGTGTCCATGCACGCTAAGCGCGCTAGTGGCAGCGTAGCGTGCGTAACTAAACAATGGCCGTTGCTTATAAAAGCAGCGCAGTAGTAATGTACCGTTACCACAATGCTTCACTAGCTCGGCCGCTACTATATTAATTAGCATAGTTAATGTTATTAACATAGTAACTATGTTAACATATTAGCAGCCCCGCTAGTGAAGTATTGCGGTAGCGATACATCACTACTGTGCCACTAGCGCGCTTAGCATGCATGGACTTAAAATTAAATTGCGCTGGTTTATTGTTGCTCGCACTATTATCTTTAGTGAATCAATCCCAGTATCAGAAAATGAGTTCCAAACAACAAACTATTGAGTCCATTATTAAATTAAGTGCACATAACCTATCTTAAACATGTGTCATTACTCATTGACTTGTGCTGCCCCTCAAGGTGGATTTCCTTCATGGACTAAATGTCCCACAGGCTGTTATTGTAATTAACATTTATTTACCTTCTTCTCCTCTTCCTTTAAAGCTTGAATCCAGCTCACAGTAAGGGCACCTTTCTGCAATGAAGAAATAGGCATGACATGAATGCTAAAATTGTTAATAGCAGCAGTCAGGTGATGGCCACTAGCATCTATAGCCAGCCTCTGGAGTCTCCAGTGCCCTGAAATTTGGGGCAGGCCCCTTCCTTAGGGCACTATGGTGAAGTGCGTACAGTTCAGTCATTAAGATAGGAAACCTGCCTGCCTCCTCTGCCTAAGTGGTGCATTGGAGTAGCTGCAGGAGTGACTGTTGTACCTAATTTGAAATTTCCGATTTTTTTTTTCCTTCAATTTATGCTTTACTTATTTCTGATGTGTGCCGTTCCTGTTAGTGAAATTCCTGGATGTCAGCTTTAAAGATTGCTAATGTCTGTATGACTTACTTTTGCATGCTGTTTTCTCTGGTTGAAACAGGGCCACTGGGCCTTCCCCATTCCCCATCTGTGATAGCTGAGAAACATTTTTATTGCAGGCATAAGGGTTGGCGCTACCCGAGGGGCAACCTGGGCAATTGGCCCTGGGGCACCACAGAATCTTCTGCAAAGTAGTGTCTTAGCTGTACTATCAGGCTCACTCTTCTGTCAGACCATGGCTGTGTGCACTGCTGACTTCATCCTCGCAGGCGCGCCTCTCCTCCCTGACCCAGCAGGCCAAGGAGGAGATGCACCCCTACAAGGACAAAGTCGGTAGTGCACGGAGCCATGGACTGAGAGAGGAGCATGCCCTCCGGGACAAGTAAGATGCTACTTTGCTGCCCACTCTGTGGGGCCCTGAGGACCATAGTTACGTTTGAGGGGAGGTGACCTGGCAGTTGGCTTGTGGGCCTGGGGGGCATGATGCCGCTTTAGGGAAAGAGGGAGAGGCTCAGGTTTGTTGTTGAGACTATGGCTCTTCTGTTTAGGATTTTCAATCAAACATTTTGATCATGCCTAGCTTAGACCCATGGCCATAGACTGACTAGCTGACTGTCATAGCTGACTAGCCAAATATCTGCATCTGTTAACTGTTAAAAGAGTAGAAAATAAAAAATAAGACACTATATATTTTAAATGTCAGTCTTATCCTGTGCCCAGTCAAATTGAGCTTCATGGAATTACTCCATTAAAAAGAAGTACTGTGTTATAGTCAGGGCCGGCCCGCTCATGAGGCGGGGTGAAACTTTTGCCTCAGGCGGCAAATTTCCAGGGGCGGCACCCGCCCGTCCGTGGGTGCGGGGAGCCGGCCCGCCGAGCTGGAGGGGTAGCTGGCAGGACGGGGGTATTGGGCCAGCGGCGGGGAGGGGGGTCGGACCCCCCTCCCTCGCCTGGGTCCCCCGTTCTCGGCTCCAATCCAGCCTAAATAGAAGCAGCAGTATGTGTAAGAGGCACGGGCGGGGAGACACTCACCTCCTCCTCGCTCCAGCGTGCGCTCCACTGACATCACTTCCTGCAGGAAGTGACGTCAGTGGAGCGCACGCTGGGAAGAGGTGAGTGTCCTCCCCGCCCGTGCCTCTTACACATACGGCTGCTTCTATTTAGGCTGGAGGGGAGCGGAGGACGGGGGACCCAGGCGAGGGAGGGGGGGGTCCGACCCCCCTCCCCGCCGCTGGCCCAATACCCCCGTCCTGCCAGCTACCCGAGGGGGGGGGGGAGGGGCGGCGGTGACAATTTTTTAAAAATTTGCCTCAGGCGGCAAAAAGTCTAGGGCCGGCCCTGGTTATAGTTTTGTAAACATATTCCAGCCAGCCTTATTTGGACAGGGTGAATGTTCTCTGATGGCAAATGTATCTTCGGACATTTCAATTTTCCAAGGTGAATTGCTGCATTATGGATATCCAGAAGATGGTCAGTGATATGCAGATAATCAAGATTTGATCCATTATTATGCAATTTCTATGCATTTTGAAAATGGATCTTAATCCTGCCAAGTTGAAATTTGATTGGTCCACTTTAAATATGCAAACGTTTGCATACAGAATTTGTTTAATCCTGCATCAACTTGGAATTATTTACATCTCCTTGACAATATTTATTTCCGTCAAAACAATTAAAATTGCCTGGCTGTACTCCTGATCATATGCCTCTATGCATTTCTGGTAGCCATACACTCCGAACAAGCATGCAAATCAAGTGCTCTGACTCAAGTCTGACTGGATTAACCACATGCTTGTTTCAGGTATGTGACTCAGACACTACTATCAGCAAGACTGCCAGGCAACTGGTATTGTTTATTGTTTAAAATGAAGCAAATATGGCAGCCACTATATGCCTCTCACTTCAGGTTCCCTTTAAAAAAAATGACTAAACATAAAATGTACATTTCCTGTAAAATAAAATGCACTATAAATTAATTTTCTCCTATGTTGCAGTGATTTACAGTAGTTTGTAAACAGCTGACAGATTTTGGACTAGTTGAACTCCTCATGGGGGATATTCAGTAGTGCTTTTGTTGTTTATAAAAGCACTCCCTGGAAATGGTCTAGACAAGGATTTCAGACAGCTCCGCTACTTATTTAAACACTATTTTGACTCAGCAACTGCAGTTGAGAAAGTAGGTTTGTAAATAAAATGAAAAAAAAAAACTTAGAATCTCCCATAAGGAGATGGACTAGTCCATCAAGCCTCCTTTACAGCATGCAATAGTAGACCAATCCAATTCCGACTAAACAGGTAAATTGTACACGAGCCGAAGCACAGGTTCAAAATCAGATGCTTACCCTGAAGAGAGAGAAGCCTCAGGATCCTAGTGAGGCTTCCCTCGCTCATCTGAAGCCCCCCGTTGCTGAGCAAGGCCCCCCTTCACATTGTGGCCATGCAGCTCCTCTTCCTGTATCATAGCTGCACAGAAGCCACGCAAGCCCATGTGCAGTAGCACATAGCATGCGTGGGCGGGCTCGGTTGGCTGTTGCGCAGCCATGATACAGGAAGAAGAGCTGCGCAGCCCCTATTTGATTATCGACAATGCCTTGGGGGGCTGCGCTGTGACAGGGAGGGAAGCCTCAATAGGATCCTTAGGCTTCCCTCTCTTTAAGTAATAGAATGAAAAAAAACGAGAGCCCGGTATAGTATAGTATGTATTGGAATAGGTAGGGTAAATTAACAGGTAAGTATTATACTCACAAACGTGGGTTGCCGTGCAGGCAACCACTATATAAGCAGGTGGGGAGAACCTGTCCCCACTCAGGATTAAGATGTCGCTCTCTGAAAGAAGAAATGGGTGATGCACCCTTCCACCCAGGGTGAAAAATCGATATATAGCAAAGTACAGAGGCGCCAATAGGATAAAACACACTAAAAGGTTTAAAAATATTCGGGTGGTGGTGGTGGACCGACCGACCCAAAAAAACAGACTTGATGCTGTCAGTACAGTCAAACAATTTATTTGTATACTTCAAAAACAACTGCGGCGCGTTTCACGGGCAAGATCCCGCTTCTTCAGGCATTAAACAACAGGAGTATCACACAGCTCTAGGTCCCGAAAAGGTTTGGCACCTCTGTGAACCTTTTCGGGACCTAGAGCTGTGTGATACTCCTGTTGTTTAATGCCTGAAGAAGCAGGATCTTGCCCGTGAAACGCGTCGCAGTTGTTTTTGGAGTATACAAATTGTTTGACTGTACTGACAGCATCAAGTCTGTTTTTTTGGGTCGGTCGGTCGGTCCACCACCACCACCCGAATATTTTTAAACCTTTTAGTGTGTTTTATTCTATTGGCGCCTCTGTACTCTCTTTAGGTAAGTATCTGATTTTGTACCCGCACTCCGTCTCGGGTACTTTTTAAGTCAGTAGCCTGTCTTGCTATGCTGTATAACCACTATTGCAAATAAAAAGAAAAATTTGAAGAATTCTCTCTGATGGGTTGAGGCTGAATTTAATTTGTCTACTATTGCAAAATCTGCAAAATGGTCCACAACCAATTCCTGTAATGAAATGAAAAATGTTTAATATATAACATAAAGAGGCAAGAAAGAGGAGAAAAAAAATAAAAATATGTATGCTCTTACCTGTCACAGAAAGCCCCAGTTCAGGCATAGCTGGTTATTGCTTATATGCATTTAATAAAGCATTATTTTGCATTAATTACGGTATGCATAGAAGAGTTTTGCGCGAATAAAGAAAGAAACCTAACTTAAAAAATGTAGTTTCTGCAAACTCTGCAAACTCTGAAGTATCTTTTTTTCACTGATTTTCTCATACCAGCCTCTTAAGAGTTAATGCCAGAGTTAAATCGCTGCATCCCCGTGGCAGATGGCTGATTTATTACCTAGAAAGTGACCTGCAAAGTTTTACGACTTTGCAGGTCGCAGATCATGCTGCCCTTGCTCGCAGGGCTTTTCTTCCTGGAGAGGCTGAGCTTTGAGCTGTAGCTCTGCCTCTCCGCAATCAATCTCTGTGGGTCTCCGCCTCCTCTCCGCCACTCTCAGTGAAAGAAGACTGAGGGGCGGGATTGACTGCGGAGGAGGCAGACAGCCCCGTTTCTTGCCCCGTGCGGAGCGTGCCGCCGCCTGGGGCGCTGTTGGGAGGGGGGCGCTATAATGGAGGGGGGAGCCGGAGCCGCGGGGAGGGCAGCCCGACCTCTCCCTCCCTCTCCTCTCCCGGGCGCCCTCCGTGCTCCCCCCTCAGATGCAGAGTCCGTGAGCAGCAGGGAAGCGCTGTTTACAACTCACCGGCTGCCTGGCTCCAAGCGCTGCTCTCTCGCCGCTGGTCTCCTCTCTCTCTCTGTATACGTACTGATACACGCTGCTTCCTGTAGCCGGAAGCAGCGTGTATCAGTATGTATACAGAGAGAGGAGACCAGCGGCGAGAGAGCAGCGCTTGGAGCCAGGCAGCCGTTGAGTTGTAAACAGCGCTTCCCTGCTGCTCACGGACTCTGCATCTGAGGGGGGAGCACGGAGGGCGCCCGGGAGAGGAGAGGGAGGGAGAGGTCGGGCTGCCCTCCCTGCGGCTCCCCCCTCCATTATTGGGGGCATCTACCTATCTAACCTATTCTGGGGGCACCTACCTAATCTAACCTACGCTGGGGGGCAGCTGCTAATCTAACCTACGCTGGGGGCACCTACCTATCTAACCTACACTGGGGGGCACCTACCTAATCTAACCTACACTGGGGGGCAGCTACCTATCTAACCTATACTGGGGGCAGCTACCTAATCTAACCTACGCTGGGGGGCAGCTACCTATCTAACCTATACTGGGGGCAGCTACCTAATCTAACCTACACTGGGGGGCAGCTACCTATCTAACCTACACTGGGGGGCACCTACCTAATCTAACCTACGCTGGGGGGCAGCTACCTATCTAACCTACACTGGGGGGCAGCTACCTATCTAACCTACACTGGGGGGCAGCTACCTAATATAACCAACACTGGGGGGGCAGCTACCTATCTAACCTACACTGGGGGGCAGCTACCTAATCTAACCTATACTGGGGGGCAGCTACCTATCTAACCTATACTGGGGGGCACCTACCTAACCTATACTGGGGGGGCAGCTACCTTATCTAACCTATACTGGGGGGCAGCTACCTAATGTAACCTATTCTGGGGGGCACCTGTCTAATCTAGCCTATACTAGGGGGCACCTACCTAATCTAACCTATACTGAGAGGCACCTACCTATCTAACCTAGGGGGGGGGCGCAATTTTTACACCCTCGCCCTGGGTGCATTTTAGCCTAGAAACTGCACTGGAGGCAGAGCTACAGCCTAAAGCTCTGCCTCATTGTGGAAGTAAAGCCCTGCGAGCCCGGGAGCTTTGCAGGGCTAATCGTCCACTATAAATCAGTCCTCTGCCACGGGGATGCGGCGATTTTACTTAGGCATTAACTCTTAACAAGCTGGTATGAGAAAATAAGGGGAAAAAAAGAGACTTCAGAGTTTCTTTAATCACTTGGGCATAAAGGGAGTTTGTTGATTGCTCTGTCAGTTGAAGCCATAAAAAAGAAAATAGACCAATCAAATTCTGTCAGGGTTGAATTCAACTGGTCCATTTTCAAGCTACATAAATTTGCATTGAAAATGTGCATAATCCTGCATAAACTGAGAGCAATTTGCATCGCATTGACCATCCCTGCTGCCAAGTAGGAAATGAGTGGCTATGAACTAGTCGGGTATTTCTTTATTTTGAAACCTTTTTTTTAACTTTTTTTTTTTTTTTTATTCGTAATTCATAGAACAGAAAAAAAAATTGTTGGCTGCTTATTAATGGGCAGTGCCTTACAACAATATCTTCATTTGGTTGAAATTTTAACTTTACTTTCTTCTAAACTTGTTTCATTTCCTTGACAGGTTCCTACGGGAATATCTTTGAAAGCAGTTCTTTGCATCAAGGACCATTTTCCCTTTCCCAAGGTAATCTAGCACAGAACTGGCCTTCATGTAAAAATTCTTCAGATGAAGTGGACAATGGCAAGCCGAACATGCGAAGGATACATACAACAACTGCCATTTCAGAGTGTAGGCCTCACAATTCCGTGTCGCGTATATGCAGTACTCCTCAGACAGAACCTGCAAAAAGGAGCCTTGAACAGAAGACGAGGCGTGAGCAACACTTTTCTTCAAACAGTTCAGAAGATATTACAGAGGACAATGTAAAAATAACAAACAGACCCCCTCCTTTAAATTTACGTCATACTGATTTCAACAGAAATGAAGCACGGCTCCCTCCACCCTATCCTGGTTCAGTAAAACAAGCTGTCGCACAGCCTATACGATCCCCTGTGTTTTCACCAGAACAAGCTGTGTGGAGGTTACCAAGTTCTGAACCAGTTGTTGGGGCATCCTTAGGAAGGACTTCAACCACTGCTGAACAGTCTGCTCAGAGTAGACAGACTTCACTAAAGAATCCCGCCAACAACCAAAACAGTAAAAACTTGTCCGATCCTGAATGGCAGGAGTGGCAACGAGAAAGATGGCAGATATGGGAACTTCTGTCAGCTGACAATCCAGATACACTACCTGAAACACTAGTATGATACTTCGGCCAGCAATGACATGGACTTTTATTGCCAGGGACTTAAGAAAAAGATGGGATAGTTTAAAAAAGATTTCTTGTTTGTTTGTTTTTATACACATTTTTAATTTTGACTGAAAAACAATCATAGCTGACTTTTTTAAATTAATATTTTAATATCACTGCCAATTATTCAGGACTTTTTTTATATAGTTACAATGTATTTCATCCCGGACTGGGACTACAAGCTGGCCTGAGCAGTTGGTCTATCCCAACAGGCAGGTTAAGGAAGAAACTGAAATTGCTAGTCCAGTCTCAGTTATGCATGTAGTTGACCTGCTTGCCGTTCAAATCATGATGTACTGTGTTGTAAATATGCTATGTAAAAGGTCTATTTTAATGTGGAGGGACAGAAGAATGCACAGGGAGGATGACGTTTATGCTGTTCATAGATATCCATTCCCCAAAGATTATTAGCGACATCTGTGCTGTACTTTTTGGGCACATCTAGAAAAACATGAACAAAATAGCTTTGAATATGCACTTGGTTGGCCTTAATAATCATTCTATCAATGCAAAACATGCACAAGCTGGTTTATGTGCTTCAGTTTAGATTTACGAATAGGAAGTGAAATAATTGCTAATATATGGCTTTGGAAAGGACCAAACTATGACAAAAAAGCCCTATTATGGAATGGTAGTGTAGCTAAAACAGGCTCAGTTTCCATGTTAAATCTTAAGTCCAGGCCAACAGAAGAATAAAAATAATTTTTATATGTAGGTATTCAAATATTAAATTTATTTTAAATACTGCTGGTATATGTACCTAAATTATTCTTTATTAGTAATGTCCTTTATTCTCCTGTGTTGCAAGACTCAGTGGGATAAGGAAGGCCAGCCAAGCTCCACTGTGCGGCCTATTCCTGCCAATCACACAATGGGAGCTTGCTGATAGGAAAGAAGAGGATGAACTGATTAATAACTGCAGCATGATCGTGAAACCCTTGTTAGGGTTGCCTGTGGCCAAGTTACTTGACCACACTGCATTTTCAGAATTCAGGAAAGAAAAGTGAGTTCACCAAGCAGGGTTACCGTTATAATTTAACTGGGCAGTAAGGCAAGTCACATATATATGGATTTAATTTACCTCATGTATTTGGATGTTTGCCTGGAGTTTAGCTTTATACAAAAGTTATTTTAAGTAGGTAAATGTAGCTCATGTACATCTGAAGGATTCAGGCAGTGATCCTGCATACACCCTTTCAGTACTGCACTGCGCTGCTGCATGACACATGCCGGTCTGCGGAGCACTGCTGTGGTTAAGCATAGTTATAGGCACCATATATATATAGATATGCATATAGATATATATATATTTATCGTGAGAAGTTTTCTGTTTTGTTTTTACAATGAACTGGAATCACTTTAGTTTTCAATTTGGCAGGTCAATGGAATGGATATAACATATCTTGCATGTACACTCTGAACACCCAGAACATTGACAGCACCTGCCTAGTATTGCTTCCCACCCTTGTGACAACAAAACGGCTCTGAACCATTGAGGCATAAGCTACAAAATCTCAGAAAACCTTATGTCCTGTGTTACATGGCACCAAGATGTCCTCAGCAGATCCTTCTTCTTTTTTTGCACATACTGTATTTGGCTATACTGACATTTGGCGAATTTGGAGACCAAATAATATGCAGTTAAGCAGACCATCTTCTTCCCCCTGCACCGTGGTCTAGTTCTGAGATACTCATGCCCATTGTAGGCATTTTTTGGCGGGAGACAAGGGTCAACTTTGGGCACTGACTACTCAGTTACACAGTCCCATATGCAGCAGGCTGTGATGCACTGTATGTCCTGCCACACTGGTGTAACTATCTCCCCCCAGAGGAAGGGAGGAAACTGGAAGGGGCCCGGTAGGCAGTCCTATGCAGAGCATTCAGTGCAGCAGAAACGTATACATTACCTGCTCCCGGGGCAGATGTCTCCTCCACTCCTTCGTTAGTTTTCAATTGCTGTGCACTGCATGAAGCCAGCCAGTCACCATGCGAGGACTGAAGCCGCATGGTGAATGGCTGGCTGCAGGACACTTGAAAACCAAACCAGCAATTGCATAGGGGAGACACATGCGACAGAAGCAGGTAATGTATATGCCTCTGCTGTGCTGAATATGCTGAATAGCAATGTACAGGACTCCCCTCCCCCCCCCCCCCCCCCCCGGCTCCCATACCAGACAGGCTAACCTTCATCCCCCTGCATGGTTCTGTTGCCAGATGTCCTTTCTTGGACCATTGTTGGTAGGTGCCAACTACTGCATCATGAAAAAAACACACAAGACCTTTCCTTTTGAAAAAAAAAAAATGGCCTTTTTCAAAGTAAGATTTTCAGGCTTACCTATTTTTACTTGCTGCCCGATTTACCCAATCTCTTAACAGGTGCTTTTGCAATGAGTCCATGCTACCAACATCACCACCTAGTGTTGTGGCTGGTCAGTGTGTATATGTCTGTGCCTATATATAAAAGAACAAGTTTGAGTTACCCTGTATACACAGTGATTGCATGATATTGTAGTAAGTCTGGTTATACATAGTAATTATTATGGATACAATCATAAAAGAGATGCTTCTTATGCAAAATGCTGCTCTGATTTACAAGTCATTTGTCACACAGAAACTGTCTCTCATCTGACGATATTACTGCACTCTAACTGCCTCTTTCCAGCAATATGCCTATACAATACAGAAAGGAGTACATAAAACTGCAATATTTTCTTTCCTTCTAAAGAATATCTTAACTGAAATTGCAAAATTCCCCAAAACAATCTAATTAGGAAAGTATATTTTAGAGACGTATAGATGTGATAGGTACAGCAAAACATCATGCACATACGTCATGCACAGTATAGATATGGCGGTAAAACCCTGTATAAAGACTTCACTTGCAGAATGCATTTATTCTTTTTAAATTTGACATATGTAATATACTAGGTATTTTTATGTTGTTGTATCATGTAAATATATACATTGTGTACATATCTGTCTTTTTGCACATACAGTATAACACAGTATTATGCAGGTACTTTATTCCAGTTTATGAAATATTCAGCATTAATCAAAGGGTTCAAAGGAATCCTGGTGCAGGGTCATTACAGTCTGCTGTTGCTCTTCCTTTTCCTCCACAGCTAAGTTTAAGGATGTGTACACACACATCAGTTTTGATTAGCCAGTCTTTGACCAATCAACATTTGATGTGTGTATGAACCCTAAAGGTTCGTTTCCACTAGGGGAGATTCACAGTGTTTCCCCATACGCAAATTCGGACAGGGAAATGGAGCCTATCGCAATCAATAGGCTGCCTCCAAATTTCACTTGCCAAGAAAAAAGCGGATGGTAGGGAACAAAATTTTAATCCTCATAGCCACCCCATGCACGGCTATCAGGATTTGGATGCATATTTGTGTCAAAACAAGTCCCGGCGGAGATGCACAGTGGTACAAGTGGAAACAAGCCCTTAGAATAATAACTCTGCCAACCATGTTCTTTATAAAGGTGCCCATTAACGGTGCAATTTTTCACTAAATGTGATCTTTCAATGCCTTTTGAACGATTGCAACTAATCGGAAGGCAATTTTTGATTGTTCACATTTACCAAACTATTCTTTTTTTAAATTCGATCATAAAATCCAACTTTTGTATTGATTTTATCTTATTTAGCATTCAACAAAAGAATTGTTCCTTATCGATTCATAATGGCACATTTTTTTATACAATTCGATCGTAAAAATTGCATCAAAACATCGCATTTGGTGAAAAAAATTGTACCATTAATGGGCACCTTTATTTAGATAGATTTACGGTATGGAAACCCAAACAAAGCACAGACTAAATGCAGATAAATATATAATACTTTGTCCCAGTATTAAGCTAATATGCAAACATGTTGTGCCATCACCTGTTACACATAAGGACTTTTTTTTTTTTTCCCGCAGTGTTGTGGTTGTGGTTTATGAATTTACTATAAATAAGTACGATTTCTCACACTTTTCAAAATGAGGTTAACAATTTTGTTGCCATAATGTCTCTACAGTACTCTACAAACCAGTTTCTACAGTCAGGGACAGATTTATGAAAGCCAGTGCAAGGAGAATTGAAGCAAATCTGGTGCAAAAGTGGAGAATTGCTCAGAATGACCAGTCAGAATTCTTGTTCTAGAAACCTAATCTATTTTTGTACCAGTTCTGCTCCAGTTTTCCATGTTAGGCTTTGATAAGTCTGTCCCATTTGGAGTTTCTAGTAAATTATATTCAAGTAGGCCCCAATGTTATGCTGGATACACACCATGCGTTTCCGCGTTCGATGTGTCCGTTGATAGGCATCGATTCGATTATTTCTGACATGTCCGATTCACGTTTCGATGGATCGTTAAGTCGATTTGCCATACTTTACATGGCAATCGACCTAAAAATCATCGAAATGCGCTCGTAAATAATCGAATAGATGCTTATGAACGAACGCATTCGACGCGGAAACGCATGGTGTGTATCCAGCATTAGGGTAAGACCATCCTGCTTTCCAGTCACTCCTAATGCATGTGATGAAGGGGGATGTTATTAAGCTCTATATTAATTGTTAATTCCTCCACTGACCTAATCTTGTGTCACTGTAACAATCTCTCTAAAGGCAAGTTTGTTGGTAGCAATGGCCTGCAGCATTTTGAGGTTAGTTAAAGAGAATCTGTACTCTAATATTCTTACACTAAAAAGCATACCATTCTATTCATTATTTTCTCCTGTGCCCCTCTGTGCTGTTTCTGCCACTCTCTGCTGCAATCCTGGCTTGTAATTAACAGTTTTAGGCAGTGTTTACAAACAAACTAACCATCTTGTAATAGGCTCAGCTAAGCATAGTGTGTGAGTCATTCAGAGTGTGCAGGGGGCCTGCAGAGGGTGTGTATCGCTTCTACCAATCACAAGCAGCCCTGCACATTCCACACAATCAAGCCTTAGCCCGACAGACACGACAGAGGAAAGATACATTGATTTATTACAGAGACAGTGCAATTAGGAAAGACTGCAGTAAGCCAGAGCAGATTAGAACAGCCATAGGAACTTATAGGATAGAAGAACTAAGGCTGAAAAAATTGTTACAGAGTCTCTTTAAAGCAGCTAGTCACATCATCTAGCAGCCAAGGCAGGTAATTTGGGGCTTTGCGGTGCCTGGTAAAATAGGCGCTGCCATAGACTACAGCACTAATTACATCTACAGTGGCACCCGGTATATAATTTAGGTGCTGGATGTAGCCGAAGCACAAACTAGCATGAAGAAGACAATGGGTAGTGTTGTCCTAGGGTCCACAGTAAGGCTAGTTTTAGGATTAGCATAGAGGGAGAGCTAGTGTTAAGAGGTGGAAGCCCTTAGTAGAATATCAGCTGTATTGATGCTTTTCTACTAGCGGCTTAATCAGGTGCCCACATTTACCCGACACCCATTTTGTATATGTATGCACTAGCAACTGGTAGACACAGTGACTGACTGCTGCAACTGAAGTGTACCAAAATTCAATCATCTGTTTCCATCACAAAGGGAATTTTACAGATATCTTTTGTTTGTATAATTCATGCTGTTTTTAATAGATCATCTTTTTCAGTGTCAACTATGCCTGTGAAGAACTGTGAAAGTCGACAGCCCTGACTCTCTGCTTGACCTTGATGTGTGTCTGTAGGGTCAATATTTACATTTCACTTGGGAGCTTACAGACAAATCTAAACATTTAGGGCCCGTTTCCACTGTAGCGTTACGAAATCGCCGGCGAATCACCGCAGGCAAATCGCATGCGGGTGCGATTCCGCATGCGTTTTTTGCCGCGATTTCGCATGCGATTTCGCATAGGTAAGGCTGTATGCGATTTTAACCATGTCACTGCCTGTGTGAATTAACATGGGTACCTATGCGAAATCGCATGCGAAATCGCGGCAAAAAACGCATGGGGAAAACGCATGCGATTTCCCTATTAAATACATTGTGTGCGATTCGCCTGCATTCCACACGCAGGCGAATTCTAAGGCCCCTACCCTGCAGATTTTTTCTGCACAGAAAAACGTGCGGGGAAACGCACAAGTGGAAACAGTCCCATCCACTTCTACTGACTGTGCGGATCCGCATGCGTTGCCCGCATGCGGATTCCCGATAGTGGAAACGGGCCCTTAGGGCTCAATTCACTGAGGGCGCTTTCACACTAGAGCCCTTTTTCAGCGTTTCAACGCAAAGTCGAAACTTTGCATTGACCAAGGTAAAATGAAAGTCCATAGACTTTCATTTTACCTTTCACACCCGACGCTGCGTTTCGATGCGTTGCTGTACGACGATTGCGGGAGCATTTTAACATCGGGAATCGGCGTTTCCCCGTTGGGTTAATTAGTTATTACTGCCGCTACTCAGCGTTGCACCTCAGATTCCCAACGACACGCCGCAGGCTATCAACGCGTGCAGGAGAACGGCTTCTGCACACGTTGTGTAATGTGAAAGAGGCCTAAGCATTACCACATGAGGTAAAGTAGAAAACAACTGATTTTACATTTTGTCAAATGTCAATTCACAAAGGCCTTTACTGCATGGAGAACAAAAATTGCAGACTAGTGAGGTCAATTATCAAACTTGTGAGGTAAATATCTCTTAAATGTCAGTTTACATTCACATCGCAGTAAAATGAGTAAGATGTATGTTATTTTATCTACAGCCTGGAGCTGTCTGAAAGTTAACAATCAGCCATTCGGAAGGTTACAGAAAGGTGTTGAGAGAAGGGGAAACAGAGTGTAAAGAAAAGAGCAACGTTTATTAAATTATTCAGGAAACTTAGAAAGTTAATGAAAACCTTTTTTCCCTAATTTCACATGTTCCAAAAACACAAATCTTCAATATTACTGTGTAGTAATAAAAAAGTTACTAAGATGCCAATGGTTTTCAGCTGATACAAATTTTATATTAATTTTATGCAGCTTGGACCTGCTCTGCACTTGTCAGTACAATAAAAAATGCTTTTTGTACCAGATTTGGCTTCCATTTTCCATGCACTGCATTAGTCCATCATATTCAGCATAAGTTTTTAAAATGCCAAATTATATACTGATGGCGTACTGGTAAGGTTGTTGATGTAGGATAAGCGCACTCTGACCAGATTTGGATCCTGGTTTAACCCAGTTTGTAAAACCGTAAAGAGTCTTTGGACAAGTCTCCCTAATGATCCTGGTCGCCTGTGGCTGTAACGCTGAAGGGCTTAGTCTGCCAGGAGAAAAGCACAATATAAATGTTCTATGTCTATGATTCATCAAAATATTGAATGACATGCCATGAGTTCAAAAAATCTTTGTGAATTTCATAAAGTTGTTTGATAATTTACCACATCCATCACCACATTAGTGAATACTCCCCAAAAATGTTTTTACTGCCTCACAGGACATTTTTGCCAAGCTGGTCTTAGTGAATTAAGCCTATCTGGATGAAGTGTCAAAAGGGTTTGTTCACGCATACTGCAGTAGGCGTGCACCACATATTCAATATTGCATTTGTACCATGGTGGAAAGACCACAATGCAATGTAGGCACGATTTAAATGCGGCAAAAACATTAACTTCTTGTGTGCTCTAACTCTTAAAAAAAGCAGATCCTGTAGCTCTGTCCCACAAGGTGCAGAAAGTATTGTGCACCTGCACGACCATTTTTTTTAGGTATATAGCATATGTTGAGAATAGATCAGGTGGTGAAACATTTATTGCATGTTTGCAAAAAAAATGCACATATGTAAAAAAAAAAAGAATGCATTAAACGTCATAAATCAGTGTTGTACAAACCTGATTGTTCCATTTCAATCTGTAGAATTTAACTGGCAGTAAGAGTAGATTGCTCTTATTGGTTTGGATTACTTATTAGACTGTCCAAAAATTCTCACCTTTTAATAGGGCAAGAGGCTTTGGAACTGGTTTATCAAAACTGGTGCAAAAGTGGAGCAGATGCCTAAACAAGAGTTAGTTTCTGTGAGGACCTGCTCCGCCTCTGAAACAGGTTTTCTGTACTTTTCCTTGCACTGCTTTTGTTAAATCTGCCCCACTGTATTCTCAGTGCCCTGGACAAATCCAGTGACTGGCCTCAAACCATTTATGCCACTATCTACCAATTTTTGTGACATGCCAATGCTATTAACCTCCCTGGCGGCATGATAAATGCGGCTGCAAGGCCGCGGGAGGGTTTTTTCACTTTTTTTACCTTAGCATGTAGCTAGCCTAGCGCTAGCTACATGCTTCCCCCTCCCTGCGGCGTCCCCCCAGTACGCGCCGATCGCCGCCAGCGCGTATGCCCATCCGGAAATTCCGTTCTGAACGGGATTTCCATGAGGGCTTCCCCTGTTGCCATGGCGACGCGCGCGATGACGTCACCGACGTCTGGACGTCAGAGGGAGTCCCGATCCACCCCTCAGCGCTGCCTGGCACTGATTGGCCAGGCAGCGCACGGGTCTTGGGGGGGGGGGGGGGGGGACCCTCTGATGCGGCGAATCAGCGTGGGGCGGCAGCGATCGTAAGTAACACGCAGCTAGCAAAGTGCTAGCTGCGTGTATAAAAAAAAATTATGCAGATCGGCCCAGCGGGGTCTGAGAAATCCTCCTGAGTGGCTTACCCCGTGTCCAGCACGGGGTTACCGCTAAGGAGGTTAAGCCACATAAAATAATCAGGGTTTGCCATTAATCCAAACAACAAAAAGTTTAAATATTTGTTATGCTGTCCAGGTGCCAGTGTTATCAATATAGTAAATTGCCAGGGACAATGTATTTCTGCAAGGACCAATTGGTAGTTTTATTGCTGTTTTGTAAGGGCCCTGGGAGAGCTCTGAGCCCCAAGATACTGTAATAAGCATACAGAATTTGTGCTTAGCTTCCCGATACGTTTCACTGGCTGTATCTTAGTTATGAACAATATGCTTGCACAGAAAACAGTTTATGCCTGAATTACCTAAAGTTTGTACCTCTATCTTACCCCTATTTAAAGTGTACCTGTGATGGGCGATATAATAAAAATTATACATACCTGGGGCTTCCTCCAGCCCCCTCCAGGCTGATCGCTTACTCAGTGTCGTCCTGCGTTGCCTGAATCCTCAGCAATTCGACCCATAAAGTCCTTCAGTCATGGACAGTCAGAGCATGTGCAGTTCGGCTGTGCGCTACCCCCATCGTGCTCCTGTCCCCGGGAGTGTTCTGCACCTATGCAGAACACTCCCGGCAATGAGAGCATGATGGGAGTGCGTGCGCAGTCAGACCACGCATGTACAGTACTCTCCTGACTGAAGGAATTTGTAGACTAATTGCAGAGGATCCAGGTGGTGCAGGAGGGTGGTGAGGGAGCAATCGGCCTGGAGGGGGCTGGAGGAAGCCTCAGGTATGTATAATGTATTTATAAGAATCCTTTTACACTATATCAGTTGTTTTCAGTTAGAACTGAAAGGACAACTGATTTTAAAGTAATGTCCATATTTTCCTATGGCTCAGTTCACAATGTATGCATTTTAACTGAAAGCTTTTTCACAATGCACTGCTATGGAAAGTTAAAGCATATCAGTTCTTTGGTGTATAATGTAAAAGAGGCCTGAAGTTTAAAGTGATACTTCACCCTTGTTGATTAAAAAGCAATTTCCTCAGTACATTTAGCACTTAATAGCTAATCGCACATGAAGGAGGCAGAAAGTTCCTGAGGCATTAATAGGCAACCTGTACTGTACACAACACCAAAAAGTACAGATTGCACTTATGGCAAATAAAATGATTTTTTTAAATATCCATGCGCTTTAAGACATGCACAGAAGCCTGAAAACTGGGACAAAAAGATATTTTTTCTTAATAACATGAAATTGCAAAATGACTTGTGTACCACTGATGAATGTCACAGCAATGTTATTTACTAAAGGTAGACATTCATTATAAGAGCTTCTGGGGTCCACATTAAACATGCTTGCATCAGTTTCTGGTAGTTGCTTAAAAAAAAGTAGGGTGAGTGACAGGAATACTTGATTGTATGGCAATACCAAAGAATAATTTCATTTGTTGATTCTGTTGTGATCTTAGTCTGTGCTTTAAAGAATGTAAGGACATGGTTGGTTCATTTTAATATTGTATCTATGTCTGTGTGGAAAGACTTATAGCACAACATACATTAGATTTCTCTGTGGAAATTGTGTGACACATTGCTGGGCAGTCTGTGTCAGCAGGGAGCATGACCACATGCATGGAGAGTAAGGGAAAACTTGTACAAAACAGGTGTCATAATTATGCTACTATTTAAATATATATATCTGTTATTCCGCCACTGTGCATAAGAGAATTCATGATGGGCACAAGCTACTACGCTATCCACTTTACCTTAAAAGATACAACATGCTTAATAAAGAAGAGTAATATGTATAAAGTGTTTTGAGTGTTACATTCTTTGTCCAAGATGTGTATTTCAGGCAGCTTGTATGGTTGTTTTTTGCTTTATGGCTCATTTAATAAATGCTGGCATACAACAATACAAATGCATTTCTCATGGATATAACTTACTAAAAAAATCAAACAAAACACACCTCTTTCCTTTTAGAATATATGAAGAAAAAATGGTCACATAAAAACAAAAAGGCTTTAGTTGGACCTGCCTGCATCTCAACAGATACTGGAGCAAAACTACAGATTTCTATCTTCTAGCAGTTTACTATACCCCAAAACCCCAGCAAACATTTCTCCGAGAGAAAGTAGGAGCTCCTTGGCAAATCTCAAAATAAACTTGTCTCCCTGGTCTTCACAGCCACCATGACCATAGCAAAGAATTGGAAGAAACTGTCTGCAGACATCGTCAAATTAACACTAAAATAAACTTCTTTATAATAAACATAAATTAACCAATATTCTGAAATACTCTCATGATAAATGGGCAGTACAGCATGACTGGGGATGACAGAAGAAAGAGACTGGGCCGGCCAGCGGAGATTCGGAGCAGCCTGGCCTGCCTCTGCCTGTCAATTTTTTAGCGTATGAATGAAATCTCCCCAGGAGACTTGGGCGCAGGATACAGCCGATATACAGCTCACTCTGCTCCTGCACCAGTCCCAATGGCTTTAATTACTATTCCCCCTCCAGGTCCACGTGGATGGTGGGGAATGATGTAATTTAGCTGCCAGCTATTGCTGGTGGCCGAATTATAGTGTTTTAAAAGTAACTTCAGCTCTGTCTTCTGACGGGACAAAAGTTACTCAGTGTGCACTGCTATAGCCATAATTCCTATTATGGTCTATGGTGACGTCCAAGTCTCCTGCGCTGCAATCGACGTGTTTGCATTTTTTATTACACAATATTAAAATATCAAAAATAAATACCCTGCCAGTGGGGAGGAACTGATTATCACTTGACGTAGGTCAGGTGACGATTGGGTTTATATTCTACAGCAAAGTCCCTGTTATCCAGAATTCAGGCAACCGGAAGTCTCAAATAAACAGCATGTCTGTAGGCTAACGGGGACCTCTTTTGGGGGGCTTTCTGAGGGGCTGGCAGGCTTAAAACTATTTACAGAAACTTCAGTGATGTAGGTCAGTTTCCCTGATCCTCCTTGCGGGCTCCTAGCAGTGTCTTGAGTCAAAACCCTGTAACAAGCATATGTATAATCGAGTAAAACCTGAGCCAGCTAAGTCAGAGTACCTGATCTGCATGCTTGTTCAGGGTCTATGGCTAAAAATATTAGAAACACAGGATCAAGAGGCCTGCCAGGCAACTGGTATTATTTACAAGGAAATAAATATGGCAGCCTCCATATCCTTCGCTCCTTGGATTCCCTTTAAAGCTAGACTGACAGCAGACTTTGCTGTGAGGAAGATTGGTTGTTTGAGTAGCTAAAGGTGGCCATACATCAGACGACTTGGCGGCCCGATCGACTATCCAATTCGATTATTATAATAATTGAATGAAAATTGGTGCCACCAAGTGCAGAATGGAAATTGGTCGTAATCATCTTTCCAGATGGGCGCATATGATCACACTCCCATGCCAGGGTGTCCAAAAAACTGCAACTGTGCATGCGCAGACTGTTTCCTGCCATGGGAGCCTGACTGAGGCTTGTGGCACAGGGCTGTGCATGCTCGGAGGCCCAAAATTGGCTGAGTCACCCAGAATTTGGACAGACACAGCCCTGAAGGGAGAAGAGTGGAAAGACATTGAGGGACCAGGATGACCACAAGGAGCTGGAAGACGAGTGCTGTATAAACCACGCACGAGATTTGGGCACAGCCAGCGCCACGATAGGCTGTAACAGGAATTACGGCTATAGCAGCACTTGGTGACTAATTTGGGCACCATCAAAAGACGGAGCACAAATTGCTACAAAAACTGTGATTTGGCCGCAAGCAGTAGCTGGAAGCCAAATTAAATCTTTCCCCCTCTATCCATGGCGGCCTGGAGGGGGGAATAGGAATTAGCGCCACCGTTTTATAGGTACGCCTGGAAGAAGCCCCAGGTAAGTTGATAACTGGTGATCTTCATGTCATTTTAGGTTCCCTTGAAAGAAAAACCATCATGATTTACTGTAGTAATACATTTTTCAGGATGCCCTGGTTTCAGGATCAGAAACACTTCTTATACAGTATCTATATAAACTATCTATATATTGTTGTATATTGGTATATAACCACAACCTCCTGCTCAGAGAACTCTGGCAAACCAGGTGCTGCTCCAAAGTGATTCACCTTGCCATCATTAAAGATTCCACCATCTGTGATACATTTAAATCGCACCTGAACTTGCTCAATAAATTGGAGTTTTTTACTAACCTGCAGCTTCTTCCAGCCCCATAGTGTGTGAGGTCCCTCAGCATCCTCTTGGTCATAGCCGGCCTTTGACCTGAGCGACTGGAGCGGTCGCTCAGGGCGCCGGCTTCCAAGGGGGCGCCTATAGCTGGTTGCCTATACTGAGGTAACCTACACCTGATTTCCTTTACTGAGGGCACCAACACCTGGCTACCTATACTGGAGGCACCTACACCTGGCTACCTATACTGGAGGCACCTACACCTGGCTACCTATACTGGAGGCATCTACACCTGGCTACCTATACTGGAGGCACCTACACCTGGCTACCTATGGGGACGTTATGGAGACCTTCAACTGACTTCCTATATTGGGGGCACCTATGCTTGTCAACCTATGTTGAGGGCACCTACACATGAGATCCTATACTGGGGGCACCTATACCTGGCTACCTACCTATACTGAGTCTGAGGGCATTTTTTTTGGGGGGGGGGCACTGCAACTATAATGCGTGGTGCAAATTGTCGGTGCTGTGCTATCATTCTAAATGGGGGGGGGGGGCTAACTGTCCCACTGATTGTTTTTATTAATATTTCTGAAAGATTCTAGTCTTCATTTTTAAGTGTATTCAGGATAATGGACTCTTTCCATCCATTCGTGGTTATTATTAGTATTTTTCTGATAGACATATGTGATGTGTCATGGAGATCTGAGCATTTGGCGTGATGTGTCACAACGTCAAAAAGGTTGGGAACCACTGTCCTAGGAGATATCTCAGGAGAAAAAGTGAATTGCATATGGGCGTGTGTGTGTGTGTGTGTGTGTGTGTGTGCGCGCGCGCACACGGGAAGAGGATGAAGGGGGGCACAAAAATCAGGTTTCGCTCAGGGCGCTGTGAAACCTAAGGCCGGCCCTGCTCTTGGTCCTGTCCTTTGCTCTGCTGCCAGCTCCAAAATATCTGCTACTGGAGCTCCACCACATTTTGGCCTTGTCCAAGATAAGTACAATGTTCTGCACTTATGTTATATATACATTTATCACAACATGTAATGTGTATCCTGTTACATGTATTATTCTATAACATGTTTACTTTGTATGATGCATATGCAGTTTTCCGCATTTTTCAGAAACATCCAGTAAATGAGGAAATTGGAACTCTTTATGATGCAAATGGGTATGCTTATATAAGAATATGTGCAATGCGTTCACATGTGCTACAGCATTGTACTATCACAAATGTACATAGTGCATGAACCACAATGGACCAGTAAATTTGTTGTGTGCATAGAACACACAACAATTTTACCATTACTAACATCAGGGGAGCAGTGCGTGCAATGCTATTAATCAGGGCTGGGCCGAGGCGAGAGTGGCTCTAGCCTCAGGGCGCAGTGTACGAGGGGGCTCACAACTCAACTATCATTCCCGTATTGTGTTTGAAGCAGAGATAAATAAGAAAAGGGGATACATGGCAGAGACTGCAAGCCAGATAACTAGAGATTAGGGTGTTGGGGGCCCTGGGGCGCCTCTTAGTCTAATAGCAATCAGTGTGTGACGGCTGGGGTGGCAGGGATGGAGGGACGCACTTTGGTGTCTCAGCCTTGGGTGCTGGAGGACCTTGTCCCGGCTCTGCTATTAATCCAACACCTGTTACCAGGGTAATGTGCGCCTTGCTATGGTTACTGCACAGCAATTTTGCTGGTACCAACCCCAGCAGAGCCACAGGCCCAATGTGAGAGAGACCTTAAAGTACTACCTCTCTTCTGCTGATCAGAAATAGCACTGCCCCTAAATAATAATCCAGCCCAGATTCCTTGTGGCATATGTATTGTAACAAAAATAAGATAAAAGTGTAACAAAATTATAACAGAACATCTTATAAGTGTTGCTATTGGTTGTCTGGGTTTTTCAGTATAGAAACTGTAAACACAAAAAGCCATTGCAAAAACTTTGATTAATAATAATAAAAAAAGTTGTAACCTTCCTTGTTCTATTGTTTTCAGTAAAGTCTACATTTTGTTGTCAGCTTTGTAAAGTAATTGGTATAAAGAGTTTAGCTTCGGCAGCTTCTTTCTGCTGATAGTCTCATTCAAACATCTGTTTACTGTAAAATTTTACAACTAATTATCTAGGTATGGTATGTTGTACCATATTGTGTGTTGCTTTGGGTTTACGGTTTCTGCTCAAGATATTTGAACAAGAAAAAAAAACATTTTTGTTTACGCAAATTGGCCAAAGATGAACTCATCATAAAATAATCCTAAATACTTAAGTGACTGATATTAGGACTTGTATATATGCATGTGTGGCCAGTTTTATGACTTTTTGCAAAATACATGCATGAGGATGCTGTTATCAAAATGAATACCATACAGTGGTTCATTTGAACTTCAATATCACAATCCATTAGATTTCTCAGGGTGAAACTGTCAAATGGAATTCGCATTGCAAAAGTAAAAACATATGATTGACCTTAGATGAAATTGTTTCATCCTAAACTCATCTCCTTTTTGATTGGCTCATTTTTGTCATTTTAAAGGAAGCATATGAACAATTCTCCAGTTTGTCTTTGTAGAGTATACTCAAGCAAGATGCCATGGTATACAGGGAAAGGAGAGTTACTATAATTTATTTGTGATGTGGCTTTAATAATAATTCTAGTAATTGTATAGCGCCTTTCTCCTGTCGGACTCAAAGCGCTTGCGAGGCTGAGGCAGCCATTGGAGCGCACTAAGTAGGCAGTAGCAGTGTTAGGGAGTCTTGCCCAAAGAGCTCCTTACTGAATAGGTGCTGCTTACTGAAGAGGCGGGACTGAGATTTGAATCAAGGTTTGCTTTACATAAACCAACATAAGAGGAAGAAGAATGCAGCCAAAAAGAGGACCAGAGTATGGGCAAAATTCTAACTTCAGAACAGGGAACAGTATGCGGACACATGGGACTTGTGCAAGAACTGAGGGAGAACAATCTGGACGATTTTTAGGACTTTCTCAGGATGTCTGATGCCAACTCCCAGCTTCTAGAAAAATTCAATGTCTCCATAAAGCAAAACGTTGAACTGTGGCATTTGACTGTGGCACAGAGAACTTGGCTGGTAAGCCTGTGCTTCTTTGTGAAAAGCAGGTCGTACGAAGATCTCAAGTTTTCAATAGCTATTTCAACACTTTAATCCTATAACTTCCATCCAACAGTATATACTGGAGCATTGAATGGACTGACAGCAACCCTGAGATTCCTAACCTTTCAACTCCTGGATAGTTTCCCCAATTTCTTTATGCCTCAGAGGAAACCTGTACTTACCTGGCCCTAGCAAGCTTACAATCTAGAGCAGGGGTAGGGAACCTATGGCTCGGGAGCCAGATGTGGCTCTTGATGGCTACATCTGGCTCACAGACAAATCAGTAGGGCTTGATTCACTAAGCTACACTGTTCAAACAGCGCAGCTTAGTGTGGCAGTGCAAGTAAAATTTTCAAAGTAGACACGCTAGTGCAGTAGCATACAGTACTAACTTACTCACACTCCCCCAAAACGAGCAGCTGCTCCAATTGTCCCACTCTGGACCCTGTAAAGTTCATTGACTTTGTAGGACAAGATACCCGCACTTTGACTGGCCCAATAGGCTGCCTGTCACTAGACAGCCTATTGGGCCAAAATGCGGGGATCCGTCCTACACAGTGAATCAACCCCCAAGTCAGATAGCTACCGTAATTGAACAAGCTGTTAGTCAGCATTTCTCCTGTCTAGCTCTTTGGGAAATTGCTGATGTTCTTGAAACCCAAGAGAAGCTGAAGACGTGTTTGACACTTTCGCTGCCCAGCTGATCTACTTTATGCACATCACCATGGCAACAGAGACAGCCTTCTGCTGCGCATGCGCACTGTGTCAGTTAGAAACATATTGTATGGCTCTCACAGAATTACATTTTAGAATATGTGGTGTTTATGGCTCTCTCAGCCAAAAAGGTTCCTGACCCCTGATCTAGAGGGTAATGGGATGGAAACAATAGGTGAGGAGCAGAAGAGTTTATCGGATGAGGTTGAGTCTCAAATTCTATCTATAACAAATTATAATGCCTTGATTCAACTTCTGTTCCTCAATTTTACATGTTTTAATCTCAGTTCCTCCCGACCCACTGCACCTTGTAATTACTCGCTTGTTTTTTCCGCTATCTCATTGTTATAACAACACTCAGTTGCCCCTGACAATAACCCTCACTTGGCCCTTTAACCCCCAACCCTTTACCTACTTACTACTGTAGTACACACCTCCCTCTCCACCCTATTGCCTTACATTATAGAACACACACCCCCTTTCCTCGCACCTCCCATACTCCCTTCTCTCCCTCCCCTATGAACACTTATCACATATAAATACTTTGCATTATTAATCACTGCACTATGGGCATACAGTGGCTTGCAAAAGTATTCGGCCCCCTTGCCATTTTCCACATTTTGTCACATTACTGCCACAAACATGAATCAATGTTATTGGAATTCCACATGAAAGACCAATACAAAGTGGTGTACACGTGAGAAGTGGAACGAAAATCATACACTATTCCAAACATTTTTTACAAATCAATAACTGCAAAGTGGGGTGTGCGTAATTATTCAGCCCCCTCAGTCAATACTTTGTAGAACCACATTTTGCTGCAATTACAGCTGCCACTTTTAGAGTATGTCTCTACCAGCTTTGCACATCTAGAGACTGAAATCCTTACCCATTCTTCTTTGCAGAAACAGCTCCTGCTCAGTCAGATTAGATGGACAGCGTTTGTGAACAGCAGTTTTCAGATCTTGCCACAGATTATCGATTGGATTTAGATCTGGACTTTGACTGGGCCATTCTAACACATGGATATGTTTTGTTGTAAACCATTCCATTGTTGCCCTGGCTTTATGTTTAGGGTTGTTGTCCTGCTGGAAGGTGAACCTCCGCCCCAGTCTCAAGTCTTTTGCAGACTCCAAGAGGTTTTCTTCCAAGATTGCCCTGTATTTGGCTCCATACATCTCCCCATCAACTCTGACCAGCTTCCCTGTCCCTGCTGAAGAGAAGCACCCCTAGAGAATAATGCTGGCACCACCATATTTGACAGTGGGGATGGTGTGTTCTGAGTGATGTGCAGTGTTAGTTTACCGCCACACATAGCGTTTTGCATTTTGGCCCAAAAGTTCCATTTTGGTCTCATCTGACCAGACCACCTTCTTCCACATGGTTGCTGTGTCCCCCACATGGCTTGTGGCAAACTGCAAATGGGATTTCCTATGCTTTTCTGTTCACAATGGCTTTCTTCTTGCCACTCTTCCATAAAGGCCAACTTTGTGCAGTGCACAACTAATAGTTGTCCTATGGACAGATTCCGCCACCTGAACTGTAGATGTCTGCAGCTCATTCAGAGTCACCATGGGCCTCTTTACTGCATTTCTGATCAGTGTTCTCCTTGTTCGGCCTGTGAGTTTAGGTGGACGGCCTTGTCTTGGTAGGTTTACAGTTGTGCCATAGGCCTTCCATTTCTGAATAATCGCTTGAACAGTGCTCCGAGGGATGTTCAAGGCTTTGGAAATCTTTTTGTAGCCTAAGCCTGCTTTAAATTTCTCAATAACTTTATCCCTGACCTGTCTGGTGTGTTCTTTGGACTTGAAGGTGTTGTTGCTCCCAAGATTCTCTTAGACAACCTCTGAGGCCATCACAGAGCAGCTGTATTTGTACTGACATTAGATTACACACAGGCGCACTCTATTTAGTCATTAGCACTCATCAGGCAATGTCTATGGGCAACTGACTGCTCTAAGACCAAAGGGGGCTGAATAATTACACACACCCCACTTTGCAGTTATTGATTTGTAATAAAAATGTTTGGAATCATGTAAGATTTTTGTTCCACTTCTCACGTGTACACCACTATGTATTGGTCTTTCACGTGGAATTCCAATAAAATTGATTCATGTTTGTGGCAGTAATGTGACAAAATGTGGAAAACTTCAAGGGGACAAATACTTTTGCAAGCCACTGTACATGTTACTTGAACTGTTATTGAGAACTAATTTTTTATGATGTGTATACATACATTTTGTTCGAACATGCACCAATTTTACCTCTTGTCCCCAGTTGTGTACTCCTACTTAGGGATGATCGGAAAGAGCAAATTCTGTTCCACCAGCGCTGAATTCCATCGCTATGAAAATTCCGCTGGATTTTTACAAAATTCCGCGGAATTCCGGATTCCGGCGGAAAAATTAACCACTTGAGGTCCACAGTCTTTCTACCCCTTAAGGACCAGAGCCCTTTTTCCATTCAGACCACTGCAGCTTTCACGGTTTATTGCTCGGTCATACAACCTACCATCTAAATGAATTTTCCCTCCTTTTCTTGTCACTAATACAGCTTTCTTTTGGTGCTATTTGATTGCTGCTGTGATTTTTAGTTTTTATTGTATTCATCAAAAAAGACATGAATTTTGTCAAAAAAATGATTTTTTTTTTAACTTTGTGCTGACATTTTTCAAATAAAGTAAAATTTCTATATACATTTTTGTCCAAATTTATTCTGCTACATGTCTTTGATTAAAAAAAATCCAATAAGTGTATATTTATTGGTTTGGGTAAAAGTTATAGCGTTTACAAACTATGGTGCCAAAAGTGAATTTTCCTACTTTGAAGCATCTCTGACTTTTCTGAACACCTGTCAGGTTTCATGGGGTGCTAAAATTCCAGGATAGTATAAATACCCCCCAAATGATCCCATTTTGGAAAGAAGACATCCCAAAGTATTCACTAAGAGGCATGGTGAGTTCATAGAAGATTTTATTTTTTGTCATAAGTTAGCGGAAAATTACACTTTGAAACAAAAATAAAACAAAAAGAAAAGATTCCATTTCTGCTAACTTGTGACAAAAAAAAAAGAAATCTGCCACGGACTCACCATGCCCCTCTCTGAATACCTTGGGGTGTCTACTTTCCAAAATGGGGTCATTTGTGGGGTGTTTACTGTCCTGGCATTTTGGGGGTTCTAAATTGTAAGCACCCCTGTAAAGCCTAAAGGTGCTCATAGGACGTTGGGCCCTTTAGCGCACCTAGGCTGCAAAAAGGGGTCACACATGTGGTATCGCTGTACTAGAGAAATAGTATAATGTGTTTTGGTGTGTATTTTTACACATACCCATGCTGGGTGGGAGAAATATCTCTGTAAATTACAATTTTTTTTATTTTTTTTTTACACACAATTGTCCATTTACAGAGAGATTTCTCCCACCCAGCATGGGCATGTGTAAAAATACACCCCAACATTATACTACTTCTCCTGAGTACGGCGATACCACATGTGTAACACTTTTTTGTAGCCTGGGTGCGCTAAGGGGCCCAACGTCCTATGAGTACCTTTAGGATTTCACAGGTCATTTTGAGGCATTTGGTTTCTAGACTACTCCTCATGCTTTAGGGCCCCTAAAATGCCAGGGCAGTATAGGAACCCCACAAATCACCCCATTTTAGAAAGAAGACACCCCAAGGTATTCCGTTAGTTGTATTATGGTGAGTTCATAGAAGATTTTATTTCTTGTCACAAGTTAGCGGAAATTGATTTTTATTTTATTTTATTTTTTCACAAAGTGTCATTTTCCACTAACTTGTGACAAAAAAATAAAATCTTCTATGAACTCATCATACACATAACGGAATACCTTGGGGTGTCCTCTTTCTAAAATGGGGTCACTTGGTGGGGTTCCTATACTGCCCTGGCATTTTAGGGGCCCAAAACCGTGAGGAGTAGTCTGGAAACCAAATGCCTCAAAATGCCTGTTCAGGGGTATAAGCATCTGCAAATTTTGATGACAGGTGGCCTATGAGGGGCCGAATTTTGTGGAACTGGTCGTAAGCAGGGTGGCCTCTTAGATGACAGGTTGTATTGGCACTGAAGTGCAGGAAGCGCAGGATGTTCTCAAGTCGTGACCTGGACATGGCAGCAGAGAACATGGGCATGTGATGTATTGGGTGCGTAGACCAATAAGACCGCAATACATTCTTTTTGACTAGACCCATGTTAAGGGGAAGGCCCCAAAAAATGTTATGTTCGGAAACTTGGAGTGGCTTCCACCGAAAAGGCTGTGCATGGTAGCTTCTTGGATTGGCGGTTGCGTATTGTGTGGCATAACGGTTGGTCTCAGCGACAATTAAGTCGTAGAGACCAGCAGTGATCAGAAAAAAAAATTCTGTCACTGCGGTGGGGTGGGTGAGGGTTTGGCCGGGTGATCAGAAGCCCGCAGGGGGCAGATTATGGCCTGATCTGATGGATAGGAGTGCTAGAGGGTGACAGGAGGTGATTGATGGGTGTCTCAGGGCGTGATTAGAGGGGAGAATAGATGCAATCAATGCACTGGGGAGGTGATCGGAAGGGGGTCTGCGGGGGATCTGAGGGTTTGGCTGAGTGATCAGGAGCCCACACGGGGCAAATTAGGGCCTGATCTGATGGGTAGGTGTGCTAGGGGGTGACAGGTGGTGACAGGAGGTGATTGATGGGTGTCTCAAGGTGTGATTAGAGAGGGGAATAGATGCAAGCAATGCACTGGGGAGGTGATCGGGGGGAGGGGGGGGGTCTGAGGGCGAACCGAGGGTGTGGGCGGGTGATTGGGTGCCCGCAAAGGGGCAGAGGAGGGTCTGATGTGATGGGTATGATGGGTAGCAGTGACAGGGGGTTATTGATGGGTGATTGATAAGTGATTAGAGGGGAGAACAGATGTAAATAATGCACTGGAGAGGTGTTCAGTTGGGGTCTGAGGGTGATCTGAGGGTGTGGGCGGGTGTTTGGGTGCCCGCAAGGGGCAGTTTAGGGTCTGATCTGATGGGTAGCAGTGACAGGGGGTGACGGGGTGATTGATAGGTGATCAGGGTGTGAATAGAGGGGAGAATAGATGCAAGAAATACACTGGCAAGGTGATCAGGGCTGGGATCTGAGGGCGTTCTGAGGGTGTGGGCGGGTGATTGGGTGCCTGCAAGGGGCAGATTAGGGCCTGATCTGATGGGTAGCAGTGACAATTAGTGACGGGGTGATTGATGGGTGTTTAGTGGGTGATTAGAGGGAAGAACAGATGTAAACAATGCACTTAGGAGGCGATCTGAGGGCGGTCTGCGGGTGATCGGAGGGTGCGGGCGGGTGGTCAGGTGCCCGCAAGAGGCAGGTTAGGGTCTTATCTGATAGGTGTTAGTGACAGGGGGTGATTGATGGGTGATTGACAGGTGATCAGTGCGTGATTACAGGGAAGAATAGATGTATACAGTACACAGGGGGGGGGGGGTGTCTAGGGAGGATCGGAGGGTGTGGCGGGGGGTGATCAGGAGCACCCAGGGGGCAGTTTAGGACCTAACCTAAAAAAATAGCGTTGACAGATAGTGACAGGGAGTGATTGATGGGTAATTAGAGGGGAGAACAGATGTAAACAATGAACTTCGGAGGCGTTCCGAGGACGGGTGTGCGGGCGATCTGAGGGTGTGGGGGGTGATCAGGTGCCTCAAGGGGCAGGTTAGGGTCTAATCTGATGGGTGTTAGTGACAGGGGGTGATTGACAGGTGATCAATGAGTGATTACAGGGAAGAATAGATGTATACAATACACGGGGGGAGGGGGGGCCTGGTCTGGGGAGGATCTGAGTGTGTGTGTGGGGGGGGTGAATTAGCTCCCAGGGGGCAGATTAGGACCTAATAAAAAAAATAGCATTGACAGATAGTGACAGGGAGTGATTGATGGGTGATTGGGTGCAAACAGGGGTATGGGGGGTGGGCAGGGGGGGGGGGGTCTGAGGAGTGCTGTGGGCGATCAGAGGGAAGGGGGGGAAGATCAGTGTGTTTGGGTGCACATAGGGAGGGCTGCAGCCCGCCCTGGTGGTCCCTCGATCACTGGGACCACCAGGGCAGGAGGCAGCCTGTATAATACGCTTTGTATACAATACAAAGCGTATTATACTTTGTATTGCGGCAGATCGGGGGTTAACAACCCGCCGGCGTTTCCGTACGGCCGGCGCTACAGATCCCCGGCACTACAGAGCAGAACGACCCACCGCCAATCGGCGTATTGCGGTCGTTTGCGGGCCACTTTGCCGCCGCCCATCGGCTGTGGCGGTCGGCAAGTGGTTAAAATAATCGCAAATGGAACCTTGTTTATACTAAATGGTAGCCCATAGACCCTATTGACTATTCCCTTAAGCCTTTTTCTCCTCCCTTCCTTCCCTCCTCCCTTCCTCCTGTCTCCTGGAGGGAGGAGGGTCTTGTTTTCCAGGAAATTGTAGGATTTTAGAAGCCAGCTTACATACATTGGCCGGGAATCAAACCCAGGTCTAGTGCTTGGTAGGCAGCTCTCCTCACCACTATACCACTACATGCTGAAGCCAGTCTAGCATGTACCAATATGATATATCCAAGAGAAAAATTAGCTTGCTTAGGGATTTGTAGGATTTCAAAAGCCAGCTTACATACATTGGCCAGGAATCAAACCCAGGCCTACTGCTCTGTAGACTGCTATCCTAACCATTATACCACCAACACAACACAACGCTACATGCTGAAGCCAGCCTAACATGTACCATTGTGATATATCCAAGAGAAAAATGAGCTTGCCCAGGGATTTGTTTTAAGAGGTTTGAAGATTACCAGGCATAGAGCATGATGGACAGGCTGTGGGAAAGACTTTCAAAGGAAAGATGACACTCGTGAAAAGTCTTGAATCAGAGAGTGAGATGAGGTGACCAAGCTGGATGACAAGAGGGTCTTGTAGGATGAGCGAAGGGTGTGGGAGAGATAGTATTTAGAGATTAATGAAGAAATGTATGAAGGGGACAGCTTATCTAAAGATTTGTACGACAGTGTTAGGAGTTTGAACTGGATCTTCTTGGTAATTGGCGGCACCGCACTGGGGTTAACTGTAGCACAGGCCGAAGATGGCAATTACTGTGCCCCCTCTGGCCACCCATTGATATGCATAGCAACAAAGGGACACATGATGGAGAATTTACTCACCTGTCAGCAACAAGATCTTACTTCAGATGTGTCCAGTCTCCATTGACATCTCTCATTGACCCATATGCAATTCACTTTTTCACCTGAGTTATCTTCAAGGTGATATTTTTAAATTTGTCGATAAAATACTTTTTAAAGAGACTCTGAAACTCCACAATCCCGCGGCTGAATGGGGGTCCCTTACCCCCCTCAAATCCCCCCCTGCAAAATCAACGACCAACTTGGTCGTAGATTTTGCTGCTGTTGAGGCAGGGCTAACGGCTGCAGCCCTGCCTCTCAGCGCCGTCTATCAGCGGCGCATCACCGCCTCTTCCCTGCCCCTCTCAGCTAAGGAAGACTGAGAGGGGCAGGGGAGAGGCGGAGATACGCGCTGATAGACGCGTGTGAGGCAGGGCTGCGTGCATTAGCCCTGCCTCAAACAGGAAGAGATACCCGTGAGTAGACGAGGGGATTTGGGGGGTAAGGGACCCCCGTTTAGCCGCGGGATAGCGGCGTTTTAGCAGGGGCACACATGTCCGTGCTGAATATAAGAGCTGAAGCGAGTTTTAGACTCGCTTCAATCTCTCTTTAAAGAGACACTGAAGCGAAAAAAAAAATTATGATATTATGATTTGTATGTGTAGTACAGCTAAGAAATAAAACATTAAAGAGAACCCGAGGTGTGTTTAAAGAATGTTATCTGCATACAGAGGCTGGATCTGCCTATACAGCCCAGCCTCTGTTGCTATCCCAAACCCCACTAAGGTTCCCCTGCGCTCTGCAATCCCTCATAAACCACAGCCATGCTGTGAGGCTGTGTTTACATCTGTAGTGTCAGTCTCAGCTGCTCCCCCGCCTCCTGCATAGCTCCGGTCCCTGCCCCCGTCCCTTACCTCCAATCAGCAGGGAGGGAAGGGATGCAGGCGGGGACTGGAGTTCTGCAGGAGGCGGGGAGAGCAGCAGACTGACACTATAGAGATAAACACAGCCAGCTCTGACAAGCTGTTTGTCAGCAGCGTGGCTGTGATTTATGAGGGATTGCAGAGTGCAGGGGGACCTTAGGGGGTTTGGGATAGCAACAGAGGCTGGGCTGTATAGGCAGATCCAGCCTCTGTATGCAGATAATATTCTTCAAACCCACCTCGGGTTCTCTTTAAGATCAGATACATCAGTCTAATTGTTTCCAGTACAGGAAGATTTAAGAAACTCCAGTTGTTATCTCTATACAAAAAAGCCATTAAGCTCTACAACTTTCAAAGTCGTGGAGAGGGCTGTTTTCTGACTTTTATTATCTCAACTGTTAGTTAATTGTTTACTTTTCCTCTGCCAGAGGAGAGGTTATTAGTTCACAGACTGCTCTGAAAGAATTATTTTGAACGCTGAGTGTTGTGTATTCTGCACATATTAGAGAATGATGCAACGTTAGAAAAAACACTATATACCTGAAAATAAAAATATGAGAATATTTTCTTTGCTGCTAATCTTCTAGTAATTATTCATAGTACACAACCAATTCATAATATCATATATTTTTTTCGCTTCAGTGTCTCTTTAAGCCACCAGAAAGCATGAAAATGCTCAAAATAATTTTAATATCACTTTTTCATTTGCATTTCGGTACTTTTTTAACCTCCTTAGCGGTAACCCCGTGCTGGACACGGGGTAAGCCACCTCGGAGGATATCTCAGCCCCTGGTGGGGCAATTTTCATTCTGCAAAGTGCTGTACGCGCACCTAGCAGTTTGCTAGCCACGCGTACAGCTTGATCGGCGCCACCGCGCGCCGATCGGCCGCACACAGCAGCGGAAGCGGGCCCCCCCGCCAGAGCCCTGCGCTGCCCGGACAAATCACTCCCGGGCAGCACAAAGGGCTGGATCGGGTGCGCCTGATGTCCATAACGTCATTCCGATCGTCGCCATGGCAACAGGAGAAGCCAAACAGGAGATCGCGTTCTATACGCAAGCTCCTGTTTGCTGTTGTTGCCGGCGGCGATCGGACTAGAGGGACACATGCGCCCTCTAGTGGTTTTTCATGTAGCTACCACTCGGGTAGCTACATGAAACAAAAAAAATAAAATAAAAAAAAAAGTGTAACGCAGCCTCCTTGGCAAAAAAAAAAATTGAACCGCCAAGGGGGTTAATTGAAAAGTGCTGGAAAGTTATTTTAAATAGAAGGTGAAAAATTATCTCCTAGGTGAAAACTCAGGTAAAAAAGTGAATTGCATATGGGCCATTATGTGATGCCTTGGATCCATAGTGAGAAGCTGCTAGACATGGCTGAAGAAAAATCCTATTGCCAAGAGGTGAGTAAATGCTCCATCACACACTTCTCGCAATTCTGCATTACCTAATGTAGAATACTTTGATCTGAAAACGTGGGGGTGAGGACAGGGTCGGTGCTTCCAATAGAGGGAAAGGGTGCAATTACCACAGGGCCCCCAAGGGCTGCCAGGCCCCATCTTGTGCACCACGGGGCCTCTGCAAAATGTTGTCAGCATAGCAACTTAACTGTCCCGGTGTACTCTCCACCCATCCAATGCCTAACCTACCCTGTCCTTTAAACTACCCTCCACCCATCCCATGCCTAGCACTAAACTACCCTATCCTGTGTCTACAACTACCCTCCACCCATCCTCTGCCTAACACTAATCTCTCATTCCCTCTGCCTAACACTAACCTTCTCCAATAGGATGCAAATTCTGATTACATGCTCCAGCGAATTAACCTACACCATTGAACTAACCTATAGACTTTACTATCCCCTCCCCAAACCTCCTGCCTATGCGTTTGTCAATAAATGTAGGAAGATTCGGGTAGGTTATTTCGGCTGCGCACCGGGCAGGGGCAGCCAGCTTGATGGTGAATATGCTGATAGGGAGGGGGATCCCCAGGTAATTTTGTTCCGGGCAGTGTGGTGAAAGACATTGCAACCCCACAGATTTTGCACCTTGCTGTATAGCGCATGTGTGCTTTGCAGACAGTGCATAACTGCGCATGCATGGCTTTTTTTTTTTAGTAATCCCAGTTGTAATTATTTGCAATCGCCCCAGTGTTCCAAAAGCAGCATACCAACCTTTACATGGTCATTAGTTCCCTCCGGGGGAGGTTATTAGTTGCCCACCAATGGGTGGGGAGAGGTGGCGGGGTTAAGAGTTGCCTGGCAAAGGTTAGGTTGGTTTGCATTTAGCTTTAAATGGTTAGGTTGCACTTTCTGATAATAATACCTACAAACTATTGTTGCAAAATCTGAAAATGTTGCGAAAACTTTCACCACAGCGGCTTGAACCACTCCGTGCGGGGGAGGAGATAGAACTAGAGCTGCACATCTACACTACCCTCACCAGGCCACACCATTGAGACACTAGGGAAAGGGCGACTACACCACAACCGTTAGCGATGGAAGATACCGGCGATTATTGCTTAAATTGGGCATTAATCTGGTCCGAGGCGGCTATCGGCTCGCACACCAGGCTTCTGAGCTCAGCTCACTATCCCAGGTACTCCCTAACACGCCCCGACATTCACACCAGCTGCCATCTTATTGGAGGACGGTGCCGCCTATCTGATGAAAGTGAAAAGTTTTGCCTCGCCTCCTATTCTTTCCGTCCATGAATACCAGTTGCCCGGCAACGCAGAAGACGCTATTACGTCACACAGTCACTTGTACGTTAGTCCTGGTAACCGGGATCTGGGAACGGAAGGCTCCGAGCACGGCGGAATCTGCGCGCCCGGTACGTACGGCTAGCTGGTGATGCTGACTGAGGGCTGGAGAGAGATGCACAGGGGGACGCTACTGCAGAGTTACTGGCAGCACCTGTGCTCATCCCTGCTGCTGCAGTCCCACATCAGCGTGTTAAAGACAGTTGCAATTTTTGTGTTTTATTATATATTTTGTGTTAAAATAAATATTCTGGGCAAAAATTACTATTTCTATTAGATTATATCATTGCTTACGTGAGATGCTGTGAGATGCCCCATTCACTTTCCTGCATAGACATGAAAGGATGTGCCACATATTACATACTGTATGTCAGCAGACCAGGTGGAGTTGGGATAATGTTCTCAGTGGAATGCCTCTTCTAGTTGCAACTGCCCTTTTATGTTTGTGTTTTGTTCTGAGTTTTGGATCGGATTAGATTTACCGATTGCAAGGGCATAGTGATTATCATAGTAATTGTGGAGCCCTCTTCCCACTTGTGTGATTATTACCTAACCCCAATGCAGTGCATGCATCATGTCACTGGGAGTGCAAGTAAATCACAAAGCAGTAATGCTTTGCCATTTTCACCCTCCCATCGAAAATCACAAACACAATTGCACTATTTGCAATAGTGCAAAAACATACAGATAAGTTAATTGGCTCCTTCTAAAAATTGGCCCTAGACTACAGTACTTACACTACATAATATAGACATATGGCAATGGTAGGGATTAGATTGTGAGCTCCTTTGAGGGACAGTTAGTGACAAGATATATAAATATACACTGTACAGCGCTGCGTAATATGTCGGCGCTATATAAATACTAAAAATAATAATAATAATAGTGATTGGGATTTTAATTCCGGGCCGGATTTAGGCCAAGGCCACCTAGCAAGGGCACCAAAGCAGCAGGCTAAACTGGTGTAGCATTTGCAAGCTTGCAAATGCTGCAGTGCAGGGAGATCAGGAGAGTGCCTGACCACGGTACTCTGCTGCCACCTTGCTCTCTTTCTCTCTGCACGTTGGCGTTGTAGCCGGCGGCTATGGACTTGGGCAGTATTGCAGAGTTACAAGCGGAAGATGTGGAATAGCAGCTGCCAGTCACTCACATCTCTGCTTGTCTCCAACGTAGAAGCTTCCGCTTCCCGTCTGACTCGCTGGTGGTAACATGCCGGCAAGTCACAAGTGAGAGATGCTGGTTGGAGGGACGGATGTACAGTATGGAGATGGAGGGGAAGAGGAAGCTTCTGCACTGGAGAAGAGGAGAGGTGACACTGATGCCTACTGTGGTATGGAGGCGAGCTGGCTACCTATACTGAAAGGGAGGGATTAGGGGGTCACCTAGCTACCTATACTTGTGAGGTGTCATCAGGATACCTATACTAGAGGGAAAGGGGGATGGGTCATCTCGCTACCTATACTGAAGTGGGGGGGGGGGGGGGGGGTTGCAGTGGCCCTGGGTGGTACAAAGTACAAATCCGGCCCTGATTGTAAGATGAAAAATATCCTAAGGCATGGGACCTCCATTGTAAGTAGCGACTGGGCTTTGTGTAGCAATTTTGGTGCGTTTTCCAGAGCGATTGTGGGTGATTTCAAGGTGCTTTTTAATGTAATGTCGGCATTTGTACAGTGATCGCGATTTGTGTGGGGCTGTGGTTTGGGTAGTAAAATTGCTGCAAGATCACAGCGATACAGAGATTGCAAAACAATTTTGCAGTGATCCTCAACTTAGAATTGGAGCGCAGAAGCTCCAAAAATGCTGCAGGCTGTGCAATTGTGGTTTGGGATAATCACAATCTCTCTTGTGGGTTGACCTCAGTCCACTCTCATCAGCCCAGTGCTTTTTGGAATCACCGGCGATTCCAAGGTGCAACTTAAAGGATACATGCGGCAAGAAGCAGAAGTAAACATTTTGCTCACCTGGGGCTTCTACCAGTCCCGAGGACGACAGTGTTTCTCGAACCTGTCCTTGTAACTCCCAAACGGTGCATGTTTTCCAGACAGCCTCATCTATGCACAGGTGGGGTAATTAGGGTCTCAGCTACATGGAATCCCCCTAGCTGACACACTAACTACCCCACCGGTGCATAGGTGAGGTTGCCTGTAAAACTTGCACTGTTGGGGAGTCACAGGACAGGTTTGAGAAACACTGCCCTAGGAGTATGTGTCCAATGCTGAAGTTCTGCTATGCTTCAGGCTGCCGCTAGACTCTCAATAAGATCCCAACCTGGGTCTTCTGTACTGTGGATGGGAGCTCTCTACACTTGCGCAGTTGTAAACTGCGCAAGCACAGAGAGCTCCTGGCCATGGAAGCGCGACCGCGAGAGGCACCCAATGTGCATGTGCAGAAGACCCAGACCCAGCCACGGGGCAGGATCTTACAGAGGGTCTAACAGCATGCTGAAGCACAGCGGAACTTCAACGGGGAGCAAATATTCTTCTAGGGGAAAGAAGAAGCCCCAGGTGAGTAAATCCTTTTCTTCCACTTCTTACCTCACGTATCCTTTAACCCCCTTGGCGGTATGAAAAATACCGCCAGGGGGCAGCGCAGCAGTTTTTTAAAAAAAAAATTTTTAAATCATGTAGCGAGCCCAGGGCTCGCTACATGATAGCCGCTGCTCAGCGGCATCCCCCCGCCCGCTTCGATCGCCTTCGGCGATCTCCGATCAGGAAATCCCGTTCAAAGAACGGGATTTCCTGGAGGGCTTCCCCCGTCGCCATGGCGACGGGGCGGGATGATGTCACCGACGTCAGCGACGTCGGGACGTCATTGGGAGACCCAATCCACCCCTTGGCGCTGCCTGGCACTGATTGGCCAGGCAGCGCACGGGGTCTGGGGGGGGGGGGGGGCGCGCGCCGCACCGGATAGCGGCGATCGGGGTGCTGGCGCAGCTAGCAAAGTGCTAGCTGCGTCCAGCAAAAAAAAAATTATTTAAATCGGCCCAGCAGGGCCTGAGCGGACCCTCCGGCGGCTTACCCCGTGTCACACACGGGGTTACCGCTAAGTAGGTTAAAGGACAAGTGCCGTGAGAAGAATATATAGGCTGCCATATTTATTTCCATTTAAACAATACAAGTTGCTTGACAGTCCTGCTCATCAATTTGGCTGCAGTAGTGTGTGAATCAAACGAGGAACAAGCATGCAGCTAATCTAGACAGATCTGACAATGTCAGAAACACCTGATCTGCATATGCTTGTTCAGGGTCTATGGCTGCAAGTATTAGAGGCAGAGGATCAGCAGGATAGCCAGGCAATTGATATTGCTTAAAAGGAAATACATATGGCAGCCTCCATATACCTTTCTTCAGTTTTCCTTCAAAGCACTCATGTGGGTTCCAGCCCTTAGGCTATATTCACATTATAAATCGTATTTTTCTAAGCACTTCTGAGTGAGAGAGTGTGAGAGTCAGCCCCAAAGCGCTCAGAAAATGGTACATGTAGCGCGTTTGCAATTTCAGTGAAATCGAAAGACTTACATGTGAACCCTCCAATAGGTAATCAAAACCTGCAAACACTCATAGGCCTCAATTCACTAAGCTTTATTGAACACTTTATCGAACGTTTGATAATTTACCTCATGAGTAAAATCTAATTTTGAATTCACTGAGGTGTTATAGATTTTTTTGAACATTTTATCGACAAAACATTTGATACATCTATAACACCTCAGTGAATTCAAAATTAGATTTTACTCATGAGGGAAATTTATCAAACGTTCGATAAAGTGTTCAATAAAGCTTAGTGAATTGAGGCCTATGAGTGTTTGCAGGTTTTGATTACCTATTAGAGGGTTCACATGTAAGTCTTTCGATTTTACTGAAATTGCAAATGCGCTACGCGTACCATTTTCTGAGCGAACTGAGGCCATAGTGTGAGCAAGCCCTTACTCTCCCTTTGGAATAACTCTAAATCTTTGTCCCGTGTATGGTATGGGCCACAGTTCCAAAAGGATCCTGTATTTCTTATGTCTGCTAGTCAGTATGAGGACAGGTGTATTGATAGCAAAAAATAGAAAAGTTGGGGAGTTGATAAGTAACAAATCTGTAGCCAAGTTTGTACTTGTATTGGAGTAAGTAAGGGATACCAGAATTCTACTGGGTTGTTCTGAATTATTACATGTTTGTTTCACTTTGTATTTATTTATTTATAAACGGAACAAACAACTCTGTTTTTCCCATTTTTTTTTTAATTTGTAACACTACATTAGGGGCTTTAGTTCGAATCCTGTTAATTTGGGGGTGGATCACGCCTGATCATTTGAGTGCCGCAGTGCTGTCGTGGGTGCAGGATAATTAGCGGCTATAGCGGATGCCAATCTTTCTCTATACTGTAGTGGAATTCAGTCTTGGAAATTGAGCTGCCGGAGACAGAGCTGGTAGTGTAATTTGGGCACCGTACCATCTGCAGCTATGGCAGGTGCCAGAGTTCTGCTTATACTATAGCTCTGGCTTATAGTGCCGAATATTAGTATTAGGTGTAGGTGGGGGCAGAGCCGGGACAAGGTCCTTCAGCACCCAAGGTTGAGACAGCAAATTGCACCCCTCCATCCCTCCCACCCCAGCCATCACACACTGATTGCTATTAGACTAAGAGGTGCCCCAGGGCCCCCAACCTTAATCTCTAGTTATCTGGCTTGCAGTCACTGCTATGTATGCCCTTTTCTTATTTCTTTCTGCTTCAAACACAATTGGGAATGACAGCTGAATGAATTGTGCGCCCCCTTCTACACTGCGCCCTGAGGCTGGAGCCTCTTCAGCCCGGCCCGGCCCTGGCCCGGCCCTGGGTGGGGGTTTAGTGTTGGGCAATAGGCATAGTTAGGTGAGAGGTCATGTTAGAGTTAGGTTAGGGCTAAGTCATAGTAGAATATTGGTACATTTACCAATATTTTACTAACCTGTAAATTTGCTCCAATTTTAGCTTTTTAAATGTACGCCTTTAGTTTGTCTGTGATTTCAAGGACAGTGACTGTTTTTTTACAATCTACTGTGTAACACACCATGCATCAAGTTTTATGTTTGATACGTTTTTCACTTTATTTGCAGATGTACATTAATAAAGCCATGGAAGAATTGACAAGCGATGTGTTGGGAGTGAGAATATCCCCATGCTTTATACATTTTATTGATGTGTCTGTTGGGAAGACCTACCAGAGCACAATAACCGTACAGAATGTCAGTCCTACAGCCAGGACTATCAAGATAAATGGACCGCAAGATGCACAGGTGTTTGCTTTACTTGAGCCTTGTTTTGTTGTAACACTTTGGTGTGTTAATATAATGCCATTTTGAGGGTGCAGCAGGTTTTGATTCAAAACTTTCTGCTTTAATTGATGGCTGACGTGGTACTACTGTTGTGGGTAAAAGGAAACTTTTGTCCAGTAGTAAACGCAGTTCTGGGACAATGCCTTCATATACATATGTTTAGGCCTCTTTCACACGGGAGGCTGAACTGTGCACAGCAGCGGATTTGTACATTTTACCACCCAAGGCTCATCCACCATGTTCCTGTGTTTCCCTCGTCCTGTGCTGTTCTCCCCCCGTCCTGTAATGTCCCGTCCCTGTGCACAGTTCAGCCTCCCGTGTGAAAGAGGCCTAAACATATGTAACCTCTACTATTTACCTGCCTGAGTGTGCCAGCAGAGGCCCACCCCTCCTTCCTTTGTGGCCTTGCCTCAAATCTGGCCAGGACTGTGCACTTGCCAAGCAGTTAAGCCACCTGGCTGATGGCCACAAGCGCATTTCAGCTGCAGTTTCATGCAGCAGAACTGAAGGGCAGTGTTGGTAAACAACCATCATCATCTGGCACATGTTCGTGCAGTCTAAAGCTGGCCACTAACGGTCCAATTTCTAGTGAAAAATCGTTCGCGCAATCAGAAATTCTGATTGGAAGTGAAATATTGTAATACATCGTTCATTACACCATCAACGAAACAATCTTTGCTTCCTATCTATCACAACCAACAAGAAAATCCAAATTTTGGTTCGACGAAAATTCATTCGGATGACATTTTATTAACTCGCTCATAATCAATTGTGTCCACCAATGGAGATTATTTAAAACCAATCCGATCAGAATTTCTGATCGCTCTAACGATTTTTTGCTAGAAATTGGACCGTTAGTGGCCACCTTAACAGCAAAAGAAAAATGTGACATGTCATGTCTAAGCAGGGCTACAGCCATAGGGATGGCCACCGCTCTAATGCCCATGCCAAGTGCCCAGCTGCTGCATGAGAGCGGTTTCACCACCTTCATTCTTCTGTGTCAAAAACACCTTATACTGTAATAAATGGAATTGTAAAGATTTAAAGCGGTAACCCATTTATGATCTAATATGCTTAAAATATCATTAAATAAAGCTCTGATCAATTATGCAATGTACTTCTGTTACTATAAACACTTCAACAAAATAACAATTATAAGTATACAGTTCGTTTAACCATGTCAAGACAGTGGGGAATGTCAAGACAGTGGGGAATGTCAAGACAGTGGGGAATGTCAAGACAGTGGGGAAGGTCTGAGACAGTTTGGTTTACTCAAGAAAAGACCAGCGCAGACTGCAGTTTACTATTAGTATGAGCACAGTTCTACAGACTGCATGGATTAGTACACATCTGAGTTGACATGCCTGTTTCTTAAAAATGGTGCAGTATAAATAATGCTAGTATATTGCATTTGGGAATGGGCCTCATTTTAAGTTATTTTAGGCCCCTGTTCCTTTACCCTTTCTGCATGCACGGTAACACAACAGCAAAGAAAGTGTATGGGTCCTAGTACAATAACTGCGTCATGTTGCGCTGGAATCGTCCGATTAGCGCTGTTGCGGACCGCAACGCGTACAAAAGTACGCGTTGTCGCATATTTACTTTTGTACGCGTTGCGGTCCGCAACAGCGCTAATTGCAGTAGGGAATGCGTCCAATAATACGCATGGCGGCCGCCCGACTAGTGAGTCGTCAAAAACGAAACTAAGTGACAGCGGGGGACCGGAGGATTCCAGAGCGGCTCCGAGGGCACAGGACTGCTGCAGGGGGCTGGTAATAGCCCCAGGTAAGTGAAACTTTTTACCCCCCGTTCAGTTAAGGTTCCCTTTAAAGAACCTGAACTGAGTAAAATTATTTAAAATAAACACATGAGGTGACTTCAAATGAACATTACATAGTTACCTTGCCATCAGTTCCTCTCAGAAGCTCACCATTTTCTTCTGACAATGATCCCTTCCAGTTCTGACAACATTTTGTCAGAACTGAAATATATCAGTTGCTGCCAGTTATAGCTGAGAGGAAAACTGATGTGCCAGGTAATATCAATGTTTCCCAATTCCCGGAGTAGTACGCCTGCGCTGGCCCAGCAGTGCGCGTCCTAGATCGCGCTCCTGTTGCCGGGCACTTTCTGCGCATGCGTGCAACATCATGAGTGACGTCACGCTCATGCGCAGAGAGTGCCCAGCAACAGGAGCGCGATCTAGGACGCGCACCGCCGGGCCAGCGCAGGCGTACTACTCCGGGACATAGCGACCCGGAAGTAGTACAAGGCCCATAGAGATTCGCCCGGCGAACAGTTCGGGCCATCTCTAATTGGAAGGACTAAAGAAAAACCATTGGTGTGTTTTGTTTTTTTTTAATTTAAAGAACAACTACCGTTTTTCCCCGAAAATAAGACCGTGTATTATATTAATTTTTGCTCCAAAACATGTGCTAGGGCTTATTTTCAGGGGATGTCTTATTTTGGGAGAAACACACTATGGAACAACACATGGCTATTGGGAAAACTTAAACAGCAGTATTTGTGCACAATATGTGAGTTTTATACAAAATCTGAATCTCACTTCACATTTGCTGATAAAAGACAAATGATAAGAGTACAATGGCAAAGTCACTGTACTGTTTGCTCAGGTTCTGAATTCTACTCCCAGACTCACACTCTTATCTAACTCAGATTAGGTAAAGGTGGCCACTAATGGTCCAATTTCTAGCAAAAAATCGTTTGAGCGATCAGAAATTTTGATCGGACGAAAAATCGTTCACTACACCATCAACTAACCAATCATTGCTTCCTATCTATCATGACCACCGACGAAAATTAATTTGGGCGACATTTTTTTCACTCGTTCACAATCGATTGTGTCCACCAATCCGATCAGAATTTCTGTTCGCTAGAACGATTTTTCGCTAGAAATTGGACCGTTAGTGGCTAGCTTTAGGCTGATATTGTCCTGGGATGAGTCCATCCACACACTGCTTCCCTGGCTGCCTCTTCCTATTGCACAGCTGTGTCCCCTCCTCTCTGCCACTAGGTTTTATTTTCAGGGTAGGGCTTACATTTCCAGCCTGCTTGAAATCTGAGCTAGGTTTTACTTTCAGGGAAACACGGTATGAAAGAAATTATTTTGCTTTAAACCCCACATACCTATACAGCTTTTAGAAAACAACACTAAAATGCTTGTAAGAGGTCCCTCAGCACAGCCTGTGTGAAACAAAAAAACCTTGTTTACCAGCTGTTTTTGTTTTTCCATTTTTTGTCGGCATCGGGGTAGGGAGTGGCAGAGTTGAACTGTAACCTGGCAGTAAACTAACACTGCATGGCAGAGAGCAGGGGCGTAACTAATAATCACTGGGCTTCCCTGCGAAAATGAAGATGGGGCCCCCCCATAGGCGCCAAATAATCGTAATGGGGCAGCGTTTCACTATAAAATAATCCTAATGCAGCAATGTTTTACCAGAAATTAATCGTAAATTGGGCAGCATTTCACCAGAAATGCAAATTGGGCAGCATTTCCCTATAAAATAATCGTAAAGTGAGCAGCATTTCCCCATAAAATAATCGTAAAGTGGGCAGCATTTTACCATAAAATAATAGTAAAGTGGGCAGCAGTCACCATAAAATAATCATAATGTGGGCAGCAGCCATCATAAAATAATCGTAATGTGGGCAGCAGTCACCAGAAAATAATAGTAAAGTGGGCAGCAGTCACCAGAAAATCGTAATGTGGGCAGCAGTTACCAGAAAATCGCAATGTGGGCAGCAGTCACCAGAAAATCGCAATGTGGGCAGCAGACACCAGAAAATCGTAATGTGGGCAGCAGACACCAGAAAATCGCAATGTGGGCAGCAGACACCAGAAAAATCGCAATGTGGGCAGCAGACACCAGAAAATAGAAATGTGGGCAGCAGACACCAGATAATGGCAATGTGGGCAGCAGGCACCAGAAAATAGAAATGTGGGCAGCAGTTACTAAAATAAAAACAAATAATTTCACCTGTGAAAAGAAAACCAATTCACTCACCTGACAGAAGTGTCCTCTCCTGGCATCTGGCTCGCAGTTCCCCGATGATCCTTCTGCAGCACATCTCCCGTGCTGACAGGCAGAGTGCAGGGCTACGGCAAGATGGCTGCCGAAGCCCTGTACTGGAGACATAAATAGTCTCCAGTGCAGGGCTTCGGCAGCCATCTTGCCGTAGCCCTGCTCTGCCTCCTGGGAGACTGCGGGGCTGCGGGCAATGAACTTGCCCGGCGTCTATTAGACGCCGCGGCCAGTTCCATACCTGGCTGGGGGTCCCACAATCGGGGGGCAGCGCTTACCCCGCACACGGCTGGCGGGCCCCAGAGCAGCCCCGGGCTCTCCTGCAGCCGATGGGGTTGCATCCCCAGTAGATACGCCATTGGCAGAGAGAGACACATAAACAGGAACGCAGAGCCTCAGCTGATGATTATTTACACACATTTGAAGCTACATTTCTTCTTTATATCAGTCTGAACAGGTTCCAATCACAGTATTAGAGGCACTGAAGATTGTTTCTGTATGCTGGATATGCTGGGCAGTCCTCCATAGTAATGCCCACTGTGAGAACTGCTCTCTGTGACTGTAATTTTCTTCATATTAAACATGAAAATATGAAGCTTAAAATAAGAATACAAGTGCTAACCAATTGATCCTTGATTTTCTTTTTTAGTTCTCACTTTTTGTACAAAATCCACAAAAGCCTTTAGCTCCAGGACTTCAGTTAACAGCCACCGTTGAATATAAGCCAACCAAAAAGGAAGACACTAGAGACAAATTACTTGTTGTGGTTGATAAGGATGCCATTGAGGTGCCATTACTAGGGTATGTATTTATTATAGATCAAACCAATAACATAGAAGATAACAGTATTCATTATTTCTCCCACCAGGAGTAGAAATCTAATTTATGGCATGCTAAAATAGACTTTATGGATGTGTGAAACAGGGTAACATAAAAAAATAGTTGTAGCCTCGATGCATATTATTGCATTTTATTCACCACTGCACTGCGCATGGGCCACCGGAACTTATATATATTGTGCATTTAGTATATGCAATTGATGCACAAACTATGTTTTAAACTGTTGATGATTGCTAATACATTTCAATCTGTAGACCTATCATGATTCAAAAAATGTTTCTTTTTCTTTTTTATTTATGGTATTAAGACATTGTAAGCTGTACAGAAGTTGTAAAGATCTAATTGATTTAGTTGTGGATTAGATACATTTTCAAGTTTCTTTTATTTTTATAGTGTGTGTGTGTATCTATCTATCTATCTATCTATCTATCTATCTATCTATCTATCTATCTATCTATCTATCTATCTATCTATCTATCTATCTATCTATCTATCTATCTATCTACAGTATCTATCTATCTATCTATCTATCTATCTATCTATCTATCTATCTATCTATCTATCTATCTATCTATCTATCTATCTATCTATCTATCTATCTATCTATCTATCTATATATATATATATATATATATATATATATATATATATATCTAATCCTCTATAATAAAACCCCTGTGTCTCTGCGTCCGTGTGTGTGTGTCCCTGCGTTTGCGCTACTGCGCATGTGCCACAGGGACACCCTTTGGACAGGGAGCAGGACAGCGTGCGCGTGGCGGACAGGCAGGTGTGCACGTGGTGACGGACCTAGCCCGTTTTTAAACGGGCTAAGGTCACTAGTAGTAATAATACTAATAATAATCAATGTATCATTTCTGTTATTGGGGACTGTGCACATCCAAATTCTTGAATGTTAGTTCGTGAGGCTGAAAAAATTGTCAATTGCGATCTATCTCTTGAGGCTTATTGTATTTTAATCCATGAAAATGCATAGGTTGACTTTATCTAGGTGTGACTTTTATTATATATTACTATTATTATTATTTTACCACACCAAGCAAATGTAGTGGGGGATGCTCTTCAAAGTAAGGAATCATTCAAGCCCCTCTAAAGTTCAGATATACTGAAAATGCTATGACTACTTGCTGTGCTACGTTTTAATAACAATTTTTACTGTGATGAACCCCTATCTAGGCAGACAGTAAAATCTCCTTTCCTTCATTTGTAAGTCACGTCCTGTTATCCTTTGTACAGAGCTAAGGATTGAAATGCTATTTTGCCACATTTTTACATTGCTCTTGGAGGTATTTATGCATGGTACTTGGGTCACCGATCAGTCAGCTCTTTTCCATGCTAAATAAACCCAGACTAACATTTCTTGATAAAGCAAATGAAGTAGGGTCTGGTGTTCGTCCTGGAACAGATTTACTGACATCAAACCAACAAATAATGTATTCAGGTAATACCCTTTATGACTATACCTGTACATAGGTCTTTGCCAGCTTCCAAAACTTTAAGTTTCTTCGCATATCTTGAAGATCTTGGCATGTGAAACCTTCCATTGCTTTGATCAGTTTGATTGCCCATTTTTTGTACCTGTTTTAAAGCCTAAATGCTCTTTCTATGGCACCCAAACCTGTATCCCATACTCAAGAGTTGGCCTCACTATACAGAGGAAACAGTCAGTATACTAGCATCTTGTCATTTTGTTTTCTTTCAACCAGTATCCTCAAGTCTTTTTACAAGTCTGATGTTCCATCTGTATACCACTTCATTTGCATGGCCTGTGCCATTAGCATGACCAGGATGCATGGCATTACATTTTTCCAGCCAATTGCATGCCATTCAGTCATGCTTTCAGGATCCTTTTGCAGTGTGGCACTATCCTACCGAGTGTTTTCATTTTTACAAAATTTTGTATCGCTGGCAAAGATGGCAACAGTGCTCAATATACAGGGTTTTGCATGCAATAATCATGCAACAGCTTGTGCAGAAAGCATAGTTCTCTCCAGTTCATTCAGATACAGTGCTGATAATGTGCACCTCTGTCGATGTTTCTGTGCAGCTTGGATGATACTGTAGCATTGCAGCCATGCACAAACAAATCACAGATGATTGGCAATTCCCTCAGTAATCAGGCAGCTTACACACCAATAGATACAGCTTGCAGTCTTTGGCCCATGCACTAAGCGATGCTTTTGAGGTAATTCACACAGGCCTAGAGTAGCATGCAGATAGGGTTCAGTCTATGAGGGGCTGCCAACCTGCCCACTGGCTATGGGTCTCCTACTGATGAATGATGCATGAGCCCATCCACTTTATTCTATATTTAGGTACAGAGTACCACAGGGGCCAAAACAGGTTCACTTTAACCACAGCTCCATTATATCCAGGTTTACTATACCAGGGGTTACTTCCATATACTTATAATAGCGCTTGGCTGCGACCTGGACATTTAGTTTATTATACCCAAATTCTACTATATCAGACTTTACTACAGAGATTATACTGTACCAATTTTATATCTAGCTTTATAAATGCCTGTGCTTCATCATAGACACTTCCTTTTACTACAGCTGAAAATGTACACTAAAATCAACAGTATCCAAAAAAGGTGGAAAGCAAACCTTAACCACTCCAGCAAGTAGCAATAAAACCTGTATGCAACTTAAAGCGGACCGAAACTCAGCACTTCCTCTCTGCTCTAAAAGATAAACATCATCATTTTTAAACTAAAACATTTCTTTGTTACAAACTACAAATAAATCTTACAAACCCCTGCAGTGTTTTTTTTTTCTGGTATTCTGGGAGCACCGAAAGGGTTAACTTTCAGTGTTTACATCAGCCCAGAACAACGCTAACCTTGGCACAGTTCAGACACAGCTTACAGCCCTGGTTATGCTTGCTCATTACTTGCTTGTAATGCCCAGTTACACAGGCTAATCACTCTAAAGATACACACACACACACAGTGAATTTCTCATCAACAATATGTGTTTTCCATGTCTGCTTTGCAAAAGTTTAGGTCGGCTTTAAAGCATACCAGTTAAAACTGGGAAACTTAGCAGGGACAGAGCTAGAGCAAGGTAACATGGGTAATGTACAAGGGCAAGGGACCTGAGCACAGACAGGATCACAGCTAATGTGCTATGACTTCTGAGAAGGGTACAAGCATAATCTAGAAGGCACAGGTGTTTCTGGTCTGTTATTCAAAGTCACAATGAGCCATCTACTGGGAGCTACAAGAATTACATATATTATAACAATACTGACATTCAAACTCTACAGTAGGTAAAGCAATAAACTTGCAGAATTTGTACTGTTGTAGTGCCCAAGTAACAGTATTGATTATGTTCACTAAAGTATTGCAACAGAAGCACCGTGCTATAGACAGTTTTACTAATAAGCACCATTTAGTTAAATAAATACCATGATCAAACAAAGTTTACAGTCTCAGAAACCTGCCAAAGGCTGTTAAACACATTTAAAGAGAACCTGTACTGAGTAAAATTATTTAAAATAAACACATGAGGTAACTTCAAATGAACATTACATAGTTACCTTGCCATCAGTTCCTCTCAGAAGCTCACCATTTTCTTCTTAGAGTGATCCCTTCCAGTTCTGACAACATTTTGTCAGAACTGAAATATATCAGTTGCTGTCAGTTATATATCAGTTGCTGTCAGTTACAGCTGAGAGGAGAACTGATGTGTCCATGTTTCCCTATGGCTCAAGTGGGCGATGTTACAGTTTAACTGTGTGCTGACCAGGAAGCTGTTATGGGGTAACAGCCATTTTCAAAATGGAGGACGGAGAATTCCATTAATCACAGTGGACAAACAGAAAGCAGGAGAGGAAAAATAGATTGAGGAGTAGACTACACAGGAGGTAAGTATGACTTGTGTATGTTTATTTTGACTTTTTATTTTCAGTTCAGGTTTTCTTTAAAACAAAATAGATCAAATAGTCTGAGAAATGTGCAGTTTCAAATGGCAATGTTAAAGAGGAACTCCAGTGAAAATAATGTAATAAAAAAAGTACTTCATTTTTACAATAATTATGTATAAATGATTTAGTCAGTGTTTGCTCATTGTAAAATCTTTCCTCTCCCCGATTTACATTCTGACATTTATCACATGGTGACATTTTTACTGTGGGCAGGTTATGTAGCTGCTGCTAGCTGTTTTGGCTGTTAGAGACAGCTGTAAACAGCTAATTCCTGTCTGTGAACCTTGTTACATTGTAACAAACTGCCAAAAGTACGCGGTCCCAAAGGTTTTGTGGGAGGGGTTTCATCACAAAATCAGTCATACAGCGCCCCCTGATGGTCTGTTTGTGAAAAGCAATATATTTCTCATGTGAAAGGGGGGTATCAGCTACTGATTGGGATAAAGTACAATTCTTGGTTGGAGTTTCTCTTTAACAGTATGAGTTTGTTATAAGCAACACAGTTTTCAACACCAGTTGGCTGACAATGAAATAAAAAATGACTTGTAAGACTAATAACACATTGGATCACAAAGTAGAAGAGAAGAATCAGCTTTTAATCCTATAACCATTTTGAGGATGTTTGATTTTACAGCTATTCCAGCAGGCAACTGGGAATACAGAGACATAGACTTGAGTGCATAACGGGTGCAGCACTATCAGTACAGGCACGAGGTCCAGTTTCTGTACAGCGAGATGGATGAAAAAGTAATGTCACCAGGGCTTTATCCTGTCTATTATGTTTCAAGAGGCACTTTTCTCTCTCTCAGAAGACGCCTCCAGAAAAGTGACTGGGTAAGCACAGGTAAAGCCACGCTTTCAGCCAGCCCTATGTACAAAAGCTGGACTACATGCTAATGCTGGCGGTGTTCCCTTTCTGATGGCAGGGACATATTTCTGCCAAGGCCACAAGGGGAAGTTCTCCATGGTTAGGTGTGGATAGGGAGTTGCAAACTGAGGAAAGAGATTACAGTACTGTACTGCGTTCCCATTCATTTATCTCCTAACGATCAGCGGCAAAAACAAGTGTAGGGGTGAGTGGGAGTGCGTGGCGGGAACAGACGTAGTAGCTACAGGAAATACTAAATAATAATTCAGATTACTGGCCTTTGATAGCTCTCTGTAATTGTGAGGTTTCTATAGGACTTTTATGTTTATTTTATTGATTTATTTCACCTTGTAAATAATGCAGTTGTTTCTACAAGTCATTGTTTATCCAATGTGTATTCCATGCTATACTGAAGGAGGTGAGTCAGGTTTAATAAGGACTCCATAAACAGTGGCTGCTTACATAGTTCATGGTTAATCGCACCTGTCAAACTAAATGCTCCATACACAGATGCTGCTGTCTGCTCTTACTGTATTTCCATCAGCACCAATCCTGCTGATGCTATGAGGACACCCTCACACTGCCCAGAAGTGCAGCTTTATGCAGTTAATGGAAGCTAAATGAAATTAAACACTAGGTAAATTGATTGATTTTTCTGACACAGTTCCTGGTAATTTGATTTATGATCCTGGAAGCTTGAGGTGTGTAGAATCACATTAATAATTCTTGAAAGTGGAAAAGAAACTAATTTTTTTTTACCTGGCTGTACAGTGAATGAAGCGGAAACTGCATACATTAAATATTAATATTAATGTACCTACACATTTCACAGCTTTAAATAGTGTCATTATTGAATAATTCATCTTAACTACTATCTCGGCAACAGATGCAAGCTATTCCTTATCTCCCTTTTTTGTAAAAACACAGTTCAGTTACTGCTTTGGTAAGAAAAAAAGTATATTTAGTCTGTGTGCCTATGTAGTGGTGCTGAAGCATATAAAAGTATAAATTAGATGCGGAATTAGATTCTGAGCCCCTTTGTGGAATAATGAATAATTTGAGCACCTCAATGTGCTGTAGAATGTAAATGTGTAATATTTATAACTTTTTTTTACAAAAGTAAATACATACCGTTGTTATATGTGGAGATATCCATGTTTTACCTTTACTCAAACAGTATATAAAGATGAAAATAATGTAGTTTACAGGGCTTTGGAGTCGGAGCAATTTTTGGTACTTGGAGTCGGGGGTTTCATTAACTACAGCCCTGGTAAGTATTAGACTAAGGCGTCAGAGTCGAGGAAGTTTTGGGTACCTGGAGTAGGTGGTTTCATAAACTGAGGGGTTGGAGTTGGATGATTTTTGTACAGACTCCATAGCCCTAGTGAATGGGGCAGGGAAGAGGAGGGCAGTCCGAGGGAGTGTTGCCACAAGCCTACCTATTCCTGTCTGAAAATGTGACTTTAGTCAAAATTCACTTTTTGCAAGGAGTAAGGGCTCTTTCACACCAGAGCCCTTTTCTTGCGTTTCGACGCAAAGGCAATTCTTTGCGTTAACCAAGGTAAAATGAAAGTCCATAGACTTTCATTTCACCTTTCACACCCGACACTGCGTTTTGGTGCGTTGCAGTTCGACGCACCCGGGAGCGTGGAAACGCTGGAAGCCGACGTTTTTCCGTCAGGTTCAATAATAGCTACCGCCGCTCATTGCGTCGCACAGCAGATTCCCGACGTCACGCCGCAGGCTATTCAACACGTGCAGGAGAACGGCTCCTGCATGCGTTGTCTGATGTGAAAGAGGCCTAAACATGGGGACTGAGGGGAACAAGGAGAGGAACAGACAACTCACAGAAGTATGTGGATCCAGCATGATCATACCTTTGTGCTTACCTTGGGTAGCTTTGTCACGGGTCAGGCTTTTTTTCCTTTTTTTTTATGGACTGAAAGCCAGAAAGATCAGAGTCTAGGATCCGTCTTTGATACCTGGAGTCGGTGGTTTCATAAATTGAGGAGCTGGCTGATTTTTGTACCGACTTCACAGCCCTGGTAGTTTTCAAAAGAGAAAAAAAAAAAACCTTGAAAAAAATGGACTCTGCAATCTTTCAGCTCACACTAGGGGCAAATGCTAGTACAGCATCGCCCTATGATGTACAATGTACATTCCTTTATAAATCGCACTGGAAATCTCATTACAAAATTACAATCGCTAATCGCTTAGTGATTGTGTTGTGAACTAAGCCTAAATCTGCAAATGATGAACAATTATGCCCTTTTTCCTTCTGTGAAAAAAATAAGTACAACCTTAGAGTCTAATACTTGGTGTTGTCCTTTTTGAGAAAACCAGTTTACATTAGTGTTCCTTATAACTGTTCACTAGAACCTGATGTTGGGAGGCATTTTTTATAATCTCGCCATGTAGACTTTTTGGGTCCAGTCCAATTCACTTTTTCTCCCAGGTGATATTTTCATATCCTATATAATAAACGCCCTGTGTCCCTGTGTCCTCTCTTGTGCCTGTGCGTTTGCGCTACTGCACATGTGTGGCATGAGGGTGGACGTTGGTGAGCAGGAAGAGGACGGGCACAGGGGGAGCGTGGCCGTGTGCGTCGGGGAGCGTGGCTTGCATGGCAGGAAAGGTGGTAGTGAGGGGGGTTGTGGCTGAGCCCTAGCGCCCATTTTAAATGCACCTGATCTGCATGCTTGTTCAGGGGCTGTGGCTAAAAGTATTAGAGACACAGGATCAGCAGGAAAGTCAGGGAACTGGTATTATTTTAAAAGAAAAATCTATATCCCTCTCAGTTTAGGTTCCCTTTAAGCTACCAGCATGCAAGAAAATAAGCAAAACATTTTTGACAGTACTTTCCCCCTACTTTTTGGTACGTTTTTGATTGCAGAGTGTGGAAAAGTTATTTTAACCAGAAAAGTATCTCCTCAGAGAAAACTGAGGAGCAAAAGTGGCCTTTTGTTCTAGAAATCCTGATTATTTCATAAGGGTGTTTGTAAAATACCACCCATATACTGTAGACCTAATTTGTGCAACCTTTTCTAATGACAGACTCGTGCACTGTCACATAACTAGTGGAAAAAGCTACCGATGGGTCTTATGATGAAAAAACTTAATTCTGGTTAAATGACTTTAGTTTTTGTACTAGATATATTAGTCTTCATCTCTGCCACTAGCACCTACTTAGTTTACATTTTATATTTCTTGGTGTTATGAACAAGATGGTGCATCTACCAGCTGTAAACTGCTCTTGTGGAAGTGCCAGAATGTCCAGGCAGATGCAAGCATTCAGTACTGGTGGTGGTATGGTGCTCATGCTTTGCATATACGTCATGTATGAGCAGTTGACAGTCTTCAGCTGTTCTCTTCAGAATTAAAGGTTGATTCATATTGGACCTGCGGTATGTCTTATGTCAATAATAAGACTCTTCCTATTACATAATTACTAATAGGGTTATTCGAATAGCATAATTACTAATATATTGCACATAAGACACCATCTGTACAGTGTTTTGTAATTTCTTGCTGTGTGTAACGATTGTGGAACTTTCTCCGTGATCAGCGCACAACGCGTGCGCTGACACGGCGGAAATCCTCCACAAGCGTGTAATTGCAGGCACCCAGCAAAAGGTGCTACGCACCTGTAGAGGGAAATTCCTGTCGGCAGATGGCGCTGGGGAGTGCAGAGGAACCAATCCTCTGTACCTCCACAAATGCCAGACAGGAATTGTACGAAGCGCAGAACGCAATCGCAAGAGAGGCGATTGCGAATGAGAACGAGCAAAGGGACAGGTTGTATGTGTGTGCGCCAATCCAGTAGCCACCCCGCGACCGCGCACACACAACAGCAGATATGAAATAGGAACGTGATCGCGAGAGGTGCGATCGCCAGACGTGACACAAGGCAGATCAGAATAGAATACGAGGGTAGCAAAGGCACAGCAAATAATACAATGAGAAGATGCGGAAAATAACAAACGCTAGCTAACCGCGAACACCGCACTCATTAGCAACAGTGCACGCGGTTATGCGCGGTCTCCACGTGATAAGCACAATAGAGACATGCACGCCTAACTAACCATCGATAGACAAACATGAAACGGGACGCGAACGCTTGCTTAACGGTTACCTCACCGAGCCTCCAGCAAGCGGTCGTAGCAGACAAGACAGACACACGAAAACAGGGACAAGCGAGAGGATCCACAGCACTAGCGAAAAGTGGCTAGCACGATCCAGGTACAGAGTAGCAGAACAGAAGGATCCACAGCGCTAGCGAAAAGTGGCTAGCGCGATCCAGAGAGGCGGAACAGAAGAGATAGCTGGTAGCAACCGCTGCACCAGCTATGCTCCAAGAACAGAGATCAGAACGACTTCCTATCGACCACCGCTGGGACAGGACAATCGCAACAGACAAACAAAACAGATAAACAATCCTAACTGCACTAGGGAAATCTGCCTAGCACAGTTTCCAGGAATACTCTAAGCTGATCTTCAAACAGAGAGTAAGGCTGACACCCCACCAGAAGTGTTACATAGGACGAAATGCTTATGACCAGCGAAGCATTGTGGGAAAGACATAGTACTTATAGTACACGCCTCCAATGAATGTGGCCAGGCAATTTGCATGACAACGTATGCAAATTCCTCTACAAGCACAAGCTGCAAAACTGACAGAAGCTCTTCTTTCCAGAGTCCTGCAGCATGCAAACCTACACAATGGTCAAAAGGCTGCCTGCCTGCACAGGCTGCTGAGCAAATCATCACAGTACCCCCCCTCCCCCCTACAGGGTCGAATTCCAAACGACCCTCAAAACTGCTATTAGCAACAGACTCAAACTAAAGACTCATGAAGGTCGGGGCAGCCCGACAAGGTCCAATTCCAGAGTCAGTCCACCCGAAACCGACCTCATCGGAAACAGAAGCCACCGAAACATGCCCATCAGTACTACCAGTCTCAGTATAACACCCATCAGGACTGTGAACGCCAGAGAAGAAGCCATTGACACCCTCCAAACAATACCCACCACCTTCCAAGGAGCGTCCGAAAATACCAAACCTGCCACAATACCTGTTCGAAGTGTCCCTTACAACACAAAAGCCACCGTTGATCTTATCCAGGGTACCAAGCAAAATTTCTCCCGGAATCTCCCAGAACCTTTTGAACCTCCACAGAGATCCCAAGAGAGCAGAACAATCACCAGGCTCACATGGAGAATTACCAAGAACCCCTATGGAACCAATGACAATTCCGGATTCAGAATTACGAGGACACCCATCAAGATCAAGACTTTCAGGGACCACTTCTGGGCATGCAAGCAGGCAGGCCATATCAGAGCATGTCTCCACCGAGGAAGCATCTGAGTACGCTGGTAACCGAGGCACACTTGGGCTTTCTGGGTCACAGAGCACACTGGGGTACACCAGCACAGGAGAAACCTCAGGACATGTCGGGGAACTGCCAACCTCAGAGTCCGGCACGACAAGACCAAAACCAGTACCGGACAGAGAATCATCATGAGTGGAGGTCACAGGCACTGGACTTTCAAAAGAAGACTCGGATACAAATTCAGAAATTTCTGTGACAATAATATCATCATTGACTACATATGAGTGAAGCTCCATCAGAGCTGAAAAGGTAGCCAGCAAGGCAGCAATGCCTACGGAAGAGGGTAACACCTCAGAAGGAGTGGGGGGCAGGAGACATCTCCTACAAGTTCTGCACCCTTTGGGAGGAACTCGGAGACCTCCAGAACATCAGACAAGACCTCAGGAACATCATTTTCCAAGTTTTCTAAGAAGGATTCTGTACTATCCATGTTACAGGGCAAAACTGGAACTTTATTTTGAGAACAGGGCAGATGTCCCAGGGAAGGTTCCACCATAAACTGAGACTGAATTTCATCATCATGAGTGGAACGTACAGGAATATTCACTGGACCACACACTGACTCCCTAACTTTAATCTCGCTGCACCCAGAATTCTGCGTAGCAGTCAAACTAGCTTGCAACTCCAAAACTGCAGAAAGACAGTTAAAAATTGCAGCAATACCTAGACGAGCCTCTAGGGGCAGGGCAGGAGATATTGTACAAGGCAATATTGACTCATCCAGAGTACAGGGTGGAGAGTCAGAACTTTCTTCAAAGCAAGAAAGGGACTCCCAAATGTCAGTGTGATTGGACATCGTTTTGTTATTCATAGTACAGGGCAGGCTCAGAGAAAGCGTCTCTGAATAAGGCAAAGAAGGTTCAGCATCAGATTCGCAAAACCGAAGCGCTGTCTCACTCTTAGATTCGGCTAACAATGTCGAATCCGAGGAATCAGAACGCAAAACCTGCGAATCAAAATTCACTTTAGGTTGTGAAACTGATGCTTCCATAGCGCAAACCTCCGCGATCTGCGGAGCAGACTGCAAGGCATCTAGGACCGAAACACTGGAGCAACTGTCTCCAGGCAACGGGCCCTTACAGGTGAGAACAGGGTGAGACAGGGAATCATTTGCAGAAGAAATAGCGACATCAACAGGATAAACTTTATTAGGCATATTAATTTTACTTTTGACGCTGCACAGTCGAGAAACTTTCCCCATAGCAGGGTCACAGATGGAAGATCTCAAAGATCTGTTTCTAAATGACAAAGGATCCCACACATCCTTGAGGGAACCGGCAGACTCATGCCGATCACAATCTGCAGGAACATCCGAGAAACAGGCATCAGATTGCACAGATTCAAACTGCACACTGTCAGGAGAGAATCCTTCAGGATTCGCACAGGAATCAACCACTGCGGCATACTCATTCATTTCAGATTGCACAAAGTCAAGACTCTCATGCTTTACCCCAGAAAGGCAGGAACAATCATCCGACAACGATGTCTCTTTATTGGAATCAATTGGTTGGTGTGTGTGCAACTCATCCAAAATCGTTTGCCATACATAGATCACCAGATCCACATCATCCTTGTCACATTCATCGGAATCAATCAGAAGGTACATAGAATCAAGACAAGCATTCAAGACATCTTCGCTTTTTGCGATGTAAAAATTGCAAAAGGCTTTCCAATCAAAATCGAATTCCTCCAGCAAGGCCCCAACATCCCAGGAAGCAAATGGGGGTTCAAACAGGCCAGTATCCAGATAATCTCCATAGGGGTGGAGTTCAGGAACAAGAACAGATTTTTTTAACTGCTTTAATGTAGTGTGCGATCCTACCTATAGCAGGATCCACATAAGCTTTGGATTGGGGCAAAAAACCTGGAAACTGATCAGCAGATGCATTATAAACATCATTATCATACTGCATGGTTTTGCCCATTTCAGACTTGACAGAAATAACCTCTTGATTTGTGTTTGCTATGGGCAACGGATCTTTCCGCTGGGAAGCCTTCCTAGATCTTTTACGTTTAGACTTAGAGGCTTTGGATGGCTGCTTTATGGATGAAAGAGTAGATGGAACAGCTAATTGAGCTGCTGACAACAACTCATTAAGGGGGTATGGTAATTGAGGTAATCTCAGCCAATTGTGAATTAAAAAGGCCAAGAATTCCAGGGGTCTTTGACTCAGGGTGGTATGATCTAACACATCATAAGCCCACATTGACATTTCGCCCCCCAACAGAATGTAGACCATTTGGGGGGCCCAGGTAGACACTGGGGTGCATTGGAATTCAGGGTTCGCTAACAGTTTCGTACACTCAGACAAAAATTCGTCTGCTGATTCAGGTTCGAGTTTTTTAAATCTCTTAAAGGTACGAGAGCCATATTCGACAAAATCGTACAAATCGGAAATTCCGTCTACACTGGGGTTTTGGGTTGGGCTGGTCATACTGTAACGATTGTGGAACTTTCTCCGTGATCAGCGCACAACGCGTGCGCTGACACGGCGGAAATCCTCCACAAGCGTGTAATTGCAGGCACCCAGCAAAAGGTGCTACGCACCTGTAGAGGGAAATTCCTGTCGGCAGATGGCGCTGGGGAGTGCAGAGGAACCAATCCTCTGTACCTCCACAAATGCCAGACAGGAATTGTACGAAGCGCAGAACGCAATCGCAAGAGAGGCGATTGCGAATGAGAACGAGCAAAGGGACAGGTTGTATGTGTGTGCGCCAATCCAGTCGCCACCCCGCGACCGCACACACACAACAGCAGATATGAAATAGGAACGCGATCGCGAGAGGTGCGATCGCCAGACGTGACACAAGGCAGATCAGAATAGAATACGAGGGTAGCAAAGGCACAGCAAATAATACAATGAGAAGATACGGAAAATAACAAACGCTAGCTAACCGCGAACACCGCACTCATTCGTAACAGTGCACGTGGTTATGCGCGGTCTCCACGTGATAAGCACAATAGAGACAAGCACGCCTAACTAACCATCGATAGACAAACATGAAACAGGGGACGCGAACGCTTGCTTAACGGTTACCTCACCAAGGCTCCAGCAAGCGGTCGTAGCAGACAAGAGAGACACACGAAAACAGGGACAAGCGAGAGATAGGATCCACAGCACTAGCGAAAAGTGGCTAGCACGATCCAGGTACAGAGTAGCAGAACAGAAGGATCCACAGCACTAGCGAAAAGTGGCTAGCGCGATCCAGAGAGGCAGAACAGAAGAGATAGCTGGTAGCAACCGCTGCACCAGCTATGCTCCAAGAACAGAGATCAGAATGACTTCCTATCGACCACCGCTTGGACAGGACAATCGCAACAGACAAACAAGGCAGATAAATAATCCTAACTGCACTAGGGAAATCTGCCTAGCACAGTTTCCAGGAATACTCTAAGCTGATCTTCAAACAGAGAGTAAGGCTGACACCCCACCAGGAGTGTTACATAGGACGAAATCCTTATGACCAGCGAAGCATTGTGGGAAAGACATAGTACTTATAGTACACGCCTCCAATGAATGTGGCCAGGCAATTTGCATGACAACGTATGCAAATTCCTCTGCAAGCACAAGCTGCAAAACTGACAGAAGCTCTTCTTTCCAGAGTCCTGTAGCATGCAAACCTACACAATGGTCAAAAGTCTGCCTGCCTGCACAGGCAGCTGAGCAAATCATCACACTGTGTTTACATGTTTGTTCTCTTCCCACATCCCAAAAAGTATACAAATAAGTTAATTGGTTTCTTCCAAAATTGTCCCTATCCTGCAATAGGAATATAAGGATGTGACCAAGGTAGGGACTACAACTTCTCTGAGGGACAGTTAGTTACAGTTGTGTTCACTAGTTTATGTACTCTGGCAGAATTTATGATGTCTTAACCATTTTCCATAGAATTTGACACACAGTTATCTTTCAGTCATGGTTAGTGGTTGGCTGAAGCCACTTATTGTCAAACAACTTTGTGTACTCTTTTCAAATCGTAATCCCTGCACAAATTACCCAAATGACCCTGTTCGAAAGTTTACATACCCTGGTGATTTGGTGATAACATGCACACAACTTGACACAAACCGGTTTTAATGGCTATTTAAGGTAACCATCTTCACCTGTGATCTGTTTGTTTGTAATTAGTGGGTTTGTATAAAACATCATTGAGTTTCTGGACTCCTGGCAGACCCTTGCATCTTCCATTCAGTGCTGCACTGATGTTTTTGGATTCTAAGTTGGATGGAGAAAGCATAAGAAATGTCAAAGGATCTGCAGGAAAAGCTAGTTGAACAGAAAAGGAACTTAAGAAAATATTCAAGGATTTGAGGATACCACTGTATATGACTGTATACTCTGTAAAGTGCTGCAGAAGATGCCACCGCTGTATAAGTACAGAGTTCCTAGCCAGCTCATGGTGAACCAGAACTCCTAGGGTATGTAAGGGGCTACAATGGACCTAAATGCCCTCTTACTAAAATGTTATGGAAAACAAAAGTTTGCTTTCTTAAAACAGAAAGTATTTGCGATAATTCAGGTTGAAGTAAGCTCCGAGGTGTCTCCCAGTGCATCACTGCTGAAATATGCAAATCAACAATTGTTGTCCCTGGAAGCTAGCCACACCTTCAGATCCGCTGGAATGCAATGATGTTTCAGCTTATTAATATTACAGAGCCACAATAATCCAACATGCATACAGACTGTTTCAGGTTGATTGATCCTAATCAGTGCATGGCGTGGATACATGTGGCTCTATGGGTAGTCCTACCCCATACAGCAGCACTATATAAGTTAATAATAATAAACACATTTTTCAATTTGGAAATACATTGCCAAAAGCAATGCCAATAACGAACATTATACACAGCGTGTTTGCTTTCAAAAATGGTCAGTTAATTTTGAGTTTTGTTGGGCTTTAATATGAAATGTGTAAGAAGAAATAACCAGCTTTATTAGTGTTGGTAGTCTGTTTAATGCAGGGTATTTGTAAAACTGGCATGATGATAATCATCTCTTATTTCTCACTAGTAATCAGTATGCTGTAGTAATATTGACCACAGTGTTTTACCAATGTAGCCTTTTAATCAAATGAAGTCATTAATGCTGTTGTGATCTTGTTGCAGGTTTGCTCCATCCTGTTACTTAGAAATTGATCCTGAAGTTAATTTTGGGAACGTAATTGCAAACAGCAAAGTAATATATAAGGAGATTGGCATTGCGAATCATGGTTCATCTCCAGGTAATTGACTGTGTTGTATTTATTAGACCACACTAGAGCAATAAATCATGTAAAAGCTTCTTCCTTGTAGATTGTTTATCAATTGGTAGGTATTAAAACATATGGAAACTAAAAACAATGTGCTAATACATTAGTTTACGCAATATCATTGTAGTTTTGTCATATTTTATGAAAATGGTAGCATTGATACAGTTGTTTTGTTACCATGTGATTGATACACTTCACCATGATCACCTTTTCACTACTTATACAAACATGCCAGTTAGGGCTTGTGCAAACTATGCAATGCATATGTTTGTCTTATAGCAACAAAAGGAACCTCCATAACAGCACTGACCCCATTCCATGAACCAAAAGGCATGCAACAGGTATTTCTGAAAATGGCAGACAACAGTGCACAAACATAGGTTTACCACACAGGAAGTACTGGAATAACAGCACTTAGTAATTTTGCAAGATTTGCTCTCTTAACCTCCCTGGCGGTATGATTATTTCCGGATTTTAGGGTCTTTTCAGCACGTTTCAAGCCCGTAAAATCAGGATAACAAATCGTGCTGCCAGAATGCCTGCAGCAGCACTTACCTCCCTGGGATCCAGCACTGCAATTTTACATCTGTCCTCTGGGTGGTGCTGTAAATCTGTGGTGAGATCACTGATGGTGATCTCACCAGAGTAATTCAGAGCCTCGGAGCACAGGAAGGAGAACGGCTACCGATGCCTGGATTCCCTGGGAGGTGAGTAAAATCGCCCTCTGCGCGCTATACTATGCATTGAGCTCCAGGCGGCAGCTACACTCGAGCTTACCGCAAGGGAGGTTAAAGAGGAATGTTCGCGATTATGCTGCGGCCACAGAGCTGGGGGTGGTCTACAGAGGTGGAGGCTGGACTATGGAGGAGATAACCCAGCCTCCAGAAAAAAAGACTGATGTTATTGCGAGACGGTGCAGGGACTTCACCTTATATGGCGTAGCAAGGGCAGAGGGGGTGATTAAAGGAAATTGCAGCTATCATAATTTGTTATAATATGTAAAGTTAGTGTTCCTTGCGTGAACTTTCATTTACACTAGCTCTCGGCTTTAAATATTAGTTTATTTGTTAAGATTCACAAAAAAATGGAAAATAATTTACCTGAGGATGATGGACAGGAGAATATCTGCCAGCTTATAAATGGATCACTTAATTGCCAAGACTTCTACAACACTGAGACAGTATTAGGCATTCCTGAATAGTGGCAGTGGTACATGAGCGGTGCTTTGATTTTACCCACTTCAGAATAAAAAGGAGAAGTTAGTACCATTTGCAGGTCTCACATGCATGTTTGTATACTTTCCAATTACAGTAACAAGCACATTTTAACCGATACACTCATTATTGCCCCCTAGAGATGACTCGTGCAAAATGTTGTGAATGATGCTCAAGTTGAGAGCATCAGTCATTCCTACCTTTGGTCACCCTAAGCTATAGTATGTGGTTATGCCATAAACCTGTAATATAATTGAATCAGCGCGGGTCACAAGTAGGGATGTGATACAATTCCATCATGCTTCACATCTGAGGTATCAGGCCAACAAAAGTGAATCCCAGCACCCAAAAGCAAAAAGGCTTACCAGCCAAAAACAACCCACGTTATAAGGTTGTGTACATAGCATGAGGCTCCCACTGGTCACAGAACTGTTCCAATCTTTAACTGCGTAAAGTCGTCCTCCAGATTGCATCAGTGTAAGATCGATGCTATATCATAACATCATAAAAAAAAAAAAAAAATAAGCATTACTAAGAGTAGACCGCTTTATTAAGGATAAATGAACCATAAAATCATAAAACTCATAAAAAAAGAGTACTCCCATACAGGGCCCAAAGTTATGGGTACCCCAGATTACAATAGCACGTGTATACTGGCCAGTGGTAGGAACAAGGATATGAGGTGTCGCTCGTCTCCTTCCAGACTGGTTTCGCAAACTTGCGTCATCAGTGAATGTCATGAACCTGAATTGTACTAAATGACTGGGCTTTATTAATAATGTTACATGATGTACATACTACTTTTTCTACCTCGCCTGTGATGCTTTACCCCTTGCCCTGGCTTGTCCCCAAAATGTGCTCAACATCTGGGTATGGTAGTCCCACCTTGACGCATATTGCAATGTACTGGTTGGTTTTTGCACCAATACAGAAGCCAAAGAGAAGGTGTGGGTAAGGCCAGCAGTTTGGCTGGATTTGTATTGAACTTCAGGATCCTGGCAGGGTTTAAAGGGAATCTGAAGTGAAAATAAACTTATGATATAATGATTGTAGGTGTAGTATCGATAAGAAATAAAACCTTATTAGCACAGATATGTCTCATATTGCTTCCAGTATAGGAAGAGTTAAGAAACTTAATTTGTGATCTCTACAAAAGAGCTTCTTTGAGCTCTGCAACTTTATAAATCATGGTTAGCACTGTCTTTTGAAGCTCTTATCTCAACTGTGTCTCATTGTTTCTTCTTTGTTTATGGTTTTTCTGCAGAGAAAAGTCACTAGCCTCCTCTGTGAAATAATTTAAAGGGACTCCGAGCTCAAAATAAAAATGAAATCGGTACTCACCTGGGGTTTTCTGCAGCCCAGTGTAGGTTGGGAGGTCCCACGGCGTCCATCTGGCTCTTCTCCCAGGGCCTGGGCAGAAATTGCTCCCCGGCTGCTCCCGGCGACACTGGGCCCGAGTGTCGGGCTCCTTCTGCCTGAAACGTCAAGTCTGTCGTCACCACGCCGGCCGCCTCGCGTCATCACGGAGGCCGGCGTGACAGTACGGCGCATGCGCGATTAAATCGGGCCCAGTGTCGCCGGGAGCCACCGGGTAGCCATTTCTGGCCAGGCCCTGGGTGAAAAGCCAGATGGATGCCGTGGGACCTCCCGACCTACACTGGGCTGCAGAAAGCCCAAGGTGAGTACCGATTTCGTGTTTATTTTGAGCTCGGAATCCCTTTAAAATGCTGAGTGTATTGTGGAAACTGCAATTATTAGAGAATGATGCAATGTTATAAAAAAAAGCGATATACCTGAAATAAAAATGACACTATTTTCCTTCCTACTAATGTTCTATTAATTATCCGTACTATGCAACCAATCCATTATATCATGAGTTTTGGGTTTTTTTTCACTTCAGTGTCACTTTAAAGAAGCCCTTTTCTATGATCCAGCCTCAACACTGGTTTCCATTGATTTATTACACTGTCCTCTATAGATCATCATTCAGATGAATAAATCCTCTATAAGAAGACCAGAAAAAGTAAACCATTAAAAATTCCTAAAGCCAGTGTTTTCAAATAAAACATCTTAAACCTGCTTATGAAGTAAGGTTATTTTGGTAAAATCAGTCTTGTAGTTGCCCAAGACATCCATAAGGTGGCAGCATTGATACTGAAATAAAGCAAGGGCTTGAGATGATTTTGCTAAAGCAGGAATTCATTTGCAGTCTGAAGAACAAAAACAAGGGAGCAGTGCATGCTGGTATTTTTTGGCTTCATCAAGCCTGTTTAATTAAAACGAAAGCAGTGATGAGATCTTGAAAGACTCAAACCACTGCTAGTTTACTGGCCCAAGTGTTCTCTTACCTTGTTTAGCTATCATCTGCTGCACACTTTTTTAAAATGGTTGTTGCCATTAAAATATTACCACTGTTTAATGGAAAATGATGGAGGAATATCTGCATACTGAGGCATATAACAGTATCAGTATTGATGCTCATGTGTTATTGTAAATGTACTGTACAATAGCCAGAATTTGTTATCCTCGTAATTATCCAACCTTACAAAGCACAGCTGCAACAGCTGCAGTACATTCCCCCATGAGTTGTTTTTAATGTTTAATGGAGTTGTGTAATCCTTCCAGCATAGGCGCAGGGAAAAGTCAAATCTGCTTTCCTTCCCACCATACACATGCTTAGATCTCATTAGAAAAAGATGGATGTATATAGAGGCTTCCCATCCCATTCCTGCCTTTTTCTTCTCTCTCTCCTTTCCCCTCTGTCTCTGTCTAAAAGTAAACCTGTCATTAACACACAAATAGTCATCATGCACAGTAACCTACCTAGTGAGATCCTGTGCATACTCCTTGTCTCTCTGCACAGTGATCTCACATGTCTCAAAAGAACCACTAGAATAAATTCAGTGGCATCTCTGTAAAGTCTGAATGAAATTTTTTTTTTTTTTTTTTTTTTTAGCAAACTACGGGAGTTTATCTAAAATTCCACAATCTGCGATTTAGACATTACTATAGTCAATGTGCATCATAACCATTCAGGAACAGTTCATGCGAGGAGAAATAGTTGTTAACTGCAGCTGCTTTTGAGGAGGAAGAGTTCTTTTTCATGAATGGCCATTTTAGTTCTACTGTATTATGAAATGGTCATTGAGGTCCATCTATGTTCCTGGTTCCTGTCTGTCGTGCCACTGTCTCCCCAATTAAAGTCTGCTCCCCACCTGGATTGTGCACTACGGCACATGTGCTGTCCTGGCTATGTGCCTCCCTGATAATGCTCCTGTAGTTGGGAGCTCCTGCGCACGTGTATTTCATAAAGACTTGTAACTGCACATGTGCAGAATTCTCCCATCCATGGTAAGTCAATGGAGGAGGAGTGGGACAGAGACAGTGCATGTGCCGTAGTGCAAGACCCTTTTGGAGTGACAACAGAACTGATGGGACCCTGAAGATGCTGAGGAACCTCAAATGACTACAGGGGGCTGAAAGAAGACCCAGATAAATAAAAGTCTACTTGTTCCCCCTGGTTCAGTTGTATAGTGATCTGTGTGTGTTGGGTTAGCTGGTAGATGTTTCATTATTTGATCACATTTAACTAGTTTGCCCTTTGGTAGTCAAAGTGACTGAACTGCAGCATTCTTCTCATATTCCCATGTATGATTGGCTGCTAACCTGTCAAAAGGCAGTTGAAAAAAACCCAAAAACAAATACAAGTAACTCCAAATTATATGGGACCAAAGTTGTAGCAACAGAGTAGGGTTGTCGCGATATACCGGTATCGCGATATACCGCGGTTTCACATTGCATGGTAATCATGGTATGCAGATTATTGAAATACCGTTTTTTTGATGCTGTCCCCGCCTTCTGCATTATGCCCGCCACCGCGCCGCTATTGCCCAGCTCTCTGTCTCCCTCCATTAGAAAAGCAAGCTCCCAAAGCTTGCTGACTGGTGCCGGATGGTGACGCACAGGACAGGACGTCATGCCGCGGCTGGAGCGCATATGCAGAGTGCTCCTGGCCGCGGCTGGAACGCTCAAGCAGAAAGCTCCCGGCCAGATACGCGGAGCTCACATTACAGCCCTGCAGAGCTTCCTGCTCTAAGGATGAGCGCCGTCCCCTCTCATTCCCGCCCGGCATGTTTGAAAGTGCGTGCCAGGCAGACACCAGCATGAAAGCCAGCAGCGGAGAGTTTATCAGCTGCAGAGACTAAGATGACAGAGCTGCACAGGAGGTGGGGAGAGATGAGCTGTTTCTTCTGCGTGTTCCAGCGACAGAATCAGAGACGCTGAAGCACAGTGGAAGGTCTGCACTATATTTACTGTAGATAAGCAAGCTAAGTTTCTGTGTCTGGCTGCCCTTTTGTTGTCCTGCTTTGCTTTTTTACAACCCATATGCTCCTCTCACCCTCCCTCCTTCTTGTATCCCCCTTTCCAGTGCTTTAACCCTTGCCCTGCTGAACTGGACCACCTGTGGAATCTGACTCTCACACATTTTTCAGCATCTGTCCCTCCTACATTCCTCTATCTGCCTTACTCCCCCCCCCTCTCTCCTTTTCCTCTACCTCCTCTATTTCCAGACACTCTTCCACTTTCTTGCATCTCTCTCTGCTATCTCTTATGCTGGGTACAAATGTTGCGATTTCCCGCTCGATCGGCGGGACCGATCCTGGTCGATCGATTGTTTCCGGCATGTTCGATCGGGTTTCGATTGATACAGCTATCAGTTTTCCATACTTAACATGAGCAAATCGACAGCTGTATCAATCGAGACCCGATCAAACATGTCGGAAATAATCGATCAACCAGGATCGAGCTCGGGATCGAGCGGGAAATCGCAACGTGTGTACCCACTACCCAGCAGTACTGTCCCTACCTGCCTTCTCTCACAGACTGCTGTGTATTTCCCTTCCTTCTCTCTCATTTTCCTCTCTCTGACCTATTAAGTTTATGATGTATTTATTTTATAGTGCTTCAGTAAAGATTTTATAACGTTTATAGTTATGTCACGGATTGCCCTCAGAGGAGCTCACAATCTAATCCTACCATAATCAAAGTCTAATGTGTCTGATCTCTCCCCATGTCACCTGTGACCTGACTACCACCACGGCAGATAAGTTCATTTTAAATAGAACCTGCATTGCCAGCCACAGATCATGCAGGCTCAGGTTAATTGAAATGAGAATTGTGTAATACCGTATACCGTGATACCGTCATACCGTGGTATTTTTTTTGACGGTTATCATACCGTGGATTTTCATACCGTTGCAACCCTACAACAGAGTAGCCATTTTTTCTAGTCTGTGCTTGAAGCAGATAAACTGTCAGTTTCTGCCAGAAGTGCCAGCTTACTTCCTTAATGTACTCCTGACCTGGTCCCCCCCAATATATTTTTATACCATTTTATTTCGGATGCTATGACTTGTGTCAAAGCACAATCCTCCCCCTGTGGCCCCTGTTCTGCTCGGTCTTAATCTTCGACTGAGTAGAATGTCAAATATGTGGCAGTTCTTCCTTCCTTCTGCCCGGCCTTAATTTCGCCCCTCCTGTGTGCAGGCTTGTGTAGTAATTGAGGTTGGAAGCCCGCACAAAGCGCAGCTCCCCTGCGCGCTGTGTGCATTGAATCATATCTTGAACTAAAGAGGCGAGCGGAGTGGGCGGAATTAAGGATGGAAAGAGAGGAGGGGGGACTGCCACTTCCTCCCCGCCCATAATCAATTGCAGAATGGGGGCCACAGGGGGTGCTAAAGGGGGAGGATGGTGCTGTGACATAGTCACAGCACCAGTAATAAAACAGTATTAAAAGTATATTGGGGAGGGGCGATCCAGATCAGGGGTACTTTAAAAAGGAACTGTAACCAAGGATTTAACATCATCCCAATCAGTAGCGAATACTCATTTTCCCATGAGAAATCTTTACCTTTTCTTGAATAGATCATCAGGGGGGTTTGTATGGCTGATATTGTGGTGAAACCCCTCCTACAGTGTGATGTCAGGACCTAGGTCCTGACAGCTTTCTGTCTCTGAGCTTGTTGCATTGTGGGAAATACCAGCTGTTTCCAACTACCAAGCAATCGGTATCTCCCTCTGTGCATATGTCTGCCAGTAGTAAAGATGACTATGTGCAGGCTGATTGTGGCTCAAACAATATGAACAAATTACGTGTTGAATATCAATCATTTCTTGATCTCTCTCTTCTATTTTTAACGTCTCACTTTGCAATGTGTTGATTTAATTTTTTTATTTATTTATTCATTTGTTTGTTTGCGTGTGTGTGCTAAATTCAATTTTAAAACCCTCTTATTGTTGCTGTCTCTCAGTCCTAGTGCAGATATTTTATACCCTTTACCTGAAATTTGGTACCTTATGTACAATAGATATCAAGTGACTTTATTATAAAATAATTAAGAGGACGTAGAGTAAACCCAAGGTGAGAGTGATTTGGAGGCTGCCATATTGGCTTCCTTTTAAACAGTACAAGCTGCCCTGCAACCATGCTGATCTGTTAGGATGCAGTAGTCTGAATAACACCAGAAACAAGCATGCAGCTAATCTTGTCAGATCTTACAAGATTGTCAGAAACCTCAGATTTGCATATGCCTGTTCAGGGTCTATGGCTGAAAGTATTAGAGGCAGAGGATCAGCAGGACAGCTAGGCAACTGGTATTGCTTAAAAGGAAATCATATTGCAGCTTCCATATAACTCTCACCTCTGGTTCAATTTAAATCCTAAACCATCTGCACAATGCTTCCCTACACTTATACTTCGCACCACAGATCAAATTTACTTTTTCCGGGACCAATGCATGACCTCACAAAGTACATAAATAAATAAATAGCAATATTTAGATTAGATTTAGATTGTAAGCTCGCAAGGGCAGGGCTCTCTCCCCCTTTTGTGTCTTGGAAGTCATTATACATTTTTTTCATCATGTTACTTTTTATCACTGTTATTACCAAGCCTGTATTTTGTATTCTGTATTTTGTATCATGTTTGTATTGTCACTAATTATGTATCTTTTATATTGGTGTACACCATTGTCTGTATTATGTACCCATGTTCGTTTCTTACTTTGTACAGCACCACAGAATATGTTGGTGCTTTATAAATTAATAATAATTAAATTAACATTTTGAATACTTATATTTGTATAAATTAATGGTTTTAATATTAGTGGAACATGCATATAACTGCCAGAGCAACATATTACTTTGGTTAATAGTTAGAGAAATAAAATATTGACAAGAACTTGGAACATTATCATTCATTTCTGGCCATTGTTGCTACAGCGTATGAGAGTATCAAAGATGGCATGAAACATCACTGTGAAATGAAATACTAGTATTGAAAGCCACTTGCCAATGTGATACTGTTAAACTGAAACAAAGTAATATGTATGAAGTCTGTTGAGTGCTGTTTTATCTCTAGTGCAGATGTGCAACTAAACTGTCACCAAACAATTGAAAGCAATGGAATTTAAGTTCAGGGCTGTTTGTTATATCACATGCTGAAAGTAATTCTCGCCTCTTGACATCTGCTTGATGATAATTCCAGCCTCCTCAATTAACTGGTGTTTGTACTATCACGTCCACTGCCTGGTAATTAGCAATTATTGCATCCTTGTCAATTCCAGGAAGAAGTACATAAGCAGTGTTGTTCATGTTCCAATGTACTGCCAAGGTGCATTAGGGAAAGAAAAACAAACCGCACTGACATGACATGTTTTAGAATGTGCTTGTTGAATAGGCTGCCATTCATGTGGTGCTGGGGCTTGGCTGTTACAAAGCTGTGCCACCTTCACTTGGGATGGACTTGTGGTTCCTCATTTCATATTCAGCTATGCATAATTTTCCCAGACCCCCATTGCAGGGCTTCTATGCTGGGGAGGCCTGGGAAAGGTTAATATCAATAAGAGCTAGCAGTTGGTGTTAGGCAGAAGTGTAGGAGAGTAAGTGTAAGGGCCCTTTTTGCCGATCATAACAGCACCACAATTGACATTTAAATCATGGAGTTATTTTTCCACTAGTGCAATTTGTTTTTCCCCAAATCGCAATTGTCAGCCTGTGCAATTTATGTTGAGTTTGTGCTCATACCTAACGGATCTCGTCGCAATCATGGCCAAATCAGGGTAGTGGAAAGTGCATTGCAGCATGATTTTGTACGCAATTGTGTTTTCTGGTGGAAAAGGGCCCGAAGGGTTGCACATGCAAAGATAAGTGGCTGTTATGCAGGGGCTTAACGTACACTACCTATTCATTACTGTGTACACACACACACACACACACACACACACACACACACACACACACACACACACACACACACACACACACACACACGTGTGCTGTCTGCACTCAGAGAGAGAGAGTGTGTGTAAGTGCATGCCTGATGTGACACTGAAGCAAGAAAAAAAAACGTATTACAGAATATAATGAATTGTATGTGTAGTACAGATAATTAATATAACGTTAGAAGCAAAGAAGAGTCTCATTTTTATTTTCAGGTATATAGCTTTTCATAACATTGCATCATTCTCTAATATTTGCAGTTTACAAATTACACTTTTTATTTTAACTGATGAAACAGAGCAGAGCTAATGACCCTTTGAGCTAAGAAAAACCTTAACCATTTTAGCCTTTTGGACGTGACTTTCACGTCCAAGAGGCTGCTGCGCGCTCCCACGCACGATCGCATGCGCGCCCCCGTTAGCCCGGAGATCAATGTATGGGAACATTGTTCCTATTCATTGATCTAATTCCCCGGTAGAAAAACCGACGGCTTGTTTTCAGAGGCCGCGGTCTTTCTGGAAAAAAAAAATCACGTCCTCCTTGTAGTTCCTGTGAGCGAGTGTGCTCGCTCACAGGATAGTAAAACAAAACATCTCACTGTGGCCAAATAGTAAAACTACATGCACATGTAATTTTGTCTTTTTGTAATGAAAATATATTTAAAATTTACCGTTCGCCTCCACACTCAAAAAAATACCCAAATAAAATATATGCATATGAAGAGGGTATACAACTAATATTTTTTAAATTATAAGCTTGTAAATCGTGATGGACGCAAAACTAAAAAAATGCACTTTTTATTTCCGAAAAAAATATTGGTGCCGTACATTGTGATAAGGACATGATTTAAATGGTGTAATAACCGGAACAAATGGGCAAATAAAATACGTACTGTATTTTGCGGAATATAAGACGCACTTTTTCTTCCACAAAACTGGGGGGAAAAAGTGGGTGCATTTTATATTTTAAAGGTACGGTATTTTGGCCCCATAACATAATTACCGGATCCTGCCGCTGCGTTGCTCTCCTCCTGCTGTCATCCGAAGCTCCCAGCAGCCGTCATCCGAGGGTCATCCAGCCTTTCCTTCCAGGATCGCCGCTCTTGAATGTCCCAGCCGCTGGATCTTCTTCGCTGCAGTCTCATACGCAGACTGCAGCCTTGTGGTAAACACCCCCTCCAAACATCCTCCATAGTAACAACCTCCTCTTCTTAGTTACAGTGCCTCCTTCTGTGTGACGAGCAGCGCACGTGCGCCTGACGTCATGAGTGACCCCGGCGCACGTGCGCTGCTCGTCACACAGAAGGGGGCACTGTAACTAAGAAGAGGACGCCGTTACTATGGAGGATGTCGGTGGGGCAGCGCGTGTTTACTGCAAGGCTGCAGTCTGCATATGAGACTGCAGTGAAGATCTTGCAGCTGGGACACATTTAAGAGTGGTGATCCTGGAAGGAAAGGCTGGGACCCCTTGGGTGATGGCTGCTGGGATCCCTCGGGTGATGGCTGCTGGGACCCCTCGGGTGATGGCAGTCAGTGGGAGGAGGAGAGGATTGAAGCGACAGGATCAGGTGAGATTCCGCAGGGGTCAGTTAGAAAAGTGTAGTTGTTGGTGGTAGCAGGGGTAAGTGAAGTTTAGCAGGATTTAGTGTACATGGGCAGTGTAGCTTAGCTAGAGATAGTTTAAAGGTCCATAAGACGCCCCTGCACCATAGACGCACATAGATTAATTTTTATTTTTTCCCCCCCCCTGATTTTTGCCCTCTTAATCTAGGTGTGTTTTATATGCCAGAGTGTCTTATATTCTGAAAAATACATTCGGTTTTATTTATGGTAGCATTTATTATTTTAAATCTTTAATGGCCGTGCAGTTAATAAAGGATTTACAGTAGCTAGATTCAAAAAATAGAGTTCTGTTCTTCCTGGTCCCAGCCAAGCCTATCCTGCCACTTCCTCATTGCTGGGGAGACCTCTGCCAGGGTTTGATAGCAGATTTCAGTGTACATAATCAAAATTAATCCTGCAGAGTGAGAACCATCACCAGCTTTTGGCATTCACACCTTTACCAAGTGTTAGTGGCTTACTTTGCTTGCAGTTTTTCAGCACCCTGCAACAGACTTGCATGCTACAGAATGAGTATTTTGCAAATGCTGTCAAACGACGCACGATATTTTAGGTCTGTGAAAGCAAAAGCATCAGTTGTTTGTTGAATACAGTACATTAGCATTGTCTCAGTATGTTGACTTCTAATTAGCTCTTTTTTAATATCATTATTTTGGCAAGCATTATTAGTGATTTTTTTTTTATGTTTTCCATGCTTTACATGTAAACAGTACCGTATGGTATATGTTGTCATTGGGCAGGATTTCAGAGTTCATTTGTATCGCTGGAGCTGTGTATTCTTTGAATCACAGTTTCATTGACATAAAAATTATAATGCTGTCAGCTAACTTACAAAAGCTGTTACTCCTTTGACACAATGGCATTTGAGCTTTCAATCTTCGTGCAGTTCTTGGGGTTACCGCTATTTATACTATATTTCACATTTGGACATTTAATGAACTAATAATAATAATAAAGTTTCTATATGTAGGCAATGGTTGACTGCTCTGACACAGTAAGTGCAGCCAAGCTAAAAATATACACAAAAAAGTAAATGTTTACTGTGTGTGAGAAAGTGAACGATACACTTTAAAGAGAATATGTACTGTCCGATTTGTACAATAAAAAAAAAAAACAATCGAATCATTGTGATCTCCTGGATCTCTCTTTGCCGTTTCCGCCGCTCCCCACCGTGATCCTGGCTTGTAGCCACCCTGGTGGTATGGACGGGCTGAGCAAAAACTTGCAAAAAAACGTTAATGACGAGCTGAGTTTGTCCATGCCGACAGGGTGATTTCCTGTTTCTCTGCCCTGCCGGCTGCATTTTTTTTTTCTCATCAGAGGGATTCCCCAGGATGGCTGGATGCCTGTCTGCACGCTGTAAGTAGCGATCTGTGCTACCCCAGCATGCAGAACAAGCATCCAGCCACCCTAGGAAATCCCTGGGCAGCGGATCGGTGGGCAGAGAATGTGCGGGGGTTCCCCCTTCTATGCGGTGGCTGTGCTGGCAGGGGGATCCCCTTCTGTGCGGGCAGGGGGATCCCCCTTCTGTGCAGTGTGTGGATGGCCTATCCCCCTCCTCCCCCCTCCCCGTCACAGCCCGTTGATTAAATAGATCTACTCACCCAGGGGCTCTCTTCAGCAACAGCTACGGCGCACACCCTCCTCGATCTCAGAAGTCCCGCTCTCTGAACATATACATTACGAGGCTTGGTGACATCACCAATTCTCGTAATGTAACTGTATAGAGAACGAGACTTGGTGATGAAAGAGGAAGTGCAGTTGAAACCGTCGCTGGAGAGAGCTCTCGGGTGAGTAGATCTAGTTACTCAACGGGCTGTCTACCTATAAATCTGGCTAAACACCTGGCTCACTATATACCTGGCTATACATCTGGGTCTTATACTCACCATTGGTGTGCTGATTCCTCGTTGCGTACCTCTGATAGCTTCCCAAGTGCCTTCTTCCATGTCCGTTGGCGGATTTTGCTTCTCCCTCGGCGATCACATGTCCCCCATCAATCGGCATTTATGACACCAAGGTCACACTGCGTCCTCAACCTCTCGCAGCAAACACATATTTTTTTTTTGTATTGAATTCAATACAATAACCTGTATTGAATTCAATATAAAAAAAAATGGTTGCAAATTATTGGAAATTAATTGAAACACTAATTAAAAGCACTGAAATCCTGGGGAAATTGAACGCCAAGGTGGTTAATCACCAGCTTTAGGCATTGTTTACAAACAAAAAACATGGCCGCTAACCAGGAAGTGATGCGTGTGTGTGTGTATATGTGTACGTGTGTAGATAGATCAGGCATGGGCAAACTTGGCCCTCCAGCTGTCAAGGAACTACAAGTCCCACAATGCATTGCAGGAGTCTGACAGCCACAGTCTTGACTCATAAGGGCAAATGCATTGTGGGACTTGTAGTTCTGTAACAGCTGGAGGGCCGAGTTTGCCCATGCCTGAGATAGATAGATAGATAGATATAATATATTTATTTTATAGTCCAGTTTAGAGGGGTCACAGCACGCAGTACACAGTTGTATAAAACAAAAGTCCATTTATTTGCAGCAGTAACATAAACCGCTTTACTTCAGCATAGCTTGGAAAGTAAATGGAAGCTTAGTTCAGCTTTGTAGTCCATAGGTCCATAGCAGTAGTAAAAGTCCAGCTTATACAAATACAGTTCCTTTTCCTTAGGCCAAAACCATACAAACAGCAGTCCAAAGTATGGTTTGGCTTTCAGCAATGTCTCCAAACAGACTTGGCAGGAGCTCAGCAACACACATGCCTTTCCACATCAACTCCACCCAGACTGCATGTGAGCAGTTACTTGTATGCAAATTGTTGGTAGAGTTTCCTCAGCTCCCCCAAAAAACAGGTGTGTACCTGGGCGGAATGGGAAGGACTGCTCTTACTTCTCTCCCATTCCAGGAGTCCGGCCTTGGAAATAAACAGGCAGAAACTGGCTTGCTGCCAAACAATTCCTGGACTCCATTCCAGGCACACATATGGTTCTTAAAGGGACCATAGTCCAAATAGTGGGGAAACATACCTCCCATCCAGCACCCAGCCCCGATTAGTTATATATATATATATATATATATATATATATATATATATATATATATATAATGTTTTTATTACATAGTGAATTATCTGCACTCTAGTCTGGGATTCTCACAGTTTCTCAGCATGTGACAGGCAGCTCCCTTCCCCCCTCAGCCTCACAAACAGCCAAGCTGTCTGTGAGAAATAAACAAAGCACACAGATGCAGGGGGCGTGCATAACTTGTATTCATTACTACAGAGACAACCCATTCCTCCCTGGGTCGACAAAGCTTGACAAAGAAAAGATTACATATATTAGAAAGACAGTGCAACTAGAAAAGGCTGCAGTAATCCAGACCACATTGGAAAAGTTATAGGAACTTATATTATAGAAGAAATAAGGCTGAAAATTTGGTTAGAGTCTCTTAAAATTACTGTTTACCAATTGTTTTGCTATTTAATTGAACTAGTCTTAAATAAACATTATAATATGCATTCCCACCATGAAAACCTTTAGGGTAAAGTACCTGAAATCTTGAACATTTGCACATCTAGAATGTATCCATTGGAAACCCAGAGTAAACAACAATCATATAGCTAGAGATGAGCCGAAATTTTCGAAATTTCGAACTGCTTTTATTACGAATGCGAAATTTAACATTACGACCCAAATTCGTAATTTCGTAATTAATTTTCAAATCGTAATTTACAATTTCGTAATCGAAATTTCACTCCCGTAATGACGAATTTCGTGTCTCCAACCGAAATTTTACTTTTTCAGGTTTGTAAGGGTTTCTATCCCTCTAGATGCCTAAAATGAATAGCACAGCCAGCCAGCTCCTCCTCCTCCTCCTCCTCCTCCTCCTCCTCCTCCTCCTCCTCCTCCTCCTCCTCTCTCTCTCTCTCTCTCTCTCTCTCCAGAGATCTGTAGTATTTCAAAACCATACTCACATTCATGACATGTCCAGGGATCAAACCCAGGCCAACCACATGGAAGACAGCTATGCTCACCACCATACCACCAAACACACACTAAATAAACTGCTAACCTAAATCTTACTTGTAGACAGTCATATGAGACACATGCTGGGTGCAGGGCTTTGTGATTGGACCATGCGATAGAGTGAGGTGCAAAAATGAAATCATGCCTAGCAGAGGATGGTTTCACAGTGCTAAATGCTAGGCTGGCTGTGGTGCAATTGGTTAGTGTGTCTGGCTGGTAACAGCAAGGTTACAGGTTCAATTCCATCCAGGCATGTCTTTTCCTTTTGCGTTCAACAGTTGTCCAAACAGAGCCAACAGAGCCCCAGATAGCCATGTAGAGTTAGGTCACAGCTAGCCTGGCTGTGGTGCAATTGGTTAGTGTGTCTGGCTGGTAACAGCAAGGTTACAGGTTCGATTCCATCCAGGCATGTCTTTTCCTTTTGAGTTCAACAGTTGTCCAAACACCGAGCACAAAGTTTTGCATGCGTAAAGTTTTACGCACGCAAAATACCCCATGGGGTTCAATGGCGCAGCGCGCGCACGCAAAAGGAAAAGACATGCCTGGATGGAATCAAACCTGTAACCTTGCTGTTACCAGCCAGACACACTAACCAATTGCACCACAGCCAGGCTAGCTGTGACCTAACTCTACATGGCTATCTGGGGCTCTGTTGGCTCTGTTTGGACAACTGTTGAACGCAAAAGGAAAAGACATGCCTGGATGGAATCGAACCTGTAACCTTGCTGTTACCAGCCAGACACACTAACCAATTGCACCACAGCCAGGCTAGCTGTGACCTAACTCTACATGGCTATCTGGGGCTCTGTTGGCTCTGTTTGGACAACTGTTGAACGCAAAAGGAAAAGACATGCCTGGATGGAATCGAACCTGTAACCTTGCTGTTACCAGCCAGACACACTAACCAATTGCACCACAGCCAGGCTAGCTGTGACCTAACTCTACATGGCTATCTGGGGCTCTGTTGGCTCTGTTTGGACAACTGTTGAACGCAAAAGGAAAAGACATGCCTGGATGGAATTGAACCTGTAACCTTGCTGTTACCAGCCAGACACACTAACCAATTGCACCACAGCCAGCCTAGCATTTAGCACTGTGAAACCATCCTCTGCTAGGCATGATTTCATTTTTGCACCTCACTCTATCGCATGGTCCAATCACAAAGCCCTGCACCCAGCATGTGTCTCATATGACTGTCTACAAGTAAGATTTAGGTTAGCAGTTTATTTAGTGTGTGTTTGGTGGTATGGTGGTGAGCATAGCTGTCTTCCATGTGGTTGGCCTGGGTTTGATCCCTGGACATGTCATGAATGTGAGTATGGTTTTGAAATACTACAGATCTCTGGAGAGAGAGAGAGAGAGAGAGAGAGAGAGAGAGAGAGAGAGAGAGAGAGAGAGAGAGAGAGAGAGAGAGAGAGAGAGAGAGGAGGAGGAGGAGGAGGAGGAGGAGGTTTTAGAGGTTTGCATAATGATAATAGTACATCAGTACTTGGCTATCGTAACGTTGTATGTGATAATAATAAAATGACGAAAATCTAATCAACCATACTTTGCAAATAAGTCTTTTACTCTTCTAAACTTGTTTTTATTATTGCATGCTAAACACTTTTTTTTTATTGCATACTAAACGTAGTGTATGTTTATAACAGGCTATCATTTTGGCACCAGATGATGCCAATTAGAATATTTGAAAAATGTGCTGTTTTACCGATTATTCTGCTATTTACTTGACAACTGTACTATCATTGGAGTTTTTAATGCTGTTCCCCATCAATCGTTTTTTTCCTGAATAATGTCTTTGCTAATGCCTAACCCTGTCTTCTCCTTCAATGTAAACCCCTTCCCCTAATTTCCATTGTTTGACCTCTAATCCTAACTCCTTCTATGTTCACCATAGCAAAACCCTCCCTAAATGCCTCCACCCTGATCTCCTAATTTCATACCAACGATTAAACGTAACCTTCTGCTACTTATTCTTTAGTACTGATAAAACAATGCCTAGCCTTAACCTGTAACCCTAGCCGATACTCTCCTTCTGTGGTCTTCTTCTTCTAGTGCTTGGTTCGGCTGGTTTTCATATGGCTAAATACAGGTAGCTAACACAATTGGCAATTCTTGCAGTTTTCTCTGGCTGCCTTCTACATAGCTGACCAAACTATCTTTTAGTCAAGTTATTCAAAACATAACAGCTAAAGGATCAGAATTATGCTAGTCGTACACCAATTATTATTGGCTTTTTCTGCAAAAAATTGATTATGCCTATGTTTAAAATTGATCATGAAATAGCAGTTGACAACATAACATTCCACAATTTTATCTGGATGTGAATGTAACTGGCCTGCAAAGCAGTACAAAACTATGCAGCTGTTGGTTCCCCCACTATATCCTTAACAGGCCCACTGATAAAAATGTACCACCAATGAACCACTTTTTTGATTAATTGTTAAACTGTATTTCTCCACAAGATGAAGGTCAGTAGATCACTGGCAGATTCAATAAGTGACAGAAGCTGTTGGCCAATATACAAGCGTTTACTACTGTTTAAGAAACACATTACAGAATCACTTTAAAATGACAACTGATAAAAATTTAACATAGCAGTCAACATCAGGTTAGCCACTTCTCCACTGAAATGTATGAGTATTTATGGAAGAGTTTGTGATAGATGTTTGAAGGCACCATCTTCAAACCCCCAAGCAGTTGGAAGGGGTTGGATAGTGGCAGTTTACATGTGCATGTACTCAGGATTGCGAACGTGAATGTGATCCAAGGACTCCAGATTACATCAGACATTTTTGTATGTAGTGGAATACTTGACAACCACTTAATTCAAATCCGGTCAAGCTTTTGGCTTATCGGCTCGCCTCCTCTTTTCAAGCCTAATGGTCTTTGCTGCCAAGAATGAAAAAAGTTTTGGTGTGTGTTGCTTGTTTCATTATTGCTTGCTGTTATATGCTCTGTATGAGGTAACTTACTAAGCCATGTAAGCTCACCTCTGTAAGAGTACTTTGTTTGTTTTCAGAGATTTGCATTGGTTTAATGTTTTCCAGGAAATCATTATGATGTATAAAGCACCAATACTATATAATTATAATATTCCTTCACATTGTTATTTTGATGCTTTTTAAATCTTATTAGGTACTTTCAAAATTAAATACAGTGGAAGCAAGCCCATTACTATAACCCCAAGCAGTGGAATAGTGGATCCAAGGACAAAGCAGTTCATAAAATTGGAACTCTGTGCAGATACTCCAACCAACATACAGGAAACGGCTAAGTAAGTGAGCAAATATTAACATTTAACTTTATAAAGATTCATAGCATTAATGCACTATCCATACACAACTGTACCTCTCTGCCCCAGACCTTAACTCCCTCCTTAAACGTGTTCCTGACTGCTTGTCTGCTATATCCTCCTTCATGTCCTCTCGCTTCCTAAAACTTAACATGAGTAAAACGGAACTAATAATTTTTCCACCGTCTCTGTCCACCTCCCTGCCTGAAGTAACAATAAATGTTAATAACACTCCCATAACTTCAGTTCCCAAAGCTCGGTGCTTGGGGGTGATATTCGATTCATCTCTCTCTTTTATTCCTCATGTTCACTCCATAACCAGCTCCTGCCATCTCCAACTCAAAAACATATCTCGCATCCGTCCCTTTCTCACTCAAGACACAACTAAAATGTTAATACATGCTCTCATAATTTCTCGTCTGGACTACTGCAACGTACTACTTTGTGGACTACCGTCTAACAAACTGGCCCCGCTCCAGTCAGTACTGAACTCAGCTGCTCGTCTCATTCATCTCTCTTCTCGATCTTCCTCTGCCGACCCTCTTTGTCAAGCTCTTCACTGGCTGCCAATTAACCAGAGGATTCAGTTCAAACTCCTAACCCTAACCTACAAAGCTCTCCACGATCTCTCCCCCCGGTACATACCCTCATTAATCTCCAGATACAAACCCAATCGCAATCTCAGATCGGCACATGATCTTCTGTTGTCCTTGTAATGATCGCTGCTGCAGCAGCTATTGCTGGAAGTAGTGCTGCAGCTCAGGCAGTTCTGATCTATTTCCATGCAAGTTGCATAGCTTTGTCTGTCTTTCCCTGCTGTCAGCTTGTGACTGATTATCATTCACCTGTGTGGGAATCTGCATGTCTGCTCCCATTGGATGACCTCAGTATAAAGATCTGCTTCCTGCAGGGTTTCCTTGGGTTTTCATAGCTTCAGCTTAAGCCTGCCTTGCTGTCGCTTTAGCCCCCGATCGTGTTTCTTGTTAAAGATACTTTGCTGGTCTTTGCATCATATATTGGTTCATTGCCAATATATATGCATACCAGCACGTTTATTATTTTCCTTGTATTTGTGTTACGTGATACATCAGTGTCGCTGATGTATACGTACACGAACTGTTTATATCCTGTGTTCAGTTAGTCAGTTTTCCAGCACGTTTTGGTAGTTTGCGCGTACCGTGAACACCCGTGCTGAGCTAGTTATCCTGTTCCTGTTCCTGTTTGTGGATTGCGTTCATCTCTGCGAAGAGATAACGAATCCTTCTGAATCCTGTTCTGTTACTGTTTGTGGATTGCGTTCATCTCTGCGAAGGGATAACGAATCCTTCTGAATCCTGTTCTGTTACCGTTTGTGGATTGCGTTCATCTCTGCGAAGAGATAGCGAATCCTTCTGAGTCCTGTTCCCTGTATTACTCTAGTCCTAGTCAGCGTTCCTGCTTATGTCATATATCGGTTCATTGCCGATATATACATATGTTAGTCAGACGTTACAAATAGTTTCATTGATAGCTGTAATTGTAATACGCTAGGAAAACATACTTATTGTATATTTATCTGTGTTACGTTTATCTATCTTAATCCTGCTATTTTCTGACTGTCCTGTCCTGTCTTTGTGAGGCACGCCATCGCCGCAGCGCATTGGCTGCCTCATTCCAGTCTGTCTGGTTTTGGACGCTTGCTGTCGCTAAGTAGCCGCTAGCTAGCAAGCGTTCATTCTGTCTACCTGTCCTGATCTCCTCAGTTCTGGTTTGTGCGCTCAGCGCTACTTTGCGCTGAGACGTTATTACGAAAGCATTGTTTGTGGCTGTCAGATCTGCACCGGCTCTGTGCGCCACAATCTCCTATTGGAGTCAGTCCTCCCCTCCACTATACTAGGGATAGCCTGTTTCCTGGTGCTAGTGTGTGTACCTCCTCCACGTCAGCTCATGCGTTGCATGCTGACTGTGGAGAATACACCACCAAGCCTTACATTATGAAAACCCCATTACCAATCCCCATTGTGGGGGGGATTCCCAGAAAGTATGACACTGTTAATTATGGTTCCTGTTCCTTTAAGAAATTTGAAGAACTTAGCTCTGAAACAGAAAATGAGTTTTTCTCTGAATGTGCCAGGTTCCTGACCAATCCTGATCTCCAAGCGACTCCTGTTTCAACCTGGGCACTCCAACTAAGTTATATTTTGTTTAAAGAGGAGGCTGAAGCACTGCTTACCTCAGTTGGTGTTGCAGTAATATTCACTTGTCTAGCAGCTGTTTTGGAATTACAGTCTGCTCTAATAAAACTTGATGAGTTTCTGCCCAGCAAAGCAGAAGCCATTGAAATATTGTCCTCGTCAGCAAGTGTGTCAGATACCTTGTCCTGTACACAGTCTGATTTAACCAATGTTGTTGAGTCCCTCTCCAGTGTTGTAACAGCCGAGGAACTCCAGCCCTGTCCTCTGAATGTTTCAGAAGTCTTGCCCTGTAACATGGATAATTCTGATTCTCTGGTCAAAATAATAGAAATCTCAGAATTTCAGTCCGGTCTGATGAGTGTTCCTGAAACCCAGCCCTGTATCCTGAAAGATTCTGGTTCTCTGGCCGCTGTGGCAGAGGTTCCAGAGTCCCCTTCCTGTCCAGGGAATTCCTCAGTTTTGCCTAGTCCAGTGGGGGCTGCTGCAATACTGACTTGTTCTGCAGCGCCTCATGAGCTCCAATCCAGTGTATTAAATGAGTCTCTGTCCAGTCCAGAGGTAGTTGTGGAGTCCCTGTCTGGTTCAGTGCATACATCAGAAGATTTGTCCTGTCTTGTTAGTGCCCCTGAATCTGATTTGTTACTGACTTTGCTGGAATCAGCGACATCTAAGTCTGATCCAGCATTCTCGTGTAAAAGTCCAGTAGTTGCGAAGTTTAGTCATGATGATTTTTTTTTGGCCAGTCCTGGTTTTGGTCCTGTCTTGGCTGACCCTGAGGCTCACAGTTCCTTGACATGCCCAGAGGTTTCTCTTGTGCCGGTGTGCCCAGATGTTCTTTGTGTGCCAGAATGCCCAAGTGTGTCTAAGGTGTTAGCGTGCTCTGATGCTTCCTTAGTGGGAACACGTTCTGATATTGCCAGTCTGCCTGCATGCCCAGAGATGGTTCTGGTCCCTGAAAGCCCTGATATTGATGTTTGTCCTTGTGGCCCTGACTCGGGAATTGCCCTAGGTTCCATAGGGGTTCTTGATAGTTCTCCATGTGAGCCTAAGGGGCATTCTGACCTATGGGGATCTCTTTGGAGCTTCAAGGTGTTCTGGGAGGTCTCTGAGAAAACTTGTCCTGGTGCCTTGGACTGGTTCAACAGTGGGTTTTGTGTTGGTAAAGACAGTACCGGTGGGCATTGCAAAGGCTTTGGCGTTTCTGAACTGTTCCTGGAAGGCGGTGGGTATCGCTCAGGGAGTTTCGGAGGGCTTTCTTCTGGAAATCATGGTTCTGATGGGTGTCACACTGGGGCTTGTAGTACTGATGGGCATGGTTCTGTAGGTTCTGGTTCTGATGGGTCCAGTCTTGTGGGGACTGATTCTGGAATTCGGTCTTGCCGGGCTGTCCCGGTCATCATGAATTATCAGTCAGACTGTTTTGTTGGAAATTTCAGTTTTGAAAAGCGTCTGGAATCCACTTTTAAAGGCGGGGGTACTGTAATGATCGCTGCTGCAGCAGCTATTGCTGGAAGTAGTGCTGCAGCTCAGGCAGTTCTGATCTATTTCCATGCAAGTTGCATAGCTTTGTCTGTCTTTCCCTGCTGTCAGCTTGTGACTGATTATCATTCACCTGTGTGGGAATCTGCATGTCTGCTCCCATTGGATGACCTCAGTATAAAGATCTGCTTCCTGCAGGGTTTCCTTGGGTTTTCATAGCTTCAGCTTAAGCCTGCCTTGCTGTCGCTTTAGCCCCCGATCGTGTTTCTTGTTAAAGATACTTTGCTGGTCTTTGCATCATATATTGGTTCATTGCCAATATATATGCATACCAGCACGTTTATTATTTTCCTTGTATTTGTGTTACGTGATACATCAGTGTCGCTGATGTATACGTACACGAACTGTTTATATCCTGTGTTCAGTTAGTCAGTTTTCCAGCACGTTTTGGTAGTTTGCGCGTACCGTGAACACCCGTGCTGAGCTAGTTATCCTGTTCCTGTTCCTGTTTGTGGATTGCGTTCATCTCTGCGAAGAGATAACGAATCCTTCTGAATCCTGTTCTGTTACTGTTTGTGGATTGCGTTCATCTCTGCGAAGGGATAACGAATCCTTCTGAATCCTGTTCTGTTACCGTTTGTGGATTGCGTTCATCTCTGCGAAGAGATAGCGAATCCTTCTGAGTCCTGTTCCCTGTGTTACTCCATTCCTAGTCAGCGTTCCTGCTTATGTCATATATCGGTTCATTGCCGATATATACATATGTTAGTCAGACGTTACAAATAGTTTCATTGATAGCTGTAATTGTAATACGCTAGGAAAACATACTTATTGTATATTTATCTGTGTTACGTTTATCTATCTTAATCCTGCTATTTTCTGACTGTCCTGTCCTGTCTTTGTGAGGCACGCCATCGCCGCAGCGCATTGGCTGCCTCATTCCAGTCTGTCTGGTTTTGGACGCTTGCTGTCGCTAAGTAGCCGCTAGCTAGCAAGCGTTCATTCTGTCTACCTGTCCTGATCTCCTCAGTTCTGGTTTGTGCGCTCAGCGCTACTTTGCGCTGAGACGTTATTACGAAAGCATTGTTTGTGGCTGTCAGATCTGCACCGGCTCTGTGCGCCACAATCTCCTATTGGAGTCAGTCCTCCCCTCCACTATACTAGGGATAGCCTGTTTCCTGGTGCTAGTGTGTGTACCTCCTCCACGTCAGCTCATGCGTTGCATGCTGACTGTGGAGAATACACCACCAAGCCTTACAGTCCTCCTCTAGAATCAACTCCTCACATTCACGTTTACAAGACTTCGCACGCGCTTCACCCCTCCTCTGGAATGCCCTCCCACAACACATCCGTCACTCGCCAACCTTTGCTACCTTTAAACGCTCTCTAAAAACACACTTGTTCCGACAAGCATATGCTCTACCTTAGGCCACTTCCCTTTGTACTAAGACCAAATTGCACTCCTACTAGGTATCCTAAAACACAAAGCCTCTATATATTTGCTGCATACTACCCCTCCTCTTGTTTCCCCCCATTCCCTTTAGATTGTAAGCTCGCAAGGGCAGGGCTCTCTCCCCCTTTTGTGTCTTGGTAACCATTATACATTTTATTCATCCTGTTAATTTTATCACTGTCATTACCAATTCAATAATTTGTATTTTGTATCATTCTTTGTATTTTGTCACTGATTATGTATCTTGTATATTGGTGTACACCATTGTCTGTATTATTATGTACCCCATGTTTGTTTCTTACTTTGTACAGCGCCACGGAATAAGTTGGCGCTTTATAAATCAATAATAATAATAATAATAATAATAATGCACTTCTCTAGCTCTAAACCTTATTTCAAGCCTAACGATACCCTTACCCTTACAACAACATTTAACAAAGCAGCTGCATTTCATTTATTGAAGGTTGCAATATTTGGTATTTGCAGCGTGAGAACTAAAAGCCAGATAAGTACCCTGGAGTTAACTGAATGTTGACGATTTATAAAAGGAATTTTAGATATAAGTTTTAGGACATGCCTAATGGCCGTTTCTAGGAGACGAAACGGCCATCAGGCATGTCCCACCTAGTACTCACCATCTCCAAGCCTCAATGATTGATCCTTTTATCTGCATAACCACAGATGAATGTGTAGCTTAAATGCATACTGTGCACAGGGCCGGTTTAAGCAACAATGGGGTCCCAGGGCAAAATAAACCTGGGGGGCCCCCCAACAGATACCCCGGAACAAAAATCGGCATTACGGGACCTTTTTTACAGCTGGTATAGTCAGGGTGTGAAGCCCCAATCGGTCGGAGCTCCACATTCTGGCTATCCCAGCCTGCATGGGGGACAAGGGGTTAAAAAGTTTCAGGAGGGGGGACCCCACATAATTTTTTATTTAAAAAAATTCCCACACTCTAAACATTAAAAAAAAAATTGGGAAAATAGGAAAAAATGCCAGGGATCTTCATACAGCCATATTGCGGCTGTATAGCGATCCCTGGCCAAAGCGCTGCGGCTGCGTATGGACCCCCTGGAAACCCTGTCAGGAAATGTATTGCTCTTTGTTTTGATACATGTAAAATAACACTACGGTTAGGTTTGCTACTAAAAGTAACATTTACCGCATTTAAAAGTATACTTTTTTCCTTTGAAACTTTAAAATCAATTTTCTCAAAAACTATAAGGTCTTTTTGAAAAATTGTTTTTTCCTCTTATTCCCAATGATCTTCTTAACATATCCTGCAAATGTAGGGTTTCTAGCACTTAAGGTGGATTTGCTATTAACCTTTAAATTCGGCGGTTTTTAAATGTGATTTTTTTTTTTCCTTTGAAACTTTAAAATTGATTTTCTCAAAAACTATAAGGTCATTTTGAAAATTTTATTTTCCTCTTGTAGCCACTGGGGGCCCCTACAAGCTCTGGGGCCCAGGGGCAATTGCCCCTTTGCCTCTATGGTAGCGCTGGCCCTGACTGTGCAACAATAAATGGTGAAAGCAGTGTTGGATTTCTAGCTCTGTCTGCTGTCAATTGAACCTTTTAAAGCGGAATATAACCCTGCATTTCAACTTTGCTCTAAAACATTATTTACAGCATATTATATGCAACCAGCTATTTTTTTTTACTAGACCAGCATTGGAAGGGTTACACACAGAGCTTTATTCTTTCAAATAGTAAAATAACGGTAATATTTACCCATATTTTGCTATGACCTAACACCTCCCTACTCTTACACAAAACCCTCCTCTGTGGTGCCCAACACTTAATCTCCTCCATGAGGGCACCTAATACTTAACCTCCTCCCTAGTGGTGTCTTAGGCTAGTTTCACACCTATTAGTAGTTGTGCTATGCAGTGCAAGCACTGCATCGCACCACAGAAACCAGCCTTCATTTGACCCTGCGCCATCGTGTGGCAACAGGATCATATGCCTATGCTCGCCCCCAGCTGGTGATTGGCAGGAAGTACGTCACTGAGACTCCTGTCCGTTTGCGCATGCGCGCCACATCACACCACACTTCTGTCGTTAACACATCACCCATTGACTTGCATTTTTGCATAATCTGTTCGGTAGGCACGGATCACGTGGCAATGCGCTGCAAACTTTGCGTCGGGAATGCAACGATTTGGATACTTCTGGCGGACCATGTCCCATCACGTGAAGTGTGAAAATGTCAGGGTCATGCGGCAATGATCTCACCTGGTCTGGGGGTCCTTGAGGTATCCTCCGTGCAGCCGTGCCGGATTGCTGCGGGGGAATCGGAGCGCCGTGGTTTGCCGCGGGTCGCACTTCCGGGTCGGGCTCTGGGCGGAAGCATCTGTTTGTGCGCATGCGTCTTTGGCGATGGTTTGGTCTCTGTTGCCAGGAGATGCGTGCAGAACTGGGCGGAAGCGGCGTCTGGCATGTTGTACGCGTGCGCGGCGGCAGGCGTACGTGATGACGCATGCATGGCGCCAAAGTCAATCCCAGAGCCGGCCCCCCTGCAGTATAAAAGGCAGCTGTTCACAGCACTCTGCGCTGATCTGTCTGTCAGCTAGTGTGTCTGTTCGCCAGTCCTGTTGTGTATTGTCTGATCTCCTGTTGCTGACCCGGATTGTCCTGACTACTCTTGATCTCCACTCCTCTGGTTTGACCTCGGCTTGTTTCTAGACCTCCCTGTCTGCTGCCAGCCCTGACCCGGATTATTACCCGTCTTGACCCTTTGCTGCCTGCCTCTGACCCGGATTGCCTAAACGTTCTGCAACTGTGCTGCCTGCCTCTGACCCGGATTGCCTAAACGTTCTGCAACTGTGCTGCCTGCCTCTGACCCGGATTGCCTAAACGTTCTGCAACTGTGCTGCCTGCCTCTGACCCGGATTGCCTAAACGTTCTGCAACTGTGCTGCCTGCCTCTGACCCGTATTGCCTAAACGTTCTGCAACTGTGCTGCCTGCCTCCGACCCGGATTGTTTAACCACTACATCCTCCTTTTATCTGCCACTCGGAGACATTTCAAGACTCACCTCCACATCGGGGTGTCCCCTGTTCTCCTATCCACTGTCGGGGAATTCTGGAGTGCAACCTGGTGAACAATAGGCAGCTGAAAGTCCATCGTCCCTTGCGGGGCGCTCTGGTGAACACCCGTGGGCACTTAGACTCTGCACTCTCAGGGTTCTCTCACCTCAGTGGAGTGGTCAACAGCGCACCACCGTAACAGAAAATCTCCATAGACTTACATGGAGCTTGTGGCGGGAATGTGGCAGGGAAGCGTAACCGCAGTGCACTAGTGAAAAAAGGGCCTAACCTTTCACCCCCTTCCTCGAGGTGCCTAACCCTTAACCAGCCCCTGGTGGGCAACTGTCCTAACCCTCCCCCCCCCCCAAATGCTTCCTGTGTGGTTGCGTTATTTATAGATGCAATTTGCATAGTGGGCACACTTTAAACAGGACGCCCCTTGCACCCTTTTCAACTGCTCCGATGATGGTTGCATTGTTTGGTGCTGAGGATAAACTCTGTGGCCACAATAAAGCTGTCTAAACCTCTGGAGTTCAACAACATTTACAGCCCATCTCCTTTTAGTTATGTTTCCACCCTTTATGATTAGAATAATAATTACAGTTTCCTAAACCTTTGCTTATTTTTTTCCCTTTACGGTTTCACAAGCATTGTTATTCTTTTTGTCATGTCTAGCAGTAATAATAAATAGGATTGTGAAGGTGACAAAGAAAAAGCCCTGTTGGTTTGTAATAACTGAATAGACTTTCCACAATAGTAAGAATAAATTATGCCTTTGGTTGGCTGAATTGAAACATCACAATTTCTGCAATTGTACCTTCGCTCCTAATCCCCATGTTTGCCTTTTTTTTTTCCACATATTTCCTTGGGTTGTGTACGATTGTACTGTGCACATATATCACTTTATAAAGCTTTTGTTGGCGTCAGCACGGCACTGCATTTCCTATGTAAACCATTATTATAGATGAGTGCTATACTTATATGAGGAAATGTTTGTGGCTTTCTTAGGTTATGCTCGTGTGTTAAGTTGTTGTGAAGAACCCTTTATTTCAGGGATCAGGACCTTTTTGGCTGAGAGAGTCATACACGCCACATATTTTAAAATGTAATTCTGTGAGAGCCATGTTTAAAACTGGGACAGTGTGCATGCCCAGCAGAGGGCTCACGTCTGTTGCCATGGTGATGTGTATACAGTTGATCCACCAGGCAGCGGAAGTGTCAAACATGTCTTCAGCTTCTCTTGGGTTTCATTAACATCATCAATTTCTCCAAGAGCCAGACAGGAGAAATAGCGACTAACAGCTTGTACAGTTAGCTAGCTGACTTGGGGGTTGATTCACTTTGTAGGACGAGATCCCCACACTTTGGCCCAATAGGCTGCCTGTCAAGTGACAGGCAGCCTATTGAGTCAAAGTGCTGGGATCTTTTCCTGCTAAGTCACTGGACCTGACAGGGTCCAGAGTGGGACAATTGGAGCAGCTGTTCATTTTGGAGGGAGCGCGAGCAAGTTAGTAGTGCATGTTACAGCAGTAGTGTGCCTATTTTGAAAATTTTACCTGTGCTGCCACACTAAGCTGCACTTATTGAGCAGTGTAGTTTAGTTAATCAACCTCTAACTATGAGCCAGATGTAGCCATCAAAAGAGCCACATATGGCTCCCGAGCCATAGGTTCCCTACCCCTACTTTATTTAAACGCTGCTCAGTAAGGTTACATTGAATGAATGTACGAGGAACTTGTGTGTACTGCAGTTAGGGCTACCATCAGAATTTTTTACTCGCTACATTGCAAGCTTTAGGGCCGGTTCAGACTGGCACTGAACTGATGTAAAAAAAAAAAAAATGCTGCACTCTTCCCTTGTTTTATCCCCTTGTTTTGTTTTATCCTGATCTTTACATGTAGCATCCAGGATCGGCTAACCATGGCACTTCCGTGTCCCCCTGCTGGGGTCAAAACAAAATGCATTTGCCAAACTACAGGAATCGCCCGAAGGTTGCCAAATGCTGTTCTGCTGCTAGCAGAAAAGCATTTAACTGAGATGTAAAGCCTATCAATGTATCATGCCATGAACAGTTTTCATTTATGCAGAACTGATCCATGAGTAACAGGTGGAAGGTTAGGTTCATACTACGGTCAAAAACATTGGGATTCCTGGAACAGGCCTCAAAAAACCAACAGACATGTTGACAGATCCTTTGTTAGACGTTGGATCTTTACAGACATATGCCAATATATCCATTGAGTCTAGTGCATTGTGTCCGTTGCAGTGACGGAACGCAAAGTTCCAACCTGTATGTTTTTGTGGATAATGGGCAAAGGTTAGACATGCCGTAGTAGCATGCTTTATGTGACATGTCCAATACAGGGTATGTACAATGGATACACTGTGAACAAGGGAACTATGCTGTGGATGGTGACAGCGGATCTAATGTCATTGTCACCCTGTCTGGCACCCTCCAGCAGAGGCGGGACAAGGTCCTCCAGCACCCAAGGCTGAGACACCAAAGTGCGCCCCTTCATCCCTGCCACCCCAGCTGTCACTCACTGATTGCTATTAGACTAAGAGGTGCCACAGGGCCCACAACCTCCCCAACACCTTAATATCTAGTTATATGGCTTGCAGTCACTGCCATGTATCCCCTTTTCTTATTTCTTTCTGCTTCAAACACAATTAGGAATGACAGCTGAATGAATTGTGCGCCCCCTCCTACACTGCGCCCTGAGGCTGGAGCCTCTCCAGCCTATGCCTCGGCCCGGCCCTGCCCTCCAGGTTCTACAGAAATTAATGGGGGGACTAAAGTTAAAGACAGTATCAACAGAGCAGAAAGACCTGATGAAAAAAAGTTACAGATGTCATTTAAACAATATTTTTTATTATAGAGATATATTATAGAGATATATTATAGAGATATTTCTCCCACCCAGCATGGGTATGTGTAAAAATACACCCCAAAACACATTATACTATTTCTCCTGAGTACGGCGATACCACATGCGTGACACTTTTTGCAGCCTAGGTGCGCTAAGGGGCCCAAAGTCCTATGTGCACCTTTAGGCTTTACAGGGTTGCTTACAATTTAGCACCCCCTAAAATGCCAGGACTGTAAACACATTCCACAAATGACCCCATTTTGGAAAGTAGACACCCCAAAGTATTCAGAGAGGGGCATGGTTTTGGGCCAGTCCATCTCCTCATGGGGGGTTCTCAGGGTTTTCTTTGTTTTCAACAGCATTTCCTGAACTGCAGTTTAACTGCCAAAATAGTATGATACCTGCCAGCCTCCATACTCACTTGCACACTATTGTGTCACTTAGACTTTGCAACTGCTGTTCAGGAAATGTTTATCACTGTTATAAATTAGTTGCTTACTCCTAACAGAATTCCTGAACCCCATTACCAATGAAGCATAATTGTTAAAAAAATCAAAACAAGTCTATAGTTTACATACCAGTATATAGTACAGATGAGAGAAAAAGCAACCTGTCACAAGAATAACTACGTACCTGGAGCAGGCGTGGCAGAATTGTAGAGGACAGCCTTCCCTGCGACTTACCACCCTCAGGCCCTGGAGTTGGAACAGGGACCAGTGGGAGACAAGTGTCAGGAGCGCTAGCGAGACAGCCGGTGTGACGTCGGGAAGCGTGACCAAACGGACTTCCTGGCTCTCCCACGGGGGTTGAATGATGAACTTGCAGAAGGAGTGGTTTCTGAAGCAAGTCAGAGTCATAACCCCAGAAGATATTTGTTCAGTTGGAAACTTCATTGTTTTGTTTGCACAAGCAGACTTTTGCAGCAGGATAGATCTGGATACAGGCAGAGAACAGGTAGTCAGCCAGGCAGAGGTCGGTAACAGAGCGGGTAGTCGTACAGGCGGGAGTTCGGCAACCGAGCAGGTAGTCAGCCGGGTCAGGATAAGCATACCAGGAACAGGACAGATTCAGGGATCAAGCACAGGAGAATACAACAAACAGCACGGACGGACAAGCTGCAATACTACAGCACTGATCGTTGGTTCTCTTCCAGGTTAAATAGGCCTTTCGATGGAAGTGACGTACGCATCACATCACGCATGCGTATGTTAATACGCGTACTACGCAACACGAACGCCATCCCAAACATGCACACGCAGACGTCCAGTACGAGCGCACGCACGCCCGCACTCACATGCACGCGTCTCTACGCCCATGCTAGCGTGCATAACGCTCATGGGTACAGGCAACAAGACCCCCAGGAGCCCTGCCACGCACACCAGGTCGCCTGCAGACATCAGTCTGTAGTCGCTGCCTTCCCTGGACACTTAAGTGACCGTGACACAACCTACGAAAAACTGAACAAGAAAATCTATGGTATTTGCCGCCATTTAAGACGTTCCTGCATATAAGACACACATAAGACATGCCCTTCCCATGTGTATCCGGCTCCCCCGATCAGCAGAAGCCATCACTAGCGAAGCAATGAAAGAGACGAGAGGTCTGTGTTCCCTGCTGGAGCCATGGATGAGGTGAGACAACCTGCTGCTTCTCATACATACACACGGGGCAGAGCAGGCTACACGGTGGATCGAGAGTCATACGGGGGACACAGTGCTGGGAGTCCCTGACGTCACAGTGGGTTAGGCGGTTCATATTGGCATTCTTAAAGGTGTTCATATTGGCGTTCTTAAAGGGAAATTTCACGCAGACTATAAAAAACAAACTGCACTTACCTGGGGCTTCTTCCAGCTCCTGGCAGATCGGTGCCCTCGCCGCAGCTCCTCTCCCTCCCGGCATCCAGCGGTGAAGAAGCTGACCTCGCCAGGTCGGCTTCTGTGCGCTCCACGGCGGGGGTCACGTGGTGTAGGGACGTCATCAGGTCTCTACTGCGCAGGCGCAGGACTACTGTGCCTGTGCAGTAGAGACCAGATGACGTCGCTTACACCATGTGACCCGCGCCGTGGAGCGCACATGAAGCCGACCCGGAAGCGAGGTCGGCTTTTTCCCCGCTGGACGCCAGGAGGGAGAGGAGCTGTGGCGAGGGCACCGATCGACTGCCAGGAGCTGGAAGAAGCCCCAGGTAAGTGCAGTTTGTTTTTTATAGTCTGCGCGAACCTTCCCTTTAAAGAGACTCCGTAACAAAAATTGCATCCTGTTTTTTATCATCCTACACGTTCAAAAAGCTATTCTAATGTGTTCTGGCTTACTGCAGCACTTTATACTATCACTGTCTCTGTAATAAATCAATGTATCTTTCCCCTGTCAGACTTGTCGGCCTGTGTCTGGAAGGCTGCCAAGTTCTTCAGTGTTGTGGTTCTGCTATGAACTCCCCCTTCCAGGCCCCTCTATGCACACTGCATGTGTGTTATTTAGGATTAGAGCAGCTTCTCTCTTCTCTCTTATCTTTTACAAGCTGGATAAATCGTCCTCTGAGCTGGCTGGGCTTTCACATACTGAAGAATTACAGACAAGGGCAAAGCTGTTTGCAGGAAGAAACAAGCAGCCTTAAACTTCAGTGCATGAGAACAGGGGGGAAGAAACACACAAATGATCTCTTGAGATTCCAAAGGAATGCTGTATACAGCCTGCTTGTGCATGGATGTATTTTCTATGTGTGGACATACTGTACATCAACTTACTTCCTGTTTTGGTGGCCATTTTGTTTGTTTATAAACAAACTTTTTAAAACTGTTTTTAACCACTTTTAATGCGGCGAGGAGCGGCGAAATTGTGTCAGAGGGTAATAGGAGATGTCCCCTAACGCACTGGTATGTTTACTTTTGTGCGATTTTAACAATACAGATTCTCTTTAAGAACGCCAATATGAACCGCCTAACCCACCGCGACGTCATCTTCCCTTTAAGTCTGGGATTCCCTGCATTCGCTGTGTAAGATGCAGGGACTTTCTCCCCATTTTGGGTGGAGAAAGAGTGCATCTTATACGGTGGAAAATACAGTACATAGCCAACTGATTGAGGCTTTTAATCAATATTTGTCTTTAGAGTCGCAATTGGCTTCACTGCTCAAGATGGATGCTAACACAGTATTTTCCTGGCTTCCTTACAGGACTATTTCCTGTACTGTACTGACAGTAGCTCTGGACAAAAGCTTCTGCGGTTTTATTTAAGTCTATTCTCCCAACAAAAAACATCATGTTATATAAGTTAGTACATCAGACAATAGCAAACAAGTTTAAATAACTGCTTGATAAAGAACCTGAGCTGTTTTGAAAATAGTATTCTTTTATGTAATTCTAAATTGTCTGCTTTATCACAGGGTAAAACTCCAAGGTTGTGAAGAAATGTCCTTGCTGATTAAAGGGAATATTGTCCAACAGTCTTTAGAATTACTAGATCTGTCTGGCAAGTCTTTAAAATGTATTCACTTTGGAGCTGTCTATTTTGGAACATCAAAGATTCACAAAGCGGTGATATACAATGATAGTCCCGAGGCAGTAAGCTGGGTGTCTGTCCTGGATGATAATGCAGTTGGAGCTGAAATGGTGAGTGTAACTTTTTCCTGTTGGTTACATTTTGTAGCAAGGGGAGTTTTCAGTATACAGCATCCCCATGGTCTGTTTTGTGTAATATCTCTCCTAATGCAACTGCAATATTCCTTTGCATCTTGCAGTCTGATCATTCATTTATAAGGGTGGCCACACATCAAGGATAATCAGTTGTTTGTTTGACAAATGATGAAGTATACCAGTTGCTACTGTTCTCAAGTTAGAAACTTTTGTTAATTGAGATGACATGAAGTATAGCTTCATCTAATGTAATCAGGCTCAGATTGAACTGTATAGAAATCTTGGCAGTCCTAATTTCTAGCGCCTGATCTGTCTGGCGTTGAGTCTATTTAAAAAATGCCAGACCGAGGCAAAGCTGCCCAAGGTAAGTTCAAAGGTATGTTCATGCTGGATCCACATACTTTTGTGCTTTGTCTGCTCCTCTCCTTGTTCCCCGAAGTACCTGTAGTTACTCCTTGCAAAAAGTGACTTTTGACTAAAGTCACCTTTTCAGACAGGAAGAGCTAGGCTTGTGACAACGTTCCCTCAGATCACCCTCCCCTTCCCACCCCATTCACTAGGGCTGTGGAGTCTGTACAAAAATTATCCAACTCCTCAGTTAAAGATTCCTACGACTACTCTAATTTGCATAAAACAATCTTGTTGATTGAAAGTGTGTAACATAAAAGCCATTAAATAACTGCCAAACCTTAGTAATTTTAAAGCTATATTAAAATGGCATCTGCTTTTGGGAACAAAACAAAGCTAGTGGCCATCACGCCTGTCATTGCCAGTGTGAATGCCTGGCATTCAGTGGGGGCACTGCCCCATATCAGCTGTGTTCTGGCAAGTAGCTCCGCCAGCTATGAACCGGAACCCAGTTAATACGAGGTACCAGGATAAGTACCTTATTCAATTAATTTTTTTCTCCTAGGTCATACTTTCACAATTTATTAATAAAATGCCTTTTAAGCCTCCAACAAGCAAGAAAATACCCAGTCATTTTGACAGAACTTTTTCACCTACGATTTGGTGCTTTTTTTAATTTTTTTTTATTTTTTCAATTGCAAAGTGCTGACAAGTTTATTTTCAGCAGAAAATAAAAATTATCTTATAGGAGAAAACTTAGGAGAAAAAGTGAATTGAATAAAGGCCTACATATTGGGGCATTCTAACTTTTAAGCATTAGTGGGTTGTTTTTTTTAAATGTACACCAAATATGCACTTTAACTAAACTTAGGATATAGCTGTGGCATAGCTATTAAATAGAAATCAAAATGTAGTCCTTGATAAGAGTACATGTAAAAGGGGGGGGGGGGGCAGGAACAAAGAACAAAGACTGTCTGTATAATAGTAATCACATTTATTATATGGTACCCCAAAAGTGCAACGCGTTTCGCAGGCCGAGCCCGCTTCATCAGGCAATAAAGTGGGGACAAAACAGAATTCCAGCAGTAGCAGGTGCAGCGCCTCAGTGGCTCCCCACTGAGGCGCTACACCTGCTACTGCTGGAATTCTGTTTTGTCCCCACTTTATTGCCTGATGAAGCGGGCTCGGCCTGCGAAACGCGTTGCACTTTTGGGGTACCATATAATAAATGTGATTATTATTATACAGACAATGCAATGTGTAGGCAATTCACAATGCATAGTACATCACCGTGGGATTGCAATGCATAGTTGCATGCATTTTTGCGTAAAAACACAGTGCAATTCCATTTATTAAGATTAAATGGGACTTCAACCACAGAGAATTGACTAGCAATGCTGTATTGCGATGGCACTTGTGATACACACAGTGCGGATAAGGGAAGAACCACCACCACTCAAAAATGAAGGTTATAACCAAATAGAACCCGGTAAAAGTTCTATTTGACCTTTTCTCACTTTAGAATTCACTCTGTTTTTGCCATAGCACATTCCAACAATAGTGTGCGGACAGATATGTCTCTCAATAACATTAGCAAATGTTTTTGCTACCTGCATAAGTTGATATGTAACCGCTCTGGGTCCCCTATCGCAGGGCACTGTAGCTGTTGCATGGTCTGCTTTGGCTATGCCGTAGCGACTTCATTGTTCTTATTTGAAATTAGTAACAGTAGAGTCAAACTGAGAGTTGGAGAGATTTATTTGATAAATGTATTGATGAGAACCATCTTCTATAAAAATCATGCTATGCATTGGATCATTACAGGTCATGTATTTTAATTGATTTGAACGGTAGTGTTCATGATCTCACACATTAAAGAGAAACAGTTACCAATAATTGAACTTCATCCCAATCAGTAGCTGATACCCCCTTTCCCATGAGAAATCTTTTCTTTTCACAAACGGATCGTCTGGGGGCTCTGTATGGCAGTTATTGTGGTGAAACACCTCCCACAGTGTGATGTCAGGACCATGGTTCTAACATCACACTGTGGGATCCTTGTTGCATTGTGGGAAATAGCAGTTTACAGCTTTTTCCAACTGCCAAAAAAGCAAGCAGCATCTCCTTCCCCTGACATCACCTACCAGCAGTAAAAATATCACCATGTGATACATGTCAGGATGTCAATCAGGGAGAGGAAACATTTTACAATGTGTAAATGCTGACTAAATCATTTACACATAATTATTGTAAAGATAAAGTGCTTTTTTAAATTTATTTTCACTGGAGTTCCTCTTTAACAGGCCTTTGTAATCGTGTTGTGTTTCTCTTTGTCTAATGCTTTACAGGGCACTGATATTGGGAAAAGTACAGATGCTGTGTTGCAAGAAATGGAGTACAGGAAAAGAAGACGTGAAACGAATGTCTCCGATTTACTTTCCTGCTTTCCCAACCAAGGAGTCCTGTTACCTTCACAAAAAACTACGGTCACAGTATGCTTCAGTCCCAGGTATTGACAGGCTCTTCATGCTGTTTTTTATAACCCCATAGCTTGAAAGTTTTCAACAGAATTTAGCCCTTTTTTTTTAATTTGACTCAATCTGCTTTTTGAATTTTAATGAATATAGGATGATTGGTGTGTAACTTTATCCCACTGTTATAGCTCTCAATATTATTATGTTACATTTGAAGCAGAAATATTACTTTTAAGAAGCTGTATAGGGCATTTAATACGAGATTTATAAATCAAGGTGCATTGAGGACAATTTACACAGATTGTGTAATAAGTCGTGCTTTATTTTTAGCATTGGAGTTATTTTGCCAAAAGTCACACATTGCATTTTTAATGGCTGCTCATGAAGTTTATAACATCAATAAATGAGACGCAATGCAGATTTATTATTTTAAGGAATGTATTCAATACTTGAAAGGGCAGATTGTTACATTTTAGTTTGCGCAGTGAATCGCAGGTGATAGAAGTCAAGACTGAAGATGGAATATTTGTACTTAATGAAGTTACTGTGCATGTTAAATAGAACCTGACGTGAGATGAATACAGAGGCTGCCATTTTTCTGTCATATTTTAAACTTGACATTTTCTTGACTGTTCATTTGGCTTCTGTTTAGACTGAGCCATATACCTGCACCAATGCTGCAGCTAATGGAATCAAAACACCTACAGTATTCTACATATGCGTTCTGGTTACTGGTTCAGGAGGTGATAGAGATCAGTCAGCCAGGTACATAGTATTTTTAAGTCAGCTTGGCCCCTTTTTAGATTTCTCTAACTTCAGGTTTGCTGTAAGATGGCTGGATAGGATTTCAGGAAACCTAGCCACCTCTGTTCCCTCCCCAACAAATAAGTAGAAACACTTGTTACATTCGGTGCATGCCTCCGTTCCCTACAAAATTATGAATTTTACAGTGCATTGTATCATATGGTACAAGAGTTGGCCATTTCATTAACCCATGTTGCTAATATCACTGCATGCTATATTGTTAATGCATGTCTAAAATGGGAGCAGGACTTAATACATTTTAAAGACACCAAGCTGGATAAATCGCTATAACAAGTGGGCAATTGATCTATCTATGCACTCTAATTTTGTGGGCAATCCACTGTTTCATCCATCCACTGGTCTTTTTAATCAGTTGCAATATCATCATTCCATTTGACATAACGCTTTTAGCTTTTAGAGCCATAGCTGACCCAGTTAGGGATACTGAATCCCATGCATGATGAACATAGTGCCAGATAGGGCATTTTCCCACTTTCTCAGAGCGGGAGTTACTTTCTTTATAAAGCTAAAAAAAATAGGTTTAATGTTGTATAGTCTCATATGACTGATACAGACTTCCAGTATTCAAAAAGCTAAACTATATGAACTGTTGACCTTTTTTATCTATTACCTGCACTCAGAAACTCTTCTCTTCCGGGGTAGAGTTTTATGGCTGTAATTCCTTATTCATGAGGATTGCCTTATGGTCCCCATACACAGTACAATAAAAATGTTAGATCGTTTTGGTCGAATAAACAAGAAAATCTAACTGAATGAAAGTGGAATAAAAAAAACTTTTTTCTTTTCTTAATCAAGAAAAACGAACAATAATCTCATATTTCCAATAAAAATTTGATCAGACATGTTGGAAAAATCTTTATATTCAATTTTTTTTCCGGATTTATTGAACGTTTGTGTATGGTACCTCAAACAACTATGCAATTTTTTTTCCATCTAACAGAACAATCAAAATAAATTAATCGAAAAGGAAGGCAGTCTAGTTATTTGTGTGCTTGCACTTTACATGCATATGTCTCATAATGTCACATGTCGCCTCGGGTACACTTTAAGTTGATATATGTGTATTAGTCCACCATGGGTTTTGGGACTCCTGGGGTTCACTAATTACTTAAATGAATACACATATAAGGGCCTGAAGGAGCTAAAAAAAAATGCATTTTGTTCATAGTGTCACGAATTAGACTTTTATTTTACCACAGGTTTGTACTGTAAGTATTTGTAGAGTGCTTTTTAGCATTAGTCTGGTCAAGCCAACCTCTTTACATTCGTTTTTGACTTCTTTCTTAATTTACACCTGTTGAATACTCTCTGTAATAGATCGTATATTATCAAACACTGGATTGTAACATGGTGATAAGTGTATTGGTAGTGGCACTATGTAATGTCAGGAGGCACCTACACTGTTTCTTGTATGATTTGTTGCCAATGAATTGCACTTTTTTCAGGCAAAATGAAGACTTGAAACCACACGAAGCTCCATCCCGTCAGGATTATGCACTCTTTATGAGATTTGAACCAGTAGGGAGCAAAGATGGATTTCTCCAGTCAAATGCAGAAACTAAATTATACAATAAAGGTAGGTATTTTATCCATCTAAACAAGAAAATGAGCTCGGATATTGATTTGTTATGTGGGAGTCTATTATGAAAGCCATTTTACTATTTTATTGCTGTAAAGATGTTAGTACGCTAGGATTAGTTTATTACCTACTGATCAAAAAGATAATGAAAACGCTTTTTTCTTGCTTTTTAGATTTCACATCTCTGGAGAGATGCAGGAAAATGGGAACAATGCAATTTATACAAAGTTCTTGGTAGATTGTAGATTTTGGAAATCTCCTCAGGCCTGGTACATAAGGGGATCTGTTATCAAATTTTCAAACAGTCAAACTTTCGTATTGATTTCCTGATCTGTGAAAGATTAGAAATAACTAATGTACACTTTATGTATATAAAGATAAATAAAGTTGACCCCCAGTGTAAATTATAGTTGTTGCCAAGGACACTAACTATATACGTTACAATAAATAACGATGGCTGTAATTTCCTTTACTCGGCCCCTCTATCCATGCTGCGCCACATAAGATGAAGGCCTTACCCTCATCATGCAATAACGCCATGACCTTGTTTTCTGGAGGCTACCTGCTCCACAGCCCAGCCCGTATAAAAAGAAATCTACCTCTTTATATGTATGTGTATACATGTATTTTACATTTTACAATTTTTTTGCTATGGTGGTGCTTTAATGTCTAATATAAGCAAAAGCGACTGAAGAAGGTATATTTTATCTGCATGTATTTAAAATTTTACCTTTGTTGACAAAAGTGGTCATTTAAGGTTTGTTTTGTGTTTGTGTATAATAATAGAAAATCATGTATGGTCTGAAAAATCCCAAAGCCTCTGTCTAAAAACTGTTGCAGACTCATTAACTTTTTCTGCTGTTTTTATTTGTATTGCAGGACAGAAGAAATGCTATGTGGAATTGGCTGTGACTGGCTCTGCCTTGCCAGTCGCATTAACATTCAGTGCAGGAACAACTTACAATTTTAAGGAATGCTTGATTGGTGAAAGGATCGATATACCCTGCTCACTAAAAAATGAGTCTCCGTTCCTCCCTGTGGTGTTTAGCTTTCACAAGATATCCCATTTTCATATGTTTCCCGCTAATGGAAAGATAGAACCAGGACATTCACAGGTACAAAAACATTGATCTAAATCTGCAGTGTTGTGAAGTATTAGAGTGCCAGAGAAGGCTGTCCGGAATGTAGTATCGGATCTTAACACAGATTTGTGTCTTTTTAAATTTGCATTTATTAAGAGAACTGTATAGCTGTATATTGCAGCATGAACACAATAGTTGCAGCTATAACAAATATATATAAAATAAATTTTGTATAAAGTGTAAGGGTTGAGGCAATATAAGCAAGTTTGTTTAGTAGTCCATCAAAGTAGGACTTCAGGCGAAGTGTGTTCCCCCCCCCCCCCCCTTCTTCTTCCTATAGTAATGAAGCAGGAAAGGAATAGAACTGTCAGGTTTATTTTACAGTTAAAATCTCCATTAAAGGAGAACTCCTCCAGAATGTCCTTCATAGACATATCCCCTTAGCTAAATCAGCTGTTATAATTCATCTGTGAATGCCTTTTTTTTCCCAGCCTTTTAATCTTATAATAGGCTTTGACATATGGCACAGAAGAGCTATTGCACTTGTTAAAAACACTGTGTACTGTGGAGTGAATTTAACTTCTGCCAGTCAGTGCGCTGTTTAACCACTTGCCGACCAGGGGATTTTTCAATGATCGGTGCTGCGTGGGCTCTACAGCCCGCAGCACCGATCAGGAGTGCAGCAGGGCGATCAGACTACCCCCCTTTTTTCCCCACTAGGGGGATGTCCTGCTGGGGGGGTCTGATCGCCGCCGGCTGCATTTGCTTAGCGGGGGGGGGGGCTCTTCAAAGCCTCCCTCCGCAGCGTTCTCCGCCGTCTCGCCGCTCGCTCCCTCTCCCTCCCCCTGTGAGCTGCGCAGGACGGATTTCCGTCCTGATGTAAACAGGACGGATTTCCGTCCTGATGTAAACAGCGGGGATTTCTTCCCCGCCTGTTTACATTTTGCCGGCGAGCCGCGATCGGCGGCTCTCCGGCTTTTCACGGAGACACCCTCCGTGAACTGACATGGAAAGGCCGCTCGATCGAGCGGCCGTTTCCATGGTAACCCGCAGACGACCAGTTTACGCCAATCGGCGTTAGCTGGTCGTCAAGAGGTTAAAGAGTATGCGATTAGCATTGAATCTGGAGTGCAAGTAATCTGCCTATACTGCATTATCACTAACTGGCTAGAGATTGCGCTTTAAAGCAGTTTAAAACCCTGACATAATATTCAATAAAAACATGTTTTCCTACTTTTTATATGCCATACGGTTATCATATTTGCATTTGTGCATACGTATTATTATTCATATAGATGTTACAGGTTCCCAAAAGTACAATTTTTTTGCTTTGTGAGCTGACTTTGCATTTTATTAATAACTGGTTTTATTCATTATGTATTGAAGGCAGACATGCTTTGACTCACTGTCTGTGTCGAGCTGCTTCTCCACAGTCAGAGAATGTGTCACATTCCTCACTTGATACATTTAAGTAAACACAAGAAAACATAATCTACAACTTCGGAATTGTCCACATTTCACTGCACTGAACTTTCAAGCTCTGTGTGTAACCCTTCGAATGCTGGTCTAGTAAAAAAAAAAAAAAGTGCTGGTTGCATATAATATGCTGTAAATAATGTTTTAGAGCAAAGATGAAATGCGGGGTTATATTTTACTTTAAGAAGAGTGGAAAACTTACAATGCAGCCACAGTGCTGGGGGTGGGCTAGAGATCTGGAGGCTGGGCTGTTTTTAGGAGGTGACCCAGCCTCCACAAAAAAATGCCATGGTGTTTTTCTACAAAGGGGGTGGGGCTTGAACCTTATATGGTGCTCTATTGGCGAGCCAGTGAGTAACTAAAATTGTGGCTATCGTAATGTATAGCATAGAGAGTTGGTGTCTCTGACACTAACTGTAACCAATACTGAAGGTCTGCTTTAAGAAATGGGCATTTATACAGAAATACACTGAATAAGTATACATTTCTGGGGCAGCCAATAATAAAAGATCTTATTTTAATTTGTGTAAATAAAGACATATAGAGAAGGTGGTTATTATTTTACTGATCAATTACAGCACGCCAGACAGGCCAGTTTAGTTGTACTTTGTAGTCATGCTGTTGTAATACTTGCTAAATGGAAACATATTTTTCTCTATTATTATTATTATTATTTATTATTTATATAGTGCCAACATATTCCGCAGCGCTTTACAAAGCACAATAAGATGACAAGGGGAACATAGATACAACTAACAATTGTACAGCAGAGTTCTAAGCAGCACAAATATTGTTACAAGAACAGTAAACATTAGGAGGATGACCCTGCCCTTGCGAGCTTATAATCTAATGATTCTCTAGAAAGTTTATATTAAGGGTTCCTTCCTTGATGAACAAGCTATCCATGCCAAATGTTTTTATGCACCCTCATACCATCACAGATGCTAACTTTAGAACAGTGTATTGGTAGCATTCTGCATGGGACTTCTTTTTCTTGCCTGGATGATCCAGAACCAGTGATTTTTACATTTTTAGTACACAATCCTGTCTGTGTTTAAAGGGACTCCGAGCAGTAAGAAACTATGGAAAGATGCATACCATTTTGAAGCTCTCTTTCTCCTCTTTCCAACGATATATAAACCTCCGCCCTACGGCTTTTAGATTTCGCTATTTTCGCGATCGAAAATATCGAAAACTAAAAGGCATAGGGCGGCGGTTTATGTGTCGTTGGAAAGAGGAGAAAGAGAGCTTCAAAATGGTATGCATCTTTCCATAGTTTCTGCACTGCTCGGAGTCCCTTTAATGAATTGCTATATGTAAGTTCTCAAAATTCACAACCATAAAATGCTCACTTTTAAAGTTTATCTCTTGCGCACAGAAATTTCTCAGAATCTTCTTAATCTGTTTATTAATCAATCAATCTTTAAATCCTAAACTCATTTGCAATTTTCTTTGAGAAATTAATATTTTTAAATGTTTACATTATTTTTAGCATTAGATCTTTTTTCCAATCTTCTTTTTCTCCTGTCCAAGTTTTTTTTATATTGTTTGCTGGCATCAACTTTAAAATGTGCACTTATTTTTCATAAAACAATAAAACATTGAGGCCCTGTTCACAGTGGTCAGTTGAATCGCAGAACATTTCTGAATGTTGATTCACTGCCCATACAATTTTATGGGCCTGTTCACAGTAAAGGATCTAGTTATTCTAACTTCTTACATACAGGCTTTGTATTACAGTCTATGTCTAGTCTCCATTGCAGTTCACACTCATTATATCGTGTGCGTTATGCAACTGACCACCGTGAACCTAGCCTAAAGGTGGCTATACACTTATAGATTTACAGCAGATTCAACCATTGCATAGATTTCAATCAGATGCCTGTCAAGTTGAATCTGACAGGAATCTATCTGATGTGTGCCACACACTACGAACAGATTTCATATAGATTTCAGAATGTAATCAATTGGAAATCGATCTAAATGCATTATTGGACCATTAGATCCAATGCAACTCTATGGGCCATCGATCTAATGCCAGTAGCAGATCGACCTAGGTTTTCCATCCTGTCAGATCAAATAAATCGAAATTTGCCACAAATCGATTGATAGATTTCATAGAATCGATTTCCGATCAGTTCGATAGTCGATTGATGGCTGAAATCGACCAGTGTATGGGCCCCTTTAGTTTCAGCATTTGAGCTGTTGTCTTTGTACTATCTCGATTTAAATATAGATATACATGACTTAAAATCATCACTTTTTTCTTTTACTTTCATTTTGTACAACATCCAAACTTTTTTGGAGGGAAACTCTAGTGTTCTAACATTTTTAAATAATCCTTTTGAAAAGCATTCTTTCTAAAAGAAAAGCAGCATAATTTATTATTTCCAAGCTCCATGTGAAGTAAAATGTATTAGTTCATCCATACTCTGCTGAACACAATTTACATCTCAGTGGAAATATTCAAATTAAATATATTTCAGAACCTTGGTGTTAGACATTTATCACATATTACCACGAAGTTTTAGAATTAGGATTTATAGTCAAGTTTTAAGAGGATATTACAGTGGAAATTATGGTTCTGGAAAATACTAAGAAGTACACTTTTTTTATTTTCTTTACCGTTTTAGATTTTTTTTTGTAAGCTTAGAAATAAAAGCTCAAAAAGTGAAGACCTGCTAAGAGCAATGTTTAGTAAGAATAATGTAGCAATCAATCCTTTAGTATATCTTCAAAATCTTTTATTTTTCTTTCATTTATACCCTTTTTTTTCTTCTTCTTTTTTTTTTAGGATGTGATGTTTTCATTTATTCCACATCAAGTAGGTGCATTTAAAGTGAAGCAAGTGATGGATATTTTGGGTCCCACAGAGGATAATTTGCCATTACTAAAAACAAAAGCTTTTCATGAGATAAAGCTTAACTTTTCAGCAGTCTGCAAACCTTCAACCAAGAAAATTGTCATGAAAATCAACCCAGGTAAGTGTTTTGACCTATATTCTAAACCGTCAACAGAGGGATCCGCACACAGTCTTCAAGGAACAACGTGCTTTTATTGTTCCAATGCACACATATAATACACACCAAATTGTCTCTACCGACAATCGTTTCGGAGTCAATACTTTGTAGAACCACCTTTTGCTGCAATTACAGCTGCCAGTCTTTTAGGGTATGTCTCTACCAGCTTTGCACATCTAGAGACTGAAATCCTTGCCCATTCTTCTTTGCAAAACTGCTCAAGCTCAGTCAGATTAGATGGACAGCATTTGTAAACATCAGTTTTCAGATCTTGCCACAGATTCTCGATTGGATTTAGATCTAAACTTTGACTGGGCCATTCTGACACATGGATATGTTTTTTGTTTTAAACCATTCCATTGTTGCCCTGGCTTTATGTTTAAGGTCGTTGTCCTTCTGGAAGGTGAACCTCTCCCCCAGTCTCAAGTCTTTTACAGACTCCAAGAGGTTTTCTTCCAAGATTGCCCTGTATTTGGCTCCATCCATCTTCCCATCAACTCTGACCAGCTTCCCTGTCCCTGCTGAAGAGAAGCACCCCAGAGCATGATGCTGCCACCACCATATTTGACAGTGGGGATGGTGTGTTCAGAGTGATGTGCAGTGTTAGTTTACCGCCACACATAGCGTTTTACATTTTGGCCAAAAAGTTCAATTTTGGTCTCATCTGACCAGAGCACCTTCTTCCACATGTTTGCTGTGTCCCCCACATGGCTTGTGGCAAACTGCAAACGGGACTTCTTATGCTTTTCTGTTAACCATGGCTTTCTTCTTGCCACTCTTCCATAAAGGCCAACTTTATGCAGTGCATGACTAATAGTTGTCCTATGGACAGATTTCCCCCACCTGAGCTGTAGATCTCTGCAGCTCATCCAGAGTCACCATGGACCTCTTGACTGCATTTCTGATCAGCGCTCTCCTTGTTCGGCCTGTGAGTTTAGGTGGACGGCCTTGTCTTGGTAGGTTTACAGTTGTGCCATACTCCTTCCATTTCTGAATGATCGCTTGAACACGGAGCGTGGGATGTTCAAGGCTTTGGAAATCTTTTTGTAGCCTAAGTCTGCTTTACATTTCTCAATAACTTGATCCCTGACCTGTCTGGTGTGTTCTTTGGACTTCATGTTGTTGTTGCTACCAGTATTCTCTTAGACAACCTCAGATGCCGTCAGCTGTATTTGTACTGACATTAGAATACAAAACCGGTGCACTCTATTTAGTTATTAGCACTCATCAGGCAATGTCGATGGGCAACTGACTGCACTCAGAGCAAAGGGGGCGAATAATTATGCACACCCCACTTTGCAGTTATTTATTTGTAAAAAATGTTTGGCATCATGTATGATTTTTGTTCCACTTCTCATGTGTACACCACTTTGTGTTGGTCTTTCATGTGGAATTCCAATAAAATTGATTCATGTTTGGGGCAGTAATATGACAAAATGTGGAAAACTTCAAGGGGGCCGAATACTTTTGCAACCACTGTATGTGCATTGGAACCATAAAAGCACGTTGTTCCTTGAAGACTGTGTGCGGATCCCTCTTTTGACTGTTTGATTATCGCTGCTACGGGTTCCAGTACTGCTCTGCCATAGGTGTGCAATTCTATCGATTGAATGGTCTATATTCTAAACATGGTGTCTGGATTTCCTGCACAATCATTTGGGTACTGTGGTCACTTTGATATTTGAGAAAACTGCTTTTGACATTCTTGGTCCCCATAAGTATTGATATATTTGAAGGTCAGAAATGTCAAGATAGTTTTGAGAGCGTTATTATTAGGATAACTGGGTAATTGTAAGCCTGAGACATCTGTAAGGCTCAACACACACCATACAATCTTGGTTGTTCAATCTTACCACTTTCATGTAGTATAAGAGCTTATCCAATCAATTATACAAGGTTTTTTCAATCTGTTGGCCCTTATACTACATAGATTTGGTAAATCTGTACAACCAAATTGTATGGTGTGTGTTGAGCTTAAGAGAGAGAGAAAATCGTTTGGTTATAAAGAAAGTTTAATCAAGGATTGAACTTAGTCCCAGTCAGTAGCTGATACACTTTTTTTTCCCCCACGAGAAATCTTTACCTTTTCTCAAATAGATAATCAGGGGAGAGGTGTGTGTGTGTGTGTCTGATATTGTGGTGAAACCCCTCCCATAGCCTGATGACATGACCATGATTCTGACAGTTTGCTGTCTGTTAGTCTTGTTGCCTTGTGGGAAATAATGCCTTTTTCCAAATGCCAAGCAAGTCATATATGCCTGTGTGAATAGAACTCTCAGTAAATGATCATTCTGTACAGATCACCTGGAAAGGCTAAAGATGTCACCACCAGAAAGAATTTGCGATAATTCAGGTTGGAGTGAGCTTGAGATGTCTCCCAGGGCATCACTGCTGAATATATGCAATTAAATATTGTACCCTTAGAAGCTAAACACACCTCCAGAACCGCTGGAATGCAATGATGTGTCAGCTTGTTAATTTGTACAGAGCCATAATAATCCAACATGCATACAGACTGTTTAGGATTGTTTGATCCTCATCAGTGCATGGCATGGATTAATTTGGCTGTATGGAGTAGGGCTTGTAACACCGCTATTTTATTAGTCACATAGCTACATAGCCACAACCATGTGCTGCAACTGAATCTGTGTGTGTCTTGAAGCGGATACCTGAGGCAATTAGTGGAGTTACGGTAGGACTGAGATGGTTCAATTAGATTTGGGATAGGTCCTCCTATAAAGTAATGTATGTCTCTCATAATGATTAATATGCTAACATTATTAGCGGACCATACCTCACTTGGTTAACAGGATGCTTAATATATTTATTCAGATGAAGTAGCAACAGCTTTAATATCTTTTTGTTTTCTTTTAAATGCAATTTTAAATACAGGCATTACTCCTTTGGTTTCTAATCCAACTGGGCAATTTGTCCAGGCACCACCTGAGGAAATGACAATGGTTATTGGATCTACACGAATGGCCACATTGAATGCAGCCAAAACACAATTACATGATTACCAAAAAACAAGTGATGCTGACAAAGATGTGCAAGTGGCATTTCCAAATGATCGAGCTGCAAGCATAAGACCTGGTGACCGCAATACACAGTACAGGTAATGTATTGTTCTTTACCCACTCAAATAGAAGCAGAAATGGTTTCACTTCGAGTTCCAAATCATTGCTCCAAATCTATTAAAATTAGAGCAGAAAAAGTGTAAGTATACAATAAATTGATAAATGCTGGCGGGGTTTGAAACAACTGTCTTTCTATAGGTATAGTTGATGATGCTCGGATTCCAACATTGGCAATGGACTTCCCAGAAACCTCCTCGCACTGAAATTCTACATTTAACCTCTTGAGGACTGCAGGGCTAAACCCCCCTAGTGACCAGGCAATTTTTAGTTTAAAAGGCCACTGCAGCTTTAAGGCCAAGCTGCAGGGCCGCACAACATAGCACACGAGTGATTCCCCCCCCCCCTTTTCTTCCCACCAACAGAGCTCTCTGTTGGTGGGGTCTGATCGCTCCTCCCATGTTTATTTTTTTTTTAACAAATATTTGTGTTGCCGTTTTTTTAAAAAAAAAACCCTCTTCCTTTAAATCCCTTCCCTCCCTCGCTCCCTCCCTCCCCACAGCCGGCCAATTACGGCGATCGGCTGTCGTAGGCTTCTGCCTATGAGAGCCGATCGCTCTCTTGTCCCCCAGGGGGACAGCCGTGTCACACGGCTGTCCCCAGTGCAGCGCTGCTGCTGATCGCAGCGCTGCACAGAGTAAATAGACGGCGATCACGCCGTCTAACAGTCTCCCGAGCGGCAATAGCCGCTCGGAGACTGAAGGTGGGGCGGAGCTCCGCCCCCAAGCAGGAGATGCGCGCGCAGCCTGCGCGCGATCTCCTGCAAAACAGAGCCCCAGGACTTTACGCCAATTGGCGTTAGGCGGTCCTGGGGCTGCCGCCGCGGCCACGCCTACCGGCGTGACGCGGTCGGCAAGAGGTTAAATGTGTAAAATGTCCTTCTGCTTCCACTGTGAAAATTTACTGAAGATTGTAAGGATACACTTCATAGGGAGACAGGATAGTAGAGTGAGTGCTGTGCTAAGTTTGCCATTGGTAGAAGAAAACATGTAGAAGTAAATGCTACCTTTAATTGAATACTCAACCAATAAAAGGTATAATTTTACATGACATTTCCTGCTTCTTGCAATGATGACTAACCTGTTACAATTTTCCCCAAAAGTCCCCCAAAATAACCCTGTTTTGTGGCCCGAACCTCCGATTTTCGGTTCGCGAACTTCCGCGAAAGTTCGGTTTGCGCAAACTTTCGTGAACCGCAATAGACTTCAATGGGGAGGCGAACTTTGAAAACTAGAAACACTTATGCTGGCCACAAACGTGATGGAAAAGATGTTTCAAGGGGTTGAACACCTGGAGGGGGGCATGGCGGAGTGGGATAGACGGCAAAAGTCCCGGAGAAAAATCTGGATTTGACGCGAAGCAGCATTTTAAGGACAGAAATGGCATTGAATGCTAAATTAGTTACATAGTTATTTTGGCTGAAAAGAGACATACGTCCATCGTAGCCATGGATGTCTTTCAACGCAAGGAAAGCATCTAAGCCCTCTTTAAATGCAGGTATAGAGTTTGCCATAACGACTTCCTGGGGCAATGCATTCCACATCTTAATCACTCTTACTGTAAAGAACCCTTTCCTAAATAAATGGCTAAAACGTTTTTCCTCCATGCGCAGATCATGTCCTCTAGTCCTTTGAGAAGGCCTAGGGACAAAAAGCTCATCCGCCAAGCTATTATATTGCCCTCTGATGTATTTATGCATGTTAATTAGATCCCCTCTAAGGCGTCTTTTCTCTAGACTAAATAAACCCAGTTTATCTAGCCTTTCTTGTTAAGTGAGACCTTCCATCCCACGTATCAATTTTGTTGCTAGTCTCTGCACATGCTTTAAAACTGCAATATCTTTTTTGTAATGTGGTGCCCAGAACTGAATTCCATATTCCAGATGTGGCCTTACTAGAGAGTTAAACAGGGGCAATATTATGCTAACATCTCGAGTTTTTATTTCCCTTTTAATGCATCCCAAAATTTTGTTAGCTTTAGCTGCAGCTGCTTGGCATTGAGTACGATTATTTAACTTGTTGTCGATGAGTACTCCTAAGTCCTTCTCCAAGTTTGATGTCCCCAACTGTATCCCATTTATTTTGTATGGTGCTAGACCATTAGAATGTCCAAAATGCATGTCTTTACATTTTTCAACATTAAATTTAATCTGCCATGTATGTGCCCATATAGCCATCCTATCCAGATCCTGTTGCAATATGACACTATCTTCCTGAGAGTTGATGATTCTGTACAATTTTGTATCATCTGCAAAAATAGCAACATTGCTCACTACTGCATCTACTAGGTCATTAATAAATAAATTGAAGAGCACTGGACCCAGAACAGACCCCTGTGGTACCCCACTGCTAACAGTCTCCCATTTTGAGTACGATCCATTGACCACAACTCTTTGTTTTCTGTCCATTAGCCAGTTCCCTATCCATGCACACAGACTCTTCCCCAGTCCTTGCATCCTCAACTTTTGCACCAGACTTTTGTGGGGAACAGTGTCAAAGGCCTTTGCAAAGTCCAAGTATATCACATCACACAAGTGCTTTAAAACATCTTGCATGTGTATACATCAATCAGGGAGTGTAATTAGAGCACTGCTTCACACTGACACACCAAACTCGCTGTATAACGCACCGCAAACAGCTGTGTGTGTTGTGACCGCCGTGCTGGACTGGTGCGCACCATGGCGAGAGTGCAGGCCGTGGCGGTTTTCAAGCCCATATGGGCGCCGGGCTGTGGTAGCTCAATGATAGAACAACAGTGACTGTCCAGCTGATCGAATTTGGTCTGTCCACAATGGAGCAGCAAACTTATTATCTTGGAAGTGCAACCCCCCCCCCCCCCCCGAGGGGCTCATATAGCCGTCGGTCATTGCTTCATTGTGATATGCAAACCCCTTCACTGCGGCAAGGTAATGATAAATAGTGCAGCCAGAAAAATTAGGCAGGCATGCACACGCACCAGGAACATTAGTATAGCGGGCACTGCTAGCAGCGGCCTTAAAAATTCAAAAATCCACCTGGAGTCCTGGACCCTGTTGGTGGTGATAGCGGAGAAGGCAGTCAAGGGGCCTGCGGGCAGAGGTGCTGTGTGGGGAGCGACTTAGTCTTGGGGCAGGCAGTCACACGGTGTGGAGGCAGAGATGCTGTGTGTGGGGACTGACTTAGTCTTCGGGCAGGCCTGACCGTGGTTTGCAGACCACGTGGTCAGATGGACCCTTGTCCCAACACTGTGTGCCAGAGATGACACCACTTGCCTTTCAACATCACGGTGCAGTTTGGGTATCGCCTTTTTTGAGAAATAATTGCATATCTTACACTGCAGTGTGTGGATTTGCTTTTGTGTGCTGCTTTCCCTCAGGTTGTCATCCCATTGCAGTTTGTGCTTTGTAATCATGTGCCTTCGTAAGGTAGTTGTCCCTATGCGCGGTCTTTCCACAGCTCAATTTTTGGTGGCAGAGAGTACAGATGACATTGCTCTCATCTGAGGCAGACACACAAAAAAATTTCCACACCGCTGAGCCCTGAGGTGATGGCACTTTGGTGGTGGTGGCCGATTGAGTGTTAAGTGGGGTGCCAGAATCAGAGCAGGAGGAGGAAGATCTGTCACGCTTCCGTGCGGAAGCTGAGAAAGATTAGGTGTTCTGTGTTAAATAATTAACTACGTCCTGACAATATTGGGGGTTGATGGCACGTGCCTTCTTCTGAACACTGTACTTTGGTCGAGGGCTGCATGAATTCACGACAGCGCAAATTCGAAAAGACCTGCCAGGTGGCCTGCCTCTGCCTTTTGTTTTGTCCATATTGGGGGGGATGAACTGAAAGGTATGCACTGACTTGACTAATACAATGTGCAGTCAGTCACACAGGTACAGTTAACAGGTATGCACGGAGTGGTATATCACACTGCGTGCGCTCACGTAGGTAGGTGGGTGCACTGAAGTGAACAACAGATAGTAGGTATATGCAGTGATAGGTATTACATGTGCACCTGTCACACACAGACAGGTACCGAACATTCACAGTGACACTGACTGACAGGGCTGTATATAATGCAAGTGGGCCTCACAAAAAAAAAAAATAGATCACAAGAACAAGATTAGCTCTTTAAAAGAGCTGTTGAGGGGTGTATTTTTAGCAATAACAAGAGCTTAACTAAGCTTTCCCTATGAGAGTCTACAGCAGCTATCCCTTAACTAATTACTGCAGGCACATGAGTGAGTCCAATGCCTGACGCTGCCTGCCTTTTATAAGGGGGGGGCTCCAGGAGGGAGTGTAGCCTAATTGGCTACAATGTGCCTGCTGACTGTGATTCAGAGGGTCAAAGTTGTCCCTCATGATGCACTGTAGGGGCGAACTGAACTTCCGGAAAAGTTCCTGGTTCTCCGCGATCGCGAACCACGAACCATTCGGGCCATCTCTACTTGTATATATGGGATGTGGGGAGGTCATTAAATGAACCCTATACCTATTTATGGGACATAATACATATAGATGGTAATACTCCTTGGTTCTACCCTTTTTTGGTTTTAATAAGTCCATTTGTATGGTACAATACCAATAGTCCGCTCCTTAGGGAGCAGCTACTGATGAGTTGATGTACTGTTTTCATAGTGTGTAAGGTTTTTTAGAGTGTTAGAATTAATTGTGCTTGCCTCAGACTACATTTGCAACAGACATATAATCATGGTGGCGTGATTGAGCTCTGCATGATCTTCTAAGGCCTGAAGATATAGTTTTAATGCTAGTCACAGGCAGTAATTAGGGATAGGGCAACAGTTCCATGTTAATTAAGAAGCAGAGCACAGCAGTATCCATTTAATGAGATAGTCAGAAGGCCGCTGAGAAGTGATATTGCACAATTAGTTTGCAACAATTAGTTTGATTTGGCAGCTAACCTCAGAAGCTTTCCAGTAGTTTAGAGGAAAAATTGCAATATATGCCCTATGCCTGATCTTCAGGTATAAAGGCAGATGTTGGCAAGTCTTATTTGTAACAGTAACAGTAATGTACTAATTGGGTTTCCACAATAAGATATAATTTCTGTCTTAACTATACTGGAATAAACAGCAGTATTTGATCATTAATCTAAAGTTTACATACTGGATATGTAAATGGGTACATTAAACGAGAAAGGAAAATTTACATATTTACCTTAGCAGAGGGAAACCTTTGGATAGTGCATAGCCCTCCCCAAACTTTTTTCACCCATCTGTTCCTGCGCTGTGAGCATTTGGAAATATTCAAGAATAATGTTGAATACGGGCATATCGCTCAGGAGGTTAAACCTCACATTGCCTCACTAATTACTGCCTGCTATTTCTAGTTTAAAAATATATTCCGTATTCGTCCCTTCCTTACACAAGAGGCCACCAAAATGCTTGTAGCTTGTACACGCCTTCATCATCTCCCACCTAGACTACTGCAACACCCTGCTCTGTTGTCTACCAAAGAACAGGCTGGCACCTCTCCAATCCCTTCTAAACTCAGCTGCCCGCTTCATTCACCTCTCCACCCGCTCCTCTGATGCAGCCTCACTGTGCCATTCCCTCCACTGGCTGCCTATTACCCAGAGCATCCAATTCAAACTCCTGACACGAACATACAAAGCCCTTTACAATTGTCCCCTCCATACATCCCCTCACTAATCTCTGGATATTGCTCCTCCCAGGAAATTCTCCTGGCCTCTAAGCTGATCACCTATCATGCTCGCATCCAGGACTTCACACGAGCATTGTCCCTCATCTGGAACTCCCTTTCACAGCCTGTACATCATGCTGCAAACCTGGACATTTTCAAACGCACATTTAAAACATACCTGTTCAGTCAAGCTTATAACAGCCCCTATTTACATATCTGTTCACAACGTAATTAGAGGCAAAGGCTCACTGCCTCATTTATCCGCGCACCCCCATGTTCCCTTTACTTCTAACTACCCGTTAGATTGTAAGATTGCAAGGGCATTATCCTAATGTTTACTGTTTTTGTTGCAATACTTGTACTGTTTGAGACTCAGCTGTATATTTTTTGGTTGTACCTATGTTCCCCTTGTCGTCTTACTGTGCTTTCTGCACTGCGGAATATGCTGGCGCTATATAAATTAAAAATAATAATAAGCCAGCCAGCAAAAAAGAGGTGGGTCCAGTCTGGCAGCAGAGTGGTCTAGGAGGATTGGAGAAACCTCTGGAGCATCTACTGACATATTTAGTTTTTTATCAGTTCAGATTAGCTTTAGTTAATAAAAATTGCATCAATATTGTATGTTTGATTTTAGGACCATTTTTACAAAAACTGATAGATATACCTATGTGGATCCGGATTATGCGTACACAGAAGAAGAAGAGGAGAAAAAACAATCCCATAAAGACTATTATACTGACTATATTAAAAACCGAAGAGAGAAACGTCTTAAAGATATAGAAAAAGACAGGTACGCTATGTTTGTAATGAATGCCATATTTTAAAGAATGACATATTGGCTGCATGCCATTGTATATTTGTTTTTGGTCATTCACCTAAGCTTTACTTTTCTAACCTCGTTTTGCATAGAGAGCTTCAAGAAACAAACAATGATATAGATATTGGCATTACACCAGAAGCTGGGCTGCAGCCATCCAGTGCTACAATGACCAAGTGCTTTAATGAGCAACAGCAGCCTAAAACTACCCCCACAACTAAAAGCCGCATGCTGACCACTCGCCAACTGGCAGATGGAGAGTCCAGATCGGTGACAAGAGGAGTAAGTGACTTATAAATTGTTAATTCATTAGACTTGAAGAATGTCAGCCAAAGCTTTATTAAATATATACATTACAGTAAATTGGTTTTCTGTGTCTGCTTTATGTTGGATCTACTGAAAGAAACATGTTATGATCCACTAAGTAGTGACTTTGTAGTAGAAGCTAAAACATATCTCTTGTTACATTATGACTACTGTAGATGGCAACAACAAAGTATACTTCCTTTTGCATGGGTAGAATATGAAATATTGATCAGTGGAAGAATATGCAAAAAGAACAAAGAGTGAAAGGAGACAGGGAAGAGAAAGATACAAGTAGCTTAATTTACACTAAAAATGTTGCAATGAGTTTTAAGGCTATTTTCTTTTTTGTCTGTTCACACATATATATACTTAACCACTTAATGACAAGCTGACTTATAAAAACGTCCTGCTAGAGCCTCTTAATGGCTCAGGACGATTTTATAAGTCACAGTGCTGCTGCCGCTGTGCAACCCGCACATGTGAAAATAGTGAAAAACAAAAACCACCAAGAAAAAAATACACCTTTATTTCTAAATACTATATTGTCACCATACTTTGTACTAGGGACATAATTAAAATCTTGTGCTAACCAGAACAAATAGGCAGATAAAATGTGTGGGTTTTATGCACAGTAGCAGTGTTTATATTAAAACTATAGGGGATGAAATGGGAGAAATAGTGTATTTTTTTTCATTTTTTTCCTTGTTTTTCCCTTTAAAAAAATGCATAGAAAATAAAGTAATTACTGAAAACAAATATCAACTCCAAAAAGCCCAATTGGTGGGGAAGAAAACAAGATTTAGATCATTTCATTGTGATTCGTAGTGATAAAGCTATTGGCAAATGAAAGGGATGAGCACTGAAAGGTGAAAATCGCTCTTGTCCGTTAGGGTAAAAACCCCTTTGGGGTGAAGTGGTTAAAGAGGAACTATCGCGAAAATATTAAAATTGAAAGCACATACAAATAAAAAGTACATTTCTCCCAGAGTAAATTGAGCCATAAATTAGTTTTCTCCTATGTTGCTGTCACTTACAGTAAGTAGTAGAATTCTGACATAAACAGATTTTGGACTAGCCCATCTTCTCATAGGAGGGTTCTTAGGGTTTTCTTTATTTTTAAAAGTACTTAGTGGACGGCAGTTGCTCCGTCCAACTGCCAAAATAGTGTACAGCGAGCAGGGAGGCTGGCCAGCATCTTTGTATTAATTATTTTCAGGGAATGTCTTTATAAAGTATAAAGGCCATGCTGAGAATCCCTCATGAAGAGATGGACTACCCCAAAACCTATCAATAATGTCAGATTTCTACTGTACTGACTACCTACTGTAAGTGACAGCAACATAGGAGAAAAGTAATTTATGGCTCATTTTACTCTGGAAGAAATGTACCTCTTATTTGTATGTGTTTTAAATTTTAAGATTTTCATGACAGTTCCACTTCAGGATCACAGTTTATTTTCCCTTAAAAACCAAAACAATTTTCACATTTCAGCGCTCCTCCCATTAATTCAGCAATAACTTTATTGTTACTTGTCACACTGAAATAATCTATATCTTGTTTTTTTTTTTTTGCCACCAATTAGGCTTTCTTTGGGTGGTACATTTGCTAAGAATTATTTTATGCTACATGCATTTTAACAGGAATAATTAAAAAAAATAAATAAATCATAATTTCTCAGTTTTCAGCCATTATAGTTTTAAAATAAAATGTGCTTTGATACATAAACGGAAATAAAGGTGTATTTTTTCCATTTAGGGATTTGTAATACTGTTTCACTTATTACAAGACTTTTTTTTTTGCAAAATTAACAGTAATATTCGCTCATGACATACATATTATACGTCCCTAAGGTAACTGTTTATGTCATTTTTTTTTGAAAATAATATTTCTTTTCATTTTTTTTAACAAGTGTTTGATTTTGTAACTGTGGGGCAAGGATGGAAGGAGTTAAAAATAATAAAAAAAAAAAAACAACTAATAATAAATGTTATATGATAACAGTATAGTGGTATAATTGGGTGTATTTTTACTTTTTGACCACAAGATGGTGCTACTAAGACCGCGTACTATTAGTACAAACACAGAAGTATCCGGGTCTGACAGCTTGCATCACATTCTTCAAACTCTCTGAAGCCACAGGCACGGTAATCAGGGTTGAGAATGGCTGATTCTCACATCCTGATCACGGATGGAGGGGGCTGCGATGGTGAAGCGAACAAAAATGGCGTGGGGATCGTGAACGCGGCGGTAAGGTAACATTGCGCATGTCTACCCCCTGATCCGCACGTGAATTATACTGGGGCGTAGATATGCGTACCAGGGATTTAAAAGTGGTTAAGCACAATACTGCATACAATACTTTGCTAGGCATACTAAAAAATGCATGACAATGTGTATGTTAAAACTAAGTAGAAATAAATATGGCAGCTTCCATGTCTTTCTCACTTCAGGTGTCCTTTAAAGTAAACCTGTGGTGTGTGGTGGCTTTCATATCTATATCCTTTTAAATCCTTTTAGGCCCACCTCTTCCCCGCCACATCCCCACTGCAAAGGATAGGCAAGTCTATGGAGACTTACAAACGTCATACCATATGACGGAAGTATCAAAATCGCCACAATGCCAACACAAAGGTTACATGGCATCACAGCATGATCTTTGCCTACTGCACGGATTATGCAGTAATGCAAGTCAGTGGGCGATGCAGTAAGTGTGCATGATGGGGTTGGGTGCGATGCAGCACACATGCACTGAGCGATGGGAATCCCAGTGATGTACTTGCTGCCCAGCAAGGAGTACATCACCAGCCGGGGGGTGGTGCTATGCATATGACCCTGTTGCCGCACCGTGGCGTGGGATCATATGAAAGGGCAACAATAATATGAGGTATGCATCTGGCCTTAAACAATGCCATTCCCTTGGCTATCCTGCTAATTTTTCTCTAAGTAGGTAACTGCGGCATATGTCGCCATGCACCAAAGCTGGGCGCTATCATAGCAGCAATACTATGATACGCGTCCCACGTATGGGTCAATCGGGGATCCAGCAATCGCAAGACCCCGAATTAGAATTTAACGCCACCGGGGAGTTTAGCGGCAGCAGGGAGAGTCGTCATTTGGCTCGCCCTGCACCCAACTCACCGGCGGCTGTTACATACATACATACATACACATGTTTCTAGCTTCAAAAAAGTTTAAGGCTTAGTTCACAGTACTCAGTTGTGTCACTGAATAATTCTGCATGTCAACTCACTGCCCATACAATTCTACGAGTCTGTTCACACTACTACATTGTAACGGATCGCATTATTCTAATTCGCTGTCTGCAGGCTTTGTATTTAAAATCTATGTCCAGTCTCCTTTGCAGTTCACACACATTTGTGCAACTGTCCACTGTGAATCCAGCATAAATCAAACTCCCCCAAAACAAAACTATGGATTGTGCGGGCAAACTTTAGTCAGAGCATCTGATTGGCCTACTTCATCTGCGTCAGTGGCTTAAAGTTTTAGAGGAAGATGGTCCATATACAGTACTTGTTTGATTCAGTCTTTTCTTAAGCCAGAAAAATCATCAGGACAGCCTGGCAATTAGCAATATGTAAAAGGAAGTAAATATGACAGCCTCCATGTCTCATTCACTACAGTCACTTTAAGGGATGCAACAGTTGCAGGACCATCAGGTCCAGAGAATGGAGAAGATAGAATCAGAAAGGACTATCATGCCAGAAAAGACTACTATATGAATTCCCCCCAACATTTTTCTAGATGCCAATCTGAGTTGTAACAACATATATTATAATGGCAGGAGCACTATGATGACCACTATAACTGTATAAAGGAGGGACTGCATTGGTGGGGGATTCTACTTGCTCTCTAAGCAGTTCACAGCTGTTGTGGGCATATTCTTCTGTTCAGCGTTTGTAATCACCACCTTGTAAAATCCAGGAGCCTGGCTAAATTATTCACAAACAATCCTGCTTCTAATCCCTACCAACATTTGAGAGTTGGTTAATGTGTGTGTTGTTTACAATTTCCCTATGTGATATGTTTAGAATTAATCATAGCTACGCAGTTCAGTCATAGTATACAGCTCACTACCCTACTATTTCTTGCATGCATATTTTTACTCCTCTGCGTTTCATTTATTATCTAAATATATAACAGCAGCGCTCATTACAATTCTTATCCATCCCTGTCCTGTGTATGCTTTGATTTTAAAAGTACATTCTTAGGTGGGAGTCTTTGGTACAGATATTGTCTTGCTGCAAGTAAACAGTACACATAATAACCTGATAAGAGCCTCAATAAATATAGAATGTGAGAAGAGATGAAAGGGGCAGATCCAGGCACTGCTGAATAGATACACCCTTAGTTATATTGGAGACAGAGTGGTGCTATAAACAATTAGGTGGGTGTTGGGACAGGAGCGGTCTAAAGGTCATTTTGCATGTGGTCACATTTTCTACGGAGGCCAAGTGCCAATAAAGCATCAATAAAAATAGAAACCTAATCTGTTATTTATTGACACATCATTTGGCTCTGCTACATTTTAGTACAGGGTATCTGTGCCAAGGGCTGAGGGCTGTTCTGCAGCCTGCCGTAACCATACCGCCTCCCCTCATCTCTATCCCAGACACAAGGTACCACACTCAGTATTCCTGTTATGAAATGTTATTAGGCTGTAAAAAAAAATTGGCTCTGTTAAAACCACATCAGAATGAATAAATGAATGAATTACAAACAATAATAATACAGAGAAAATATATATATTTATCTGGCTTGTTGCCAAATCTATCTTTATATGTCACTGTTGCTGACGTGTGAGCACCATGCCAGAATTCAAAGACCCCTCAATAAGGGAGACACATCTGTTTACCATTTAAAAACACAAATTAAAGATCAACTGAATCCAAAATTGAGCAAAAAAAATCTGTAGCGAGAGATTACGCTCTTTAATTCTTACAAGAGCCAGTACTTTCATTCTTACAAGAGTCAGCAGTTTAGTTTCTCATTCTGTATCTTCAGGCTTGAAGGTTACAAACCATCTTGAGCTTAGCTTTTAGACAAATGTTTTTTGACTGATGGACTAACTTAGGGATGGAGCCACACTGTTTATGAAGCAATTATCCATATTGCGTTTTTCAGTGCTTTCAGCAATATCATTCATCATATCACTGTAGTACTGTCATCATTTCCAGGAGTTTCACTTGAAGAGAATAAAACATTCTCTTTTAAAACATGTAGCATTAAAATTACAAAGGTGAAACATTTCATTTGTAACTTAAAAAATGGCTTTCCAAGTGGGAATAAGGACCCTTTTCCACTGCTAATCGTAAAACGCTTTAGTAAACGCATGGGATTTTTAGCTGTGCAAAGTCATTTCTAAACTCTTTGAAGACATTCATCAGATTGATTTCATTCTGATTCTCAGACAATCTTTGAAAACCTTGACTCCACCAAAATTGGAAATGTTGTCATTACATACATTGTACTTTCACTTTTTGTGTTTTAGATTACTGATGGGCTTAATGCAATGCCATGCACTGCAACTGAGAAGGAAGACTGCAGCTTAGTTCTGACACCTCAGCAACTTCATCACATAGTCATAGGTAAGACTTGACATCAAGAAATACGTCAGTGAAGCGCCTCCAGCAAGCATTGTTCTTTCACAATGTATTCAAGCTTGAGATGTTCTGCTAAATAATTAAACAATGAGTTAGATAAATAAATAAATGTGTTTGACGAAGGACATCTCTGAAAATGAATATATGAATTGCATGAACTACTTCAGTAGGTAGCTAATTTATTTTGCAGGACGTAACTAAATAAAAATGCAGCAGAGCTGATCAAAATTTAATTAAACTTGCCTTTTGATGTTTCTAACATTTCCTTTACCTTTCTCAGGTCCTTCTATAATAGACTTTGGTGAAGTCTGTGTGCGATCTACATCTGTGAAAGAAATGAATATCATAAATAGTCTACCCACGTACATCTGGGTTCAAGTGGAAATAGACTGTGATGAGTTGCAACAAACTAGCCCTCTATCACATGTTGTGCCACCTATGTCAAAAACGGACATCCCTGTTGTCTTTGACACCAGCTCTTTGGGAAAATTTAAAAAGTAAGAACCATTGCTTTGTTTCATTAAATTAAATCAGACCTGAACTCAGAACTTCATCTCTGCTCTAAAAGAAAAACAGCATAACCTTTAAATAAAAATATTTGTTGCAGCTGATACAAATACTGAAATAAATCTGCAGTTTGTCTACTTCCTGCTTTCATGAAAGCAGACCTATTGTTAATATCCTGTGTTTACAAATGAGATCTTAGCTGTGGCAGTCAGCTGACACAGTTAAAGGATCAATTATAACTTGTGATTAGACACAGTTGAGGGGGAATTAGACAGGCTAAACTCTCTATTTCACCATAAACAAACGAAAAAGAGACGGCACACCATTGGCTGCAAAAACTGTTGCTGTGTTGCTCCATAATACACAGCAACAGTTTTTGCAGCCAATTGTGTGCCGTCTCTTTTTCGTTTGTTAATGGTGAACCAGCGACCGCTTGGGCAATCCAGTCAAGAATGAGCACCGCCAAAGTGTACAGGTCATACATACCTGGTGTACTGCTTCCAAGGCGTCCCTTCGACTAACCATAAACTCTCTATTTACATTCAGGTGCATTTCTATATGTTTTCTTTTTGTCCAGTGCAAGAGTTCAGGTCCACTTTAAAGAGAACCCGAGGTGGGTTTGAAGAATATTATCTGCATACAGAGGCTGGATCTGCCTATACAGCCCAGCCTCTGTTGGTCTCCCAAACCCCCCTAAGGTCCCCCTGCACTCTGCAATCCCTCATAAATCACAGCCTCGCTGACGACACACAGCGTGTCGCAGCGGGCTGTGTTTATCTCTATAGTGTCAGTCTGCTGCTCTCCCCGCCTCCTGCAGAACTCCGGTCCCCGCCTGCATCCCTTTCCTCCCCGCTGATTGGAGGGAAGGGACGGGGGCAGGGACCGGAGCTCTGCAGGAGGCAGGGGAGCAGCCGAGACTGGCACTACAGATGTAAACACAGCCCGCGCAGCGCGGCTATGATTTATGTCTGATTGCAGAGTGCAGGAGGACCTTAGAGGGGTTTGGGATACCAACAGAGGCTGGGCTGTATAGGCAGATCCAGCCTCTGTATGCAGATAACATTCTTCAAACAAACCTCGGGTTCTCTTTAAGAGTTGAAAAGATAATAATATAGGTGGCGCTTATGGAAAAGCCTCACAAAGCAGGGAAATGAGAAGGGGATGTCCTCCCTTTTAGTTTGAAAAATTCTCTTTAAGAGTTGTTATTATTATTGTTGTTGTTTTTTTTTTTTTTATAAATTGAAGCTTGGTAGTCCTGAGGCATCTGCTTGGCTGATGTCTGCACATGAATGTATCTTGTATTCATAATCCCTGGCATTATAAGGACACCATCTGTGAGATAATTTGCAGTGGTTTCAAGGTGGCATTAATATGTTCAAATATATATAATCTTTAGAAGCCTATATTGGGATGCATTTTTACAATAGTTTTTATTCTTGGCATAGCAACCAAACATCTTCTCTCTTTCCTGTTACTAACAGAGTGTGGTAAAATTATGAGGGCAGCTAATTGTTTGCTATGAGAGTCTGAAAAACTGCTGTACAGCAATACTTAATAAGGACATGGGGAGTCTTCTGAGATGCTCAAATAATAATCTCAAAAATCAGGATTTGCCAGACACATGCTTGTTAGTTACTATGTGTTAAATGTCTTTCAAACCTCTCCAGTATAATACGTGCTCACTTTAATGGTATACCTCTGTTGACCTCTTGGAAATTTTAAACTATACTATGGGAAGACAAATGGCACTTACATTTTCAGCAAGGAGTCCACATACAGTATTAGCAAAGTTCATGCCTGGCCACTACCCCACTTGGTCCCTTATGGCTTAGATACATTTTTACCTTCCAGCGATCCTCCCATTCATTCGCCAATAACTTTATCACTACTTATCACACCGACATGATCTACAGGGTAGGCCATTTATATGGATACACCGTAATAAAATTGGAATGGTTGGTGATATTAACTTCCTGTTTGTGGCACATTAGTATATGTGAGAGGGGAAACTTTTCAAGATGGGTAGTGACCATGGTGGCCATTTTCAAGTCGGCCATTTTGAATCCAACTTTTGTTTTTTCAGTAGGAAGAGGGTCATGTGACACAAACGTTATTGGGATTTTCAGAAGAAAAACAATGGTGTGCTTGGTTTTAACGTAACATTATTCTATCATGAGTTATTTACAAGTTTTTGACCACTTATAAAATGTGTTCAATGTGCTGCCCATTGTGTTGGATTGTCAATGCAACCCTCTTCTCCCACTCTTCACACACTGATAACAACACCGCAGGAGAAATGCTAGCAGAGGCTTCCAGTATCCGTAGTTTCAGGTGCTGCACATCTCGTATCTTCACAGCATAGGCATTGCCTTCAGATGGCCCACCCTGTATATCTTGTTTTGTTGCCACCAATTAGGTTTTTTTTGGGTGGTAATTATTTTATTCTAAATGCATTTTGATGTGGATAATAAAAAAAAATGGAAAATAATTATTTCTCAGTTTTCAAACATAATTGTTTTAAAATAAAACGTGCTACTGTGGATAAACCCCACACAATATATATGCACACTTGTCCCAGTTCTTACAACCTTTAACCACTTGAGGACCGTAGGCTTTACCCCCCCTTAAGGACCGGACCCTTTTTTTCCATTCAGACCACTGCGGCTTTCACGGTTTATTGCTCGCTCATACAACCTACCACCTAAATGGATTTTGGCTCCTTTTCTTGTCACTAATAAAGCTTTCTTTTGGTGCTATTTGATTGCTGCTGCGATTTTTACTTTTTATTATATTCATCAAAAAAGACATGAATTTTGTCAAAAAAATGATTTTTTTTAACTTTCTGTGCTGACATTTTTCAAATAAAGTAAAATTTCTGTATGCATGCAGCACGAAAAATGTGGACAAACATGTTTTTAATTAAAAAAAACCCATTCAGACTATATTGATTGGTTTGGGTAAAAGTTATGGCGTTTAGAAACTATGGTGCAAAAAGTGAATTTTCCCATTTTGAAGCATCTATGACTTTTCTGACCACCTGTCATGTTTCATGAGGGGCTAGAATTCCAGGATAGTATAAATACCCCCCAAATGACCCCATTTTGGAAAGAAGACATCCCAAAGTATTCACTGAGAGGCATGGTGAGTTCATAGAAGAGTTTATTTTTTGTCACAAGTTAGCGGAAAATGACACTTTGTGACAAAAAAGAAAAAAAAAGTTTCCATTTCTGCTAACTTGCGGCAAAAAAAAAAATGAAATTTGCCACGGACTCACTATGCTCCTCTCTGAATACCTTGAAGTGTCTACTTTCCAAAATGGGGTAATTTGTGGGGTGTGTTTACTGTCCTGGCATTTTGGGGGGTGCGTAATTGTAAGCACACCTGTAAAGCCTAAAGGTGCTCATTGGACTTTGGGCCCCTTAGCGCACTTAGGGTGTAAAAAAGTGCCACACATGTGGTACCGCCGTACTCAGGAGAAGTAGTATAATGGGGGTGGGAGAAATATCTGTGCAAATGACAATTGTTTTTTTTTTTTTACACACAATTGTCCATTTACAGAGAGATTTCTCCCACCCAGCATGGGTATGTGTAAGAATACACCCCAAAACACATTATACTACTTCTCCTGAGTACGGCGATACCACATGTGTGACACTTTTTTGCAGCCTAGGTGCGCTAAGGGGCCCAACGTCCTATTCACAGGTCATTTTGAGGCATTTGTTTTCTAGACTACTCCTCACGGTTTAGGGCCCCTAAAATGCCAGGGCAGTATAGGAACCCCACAAGTGACCCCATTTTAGAAAGAAGACATCCCAAGGTATTCCATTAGGTGTATGGCGAGTTCATAGAAGATTTTATTTTTTGTCACAAGTTAGTGAAAAATGACACTTTGTCAAAAAAAACAATAAAATCAATTTCCGCTAACTTTTGACAAAAAATAAAATCTTCTATGAACTTGTCATACACCTAACAGAATACCTTGGGGTGTCTTTTTTCTAAAATGGGGTCACTTGTGGGGTTCCTATACCGCCCTGGCATTTTACGGGCCCAAAACTGTGAGTAGTCTGGAAACCAAATGTCTCAAAATGACTGTTCAGGGGTATAAGCATCTGCAAATTTTTTATGACAGGTGGTCTATGAGGCGGCGAATTTTGTGGAACCGGTCATAAGCAGGGTGGCCTTTTAGATGACAGGTTGTATTGGGCCTGATCTGATGGATAGGAGTGCTAGGGGGGTGACAGGAGGTGATTGATGGGTGTCTCAGGGGGTGGTTAGAGGGGAAAATAGATGCAATCAATGCACTGGGGAGGTGATCGGAAGGGGGTCTGAGGGGGATCTGAGAGTTTGGCTGAGTGATCAGGAGCCCACACAGGGCAAATTAGGGCCTGATCTGATGGGTAGGTGTGCTAGGGGGTGACAGCAGGTGATTGATGGGTGTCTCAAGGTGTGATTAGAGGGGGGAATAGATGCAAGCAATGCACTGGCGAGGTGATCAGGGCTGGGGTCTGAGTGCGTTCTGAGGGTGTGGGCAGGTGATTGAGTGCCCTAGGGGCAGATAGTGGTCTAATCTGATGGGTAGCAGTGACAGGGGGTGATTGATGGGTAATTAATGGGTGTTTAGGGTAGAGAACAGATGTAAACAATGCACTTGGGAGGTGATCTGACGTCGGATCTGCGGGCGATCTATTGGTGTGGGTGGGTGATCAGATTGCCCGCAAGGGGCAGGTTAGGGGCTGATTGATGGGTGGCAGTGACAGGGGATGATTGATGGGTGGCAGTGATGGGGTGATTGATGGGTGGCAGTGACAGGGGGTGATTGATGGGTGGCAGTGACAGGGGGTGATTGACGGGTGATTGACAGGTGATTGACAGGTGATCAGTGGGTTATTACAGGGAAGAACAGATGTAAATAATGCTCTGGCGAATTGATAAAGGGGGGTCTGAGGGCAATCTGAGGGTGAAGGCGGGTGATTGGGTGCCCGCAAGGGGCAGATTAGGGTCTGATCTGATGGGTAACAGTGACAGGTGGTGATAGGGATGATTGATGGGTGATTGATGGGTAATTAGTGGGTGTTTAGGGTAGAGAACAGATGTAAACAATGCACTTGGGAGGTGATCTGACGTCGGATCTGCGGGCGATCTATTGGTGTGGGTGGGTGATCAGATTACCCGCAAGGGGCAGGTTAGGGGCTGATTGATGGGTGGCAGTGACAGGGGGTGATTGATGGGTGATTGACAGGTGATTGACAGGTGATCAGTGGGTTATTACAGGGGAGATAGAGGCATACAGTACACAGGGGGGGGGGGGGTCTGGGGAGAATCTGAGGGGTGGGGGGGTGATCAGGAGGGAGCAGGGGGCAGTTTAGGGAATAAAAAAAATAGTGTCGACTGATAGTGACAGGGAGTGATTGATGGGTGATTAGGGGGGTGATTGGGTGCAAACAGGGGTCTGGGGGGTGGGCAGGGGGGGGGGGTCTGAGGGGTGCTGTGGGCGATCAGGGGGCAGGGAGGGGAAATCAGTGTGCTTGGGTGCAGACTAGGGTGGCTGCAGCCTGCCCTGGTGGTCCCTCGGACACTGGGACCACCAGGCCAGGAGGCAGCCTGTATAATAGGCTTTGTATACATTACAAAGCCTATTATATGCATGGATCGGCAGGTATGTGTATTCCTCCGCCCGCCGGCGCTGCTAAGTGGCCGGCGAGCTGGAGGCTAAATCCCCGGCCATCGATCACCGGAGGAGGATCGCGTCACGGATGACGCGATCGCTCCGCCCATGCCCGTACAAGGACCGCCGCCAATTGTACATGCGGCGGTCCTTGTGGGATCCACTTTCTGGCCGCCCCTGTGCAGTGGGCGGTCGGTAAATGGCTAAATTATGTCCCTAGTACCATGTATGGAGACAGTATTTTTTATGGTAGTAAAGGTGTATTTTTTCCGTTTTGTTTGTTTACACTATAACACTGATTACAAGCCCTTATTTGCAAAAAATAACAGTAATATACCTTCATTACATAAATATTAAAAAAAATAAGTTTAAGAGTCCCTAAGGTAACTATTTATGTGTTTGTTTGTTTTTAACCACTTTACCCCCGCCCGTACGAATTTCTCCGTCCCTTTTTCCATCCTTACACGCCCAGGGACGGAGAAATCCGTACTTTCTGCGCTCCCGCCGCTGCCCGTGCTCCCGCTTGCTCTAGCGCGCACTCCTGCGGGTAAACACGCCGCCGGCCGCTCGCCCGGAGATCAATGAACGGGAAAATCCATTCCCGTTCGTTGATCTAAGCCCCGCAATGATCCGCTGCTTCTCCGCTAAGCAGCGCGATCATTGTGAAAAAAAAACCCGATCCCAGCCTCCTAGTACTTCCTCCAAGCGTCCGGAAAGACGCTTGGAGGTCGCATTAAACAAAAAGTTACTGTTGCCATCTTGTGGCCATATAGTAAAACTACACCCTAAAGCATTTTTCACATACAAATAGATTACTTATACACAAAAAATTAACTCATTACCTCCCACACTCCCCATTTTTTTTTTTTGTAATTAAAAAAAAAATAAAAATTTACAATTAAAAAAATACATAAATAGTTACCTTAGGGACTGAAATTTTTTAAATATTTATGTCAGGAGGGTACAACACTGTTACTTTATAAACTATGGGATTGTAATTAGGGATGGACGCAAAACTGAAAAAAATGCACCTTTATTTCCAAATAAAATATTGGCGCCAAACATTGTGATAGTGACATGATTTAAACGGTTTTATAACCGGGACAAATGGGCAAATACATTTCATGGGTTTTAATTAAGTAGCATGCATTATTTAAAAACTATAATGGCCGAAAAATAATGAATTCCCACATTTTTCCTATTTTCCCATTAAAACATATTTAGAATAAAATAATTCTTGGCATAATGTCCCACCTAAAGAAAGCCTAATTGGTGGCGGAAAAAACAAGATATAGTTAATTTAATTGTGATAAGTAATGATAAAGTTATAGACGAATGAATGGAAGGAGCGCTGAAAGGTGAAAATTGCTCTGGTGGTCAAGGGGTAAAACCCCTCAGTTGTGAAGTGCTTAAATGTCTTTTTTTTTTATTTATTTTTTACAAATGTTTTATTTTGGTAACTATGGAGGGGGTGAGGTGAGGGGTTAATTAATGGGGCATTTAATTATTTTTTTATTTGATGTATGTAGGTGTAATTTTACTATATGGCCACTAGATGTCCCACCAACTTTATACCTGTGTACTGTGAACAGTATACAGAAACTCTTGTGTGTATGTTTTACTATCACTTCGTCAATGACCACAAGCATCTCATTTATCACTTTGATCAGTCCCATTCACTGATTAGTGTACTAACCACCGGTGACGAGAACATGTGCAGGACTGCACCCAGTGGTGATTGTGGCAAGGTACATATATCTACGCCACTGAAGCTAAGATGAACTAAGATGAAGTTTCAAGCTGCATTGATATACTTTACCCGAGATGGGAACAGGTTAAAGTGGGCCCACATTAAAAACACAAGATTTCAGAAATAAAATCTATTTTCTAAATTATAATAATAAATAGCAGCCTTTTTTCAGCTGCATGATGACAAATCTAAAATATTTTACATTTATTGGAGGAACCGCTCCCTTCCTTTCATATTGCCGGGACAGAATCTGTCTGGTGGCAAACTGGTGGAGTAGATGGTGTCCAGCAAAGGAGGAATTGCTAATGGCTGCCACCTGTATAACCCTAGTTATGAAAAGAGAAGGGTGAAAAGCATTCGCCAGAAATGCTTATGGGCTTGAAGGAGTGTTTATTTATCTGTGTACTTGTCGGAGTGGTGCAACTAAATATTTTGAATAAAAAAAATGTTGGTTTGGGTCCGCTTTAGGTCCAAGGGACTGTAACCAGCTTCCCTGCATATAGATACAATAGAAAAATCCACCTCAGAATAGGCTGAAGGATAGAGAGAATGCGGCCAAAATGCCAAGGACAACTTCCAAAGCGACACAATCTGAACTTTAAGGACCTTTAGTGTTTGATTGCGACGCGGCATGCATGATGCAGGGTCATATGTAGACTAGTTTCTGCGGTGTGATGCCTTGCTCACACCACATTGCACCACTAACCTTAGGGTTTTGGGACTGCTTTGCTGCTACTGGTATGGAGTGCCTGCAGTATGTGCAGAGAGCAGTTAAATCGCAAGACAACATTCTGGAGCAAAATTTACTGCCCACTGCCATAAAGCTTCGTCCCTATCATAGGTCTTGGATCTTCCAAAAGCATTATGTCCTAAAATACATAGTTAAAAGCACCTATGAATGACTAAGAAGAAAACTAGCACAGGCACTGTAAAGAAGGTACCTTGAAAACCTAATACATCTGAAGCAATTTGCTTAGGAAGAGTGAATCAAGCTACCTGTTGACAGGGGCAATGGTCTCATTTGGAGCTACAGGATTCTCTTTTTTGCGCTAATTTGCTATTAAATTAGTGCAATAAAACATTAGTTCAAGGGTCCCATCATTTCTGTCCATGTCATTGTATTTACCACAATTCTAGGGCAAGGTCTGTTTCTTGTTGTTAAATATAGAATAAACAATGATGGGTACGAGTGACTTGTGTCAGTTATGTGAAGTGGGATGTACAAATCTCTCCCCATCTGTATATGTCAGTTAGCTGTAAGGGTGTACAGACTTCAATGTCTCTCAAACTGATGTTGCCTTGACATTTTTCACTTTCACAGTTGACACAGTTATTAATGAAAATGCATTTACATTTGGAAAGGCATCATTCTTCCCAGGACATCAAAATTAATAACTCTGTTGAAGTTATTGTACTGTAATTAAAATTAAAAATACATTGTGTATATAAAATGTCAATCACATTCTATTGTTCTCTGGAAAGGAAGCAGTTAACACACTTAAAAGTTATTTTGTTTAAAGGAATAACCTTTTGGTTACTGTCAGCATTTTATTTAGCACTGCAGACTTCACTGGGACTTTATAGCCTCATTATTAATAGATAGTCTTTAAACATATTCTTCCATCAGGCAACTTTATTAGCTTACATGGTACCCAGATTCAATCCACTGTGACCCTGAAGCTATGGCTAAGATCACAAGCAGTTGAAAATAACAGAGATGTATGGGATCATACTATTCTCTGGAATGACTAGACATTAAACAGGGTGATGTGTATTAGGTTACAGATGTCTGAGCCATCATGCTGAGTTTGCTGGTTATTAAATTTAATGTTAACGTAAACATCTCGAATACAACTAAAACATGCATTTTTGAATATCTCTTGCAGGTCCATTTCCTATACCGTGAACAGCAAGCAGGTTGGTCATATCCTTGTAACAGCAAAAGCAGTTCCTGTTGCCCTTGAGCTGTCATCTGACGAGCTGATTCTAAAGCCAAACAGTGACTTTTTAGCAGAGACAGGATTTAGATCATCCATACGATTATATAATCGCAGAAATCACCACGCTGAATTTAACTGGAAGCCAATCATAGCAGAACAAGGAATAGCTTTTTCAATACGCCCGGCAAAAGGTAAAACGAATGTTGATTGGTGACTTGAAAAAAAAGAAAAAAAGTATATTTTCTTTGTCTTTTATTCTGTAACAGATATACTTTAGGAAAGTATCACAACAATGCAACAGTTATAAATCTTCTTTCTTATATCAAATTAAAGGAACCCAGAACTGAGAGGAGTATGTAAAGCACTATTGCTAACTTTGGAACTATTATTACATTTGATACAGTAACATTCAGCTAGATACAGTGGTGTTCTACTATGAAGTATTCTGCAATATAGTGGGGGATTTAGCATTTTGTTTGACTACATTCACAGAGTACTCATCAATAGGGTGGTGGTATCAGTGCCCAACTTGCTACTATGAGGGAGGGTTAGCTTCTTCTGGTGGATTTGGTGCTCTGTTTGGATGCATTTTGGATCTCAAGCTTAGGTGGAGCAAGCGTTTGGGGACTGTAGGAGGAGTGTTATTGTTTACTGAGTTGGAGGTTAGGAGTAGGCATTGTTAGCAAGGTTTAAGGCATTTTTTGCAGGCCAAGTGACTTTCTGATTCAATAATTTTATTGAATTAGAGATAAATTGGTGCAGCATCATGTCCACACGACTGATGTTTCAATTGATTTTGGGCTAAAATCGGTTGAAAGGATCGATTGAACATTCTGAAAAATCTCAGTCGCAAGTGCTTGATTGGGTGCATGGCGTTAATGGTGCTCGATACAGCAATAACTGACGTAACGTACCCCTGCCAGTGTCCCCCTGCGCCTGTATTAAAAATCCCACCTGTCTGCTGGCATGATTTCTGGCCACATATATGTATCATGTGGTAAAGCTGGATAGAGAGGTGACAGCAGAAGAGGCCTGGAATGGCACTGACAGACAGTTGAGATTTTAGGGAGCACGAGCACCAGGGGAACATTTGTATCTGGGGGAAGGGGGGGGGGTGCTTGAGGGTGGTGGCCTCTGATAGTGTTTTCTCTAGCTGATAGCTAACAGAAATCGGTTTGCCATGTACGATTTATGGGCAGGCAATAGATCTCTTTTTGATCAGACAGAGATCTGTTCCATGGTCAATCTGCCCATGCACACTGATGTATGAACACTTTAAGGGTTAGGGAGTATTTGTAGCATTACTATTATTTTAAATGGGAAGGTGAAAGTTAGGGTCATGTGATAATGGCAAGAATTGCTTCCAGCTGCTAGAAATAAAAACGATGATCCCACTTCCCATCAATGCTGTAATCACATGTGGCCTGCTTTCCCCTTTCCTGGCTGTTGCTATTCCCTTCTGCCTTTATATTTTTCAAATCATTAAACTTTAATAACTATGAAGGATTAAGTCACATTTTCATACTTACTTGAGACTGGAGGCTTTTTCTAACTTTATGAATTGAAGCCTACCGTAGGCCAAGAAAAAAACAACACATATTTTAACAGAAATAAAGGTGGCAGACTCCACATTCCACTTAAGGAGTTAAGGTCAAACACGTAAATTATAGCACAGGAGATTTGGGCGCAGCTGGCACCAACCATAGACTGTAATGGGAATTACAGCTATAGCAGCGCACAGTGAGATATTTCGGCGGGCGTCAGAAGACTGAGCTGAAGTTACTTTTAAAACCTTGTAATTCGTCCACCAGCAATAGCTGGCAGCCCTATTACATCATTCCCCACCATCCACGTGGACCTAGAGGAGGAATAGTAATTAACTCCCGGCTTAAGTCTCCCGGCGGCGATTTCATTTGAGTGTGTTAAGGTACCCACTAATTAGCTGTACTTGTGGTTTTCCCCAGGTGCACCAATCTCCATACAAATTACCACTGCAAATACATTGAAATCTATGGAACACCAGTGCGGTAGTGTTCACAATGCCAGAGGAAGGGCCCGTTCAGACTGCACGCGTTTCCAGCCGCGTTTTGGAAACGCGTGCGCCGTGCAGGAGGCCAACACGCACGACATCAGACAGTGCATAGAGTGCACTGTCTGATGTTCACACTGCATGCGTTCCGGACCTGCGCGGTCCGGGAACGCATGCAGGACGCAGATTTTGTCAAAACGCGCGGCTGTCCCATTCACTTTTCAGTGATGGGATCAGCCACGCAACGCACACAAACGCGGATGGCGTGCGTTCGTACGCGTTGCGGTCCGCACGTGTTCCGAACGCATGGCCATCCACATTTGTGATCTGAACGGGCCCGAAAACCTATAACCTATTATACATAGATTTACATGCATACATACACAGTTGTAGTTTCATTGCTAGGTACACACGATACAATTTTCTGACAGATTTACTGTCCGATCGATTATTTCCAACTGGTCCGATCTGATTTCCTATCGATTTTCCGATCAATTTTCCATTCACTTCTATGGAAAATCGATCGGAAATCAGATCGGACCTGTTGGAAGTAGTCGATCTGGCAGTAAATCTGTCAGAAAATTGCATTGTGGGCACCTAGCATTAGAGAGATAAGGCGGGTGCAGTGTCTGCTAAAAACATACTGTATTTCTCACAATAGCATAACGCCAGAAAGCTCTTTAAAAAAAAGGTAGTTTCTCAGACTTAGCTGGGAATACAGTAATAAATGGGCACTTTCTGCACTCTACGAGCCATAGACACTGAGCTGAAGTGCTTCCTCCATTTGCTCCACCACACGACCACACTGTGCTAGCAACATGTCACACCAATTTTGTAACCACTAGGCGATTATTGGTTCATTAGATTATTTCATTAACACATCAGGAGGCAGGTGCTGTGGTCAGCCACTGTATTCTCAGTGTACAGTTGGCAACTTCAATACTGGGGACAGCCAGAACATTTTCTTTATTAATAATAATAATAATATCAAGAAAAAGAAAACTTACCAATATACCAGCACCAGTCAGGTTGTACATCAATTACTAAGTCAGAATTCACAATTTATTCATTAATAACATAATACTGTAATCATAACGAAGCACAAGTTTTAAAAACCTCTACAAACTGCAAAATCCTCCACCAGCAACATGATCCATGCTATACAGTATGTAGAATGTATGTTTTTATTGAATAGTGCCATCCACAAAGAAAGAAAGGGCTTAAGTACATGTAAATACATAAACATGTAAATACATGAACATTTTAAAGCGGACCTGAACTCAGAACGTCCTCTCTGCTCTAAAAGATCCACAACAGCATAAAAATATTTAAATATATTTATTTGTTACAGCTGATACAAATCCTAAAATAAATCTGCACTGTTTCTACCACTGATTCGTGGAAGCAGACATATTGTTAACATCCTGTGCTTTTCAATGAGCTTATCTGCTATCTCTGCCTTGGCAGTCATGTGACACAGGAGAGAGATCAAATTACAACTTGATGAAGGGTAATTAGACAGGCTAAACTCTTTAAATACTTAGAGAGTGCATTTCTCTGTTTTCCTCCTGTCCTGTGCAATTTAAGTGCAATCCATAAGGCAGGGGACACACTAGTCTTAGTTTTCTGCGCGTGTTTTTCTGAATACATTTTCTGCACACATTGGCCTCAATTCACTAAGATCATGCTGGAGATAAGGCAAGAGAAAACTTGCCACCATGCAGTGAGAGAGTTATCTTATCTCTTCATTCCTTAAGTTACCTCCTCTGTAGTTATTTTCACACGCAGTTAAAGGGGCACTAAGGCTAAATTATTCCTTATAATACCATTTCATATAAACTATGTGCAATTATAGCAATGTTTGAGACTTGTATTGTAGCAGACTAAAAGTGAGTTTCATTATCGCTTTACCCTAAATCAGTGCTGTAGTCCTGTCAGAAGAGAGAGCTACCTGACGCCGATTCAGCACATTCCATCCTACAGGAGGAGGCTGTCTTATCAGACGTTTCATCTGACCATGTAATCTCCCCCTTTGATGTATTGTGAGACGTTTAACCCAACATCTAACTGCACATTAGTGTAGTTACAGCTCCTCTGAGCTGCCATATGTCTCAGGACAATGACGTATGGCTCTGATGAAAGAAATGCTCCCCACTGAGGCCCCGCCCCCTCAGAGAAGCTGGCACAGGCACCTCGTGCTGTCAATTACCATGGAGACCAGCTCTCTTCTTATGCACGGTACATCATTGTCCTGAGACGTACGGCAGATCAGAGGAGCTGTAACTACACTAATGTACAGTTAGACGTTGGTATAGCTCTACTCTACTGTCACGCCTCTTTATCAAGAGGGCCAAGCTCCTGCTCCGCTACACATTACTGTATTATTATAATTTATAGCACCTATAGAGCTCTGAAAGTCACATCACTAGCTGTCCCTTAGTGGAGATCATAATCTGATCTCTCTTCTCTACCATGATCTTGGTTTAATGTCTCCCTGACAGTCTAATTTGGACAGCCTTGAGTGAAACAGGAAATCTGCTTAAAGGGATACTGTAGGGGGGTCGGGGGAAAATGAGCTGAACTTACCCGGGGCTTCTAATGGTCCCCCACAGACCCGCGCAGCCGCTCACCGATGCTCCGGCCCCGCCTCCGGTTCACTTCTGGAATTTCTGACTTTAAAGTCAGAAAACCACTGCTCCTGCGTTGCCGTGTCCTCGATCCCGCTGATGTCATCAAGAGCGCACAGCGCAGGCCCAGTATGGTCTGTGTCTGCGCAGTACACTCCTGGTGACATCAGCGGGAGCGAGGACACGGCAACGCAGGCGCAGTGGTTTTCTGACTTTAAGGTCAGAAATTCCAGAAGTGAACCGGAGGTAGGGCCGGAGCATTGGGGAGTGGCTGCGCCAACACAGGATGTCTGCGGGGGACCATTAGAAGCACCGGGTAAGTTCAGCTCATTTTCCCCCGACCCCCCTACAGTATCCCTTTAACAGTATATGACCCAGTGCACACCAATAAACCTCTAGCAGATCAGCAAACGCTAGAGGTTTTTGAAGTAGATTTTCAGAGCGATTCTAGGCATGTTTAGAGAGGTTTTCTAAACATGCCTAGCGTTTTTTGGAGCGTTTTTGTGTAGCAGATTTCATATATTGTTACAGTAAAGATGTTACTGAACAGCTACTGTAACAAAAACGCCTGTAAAACCGCTTTGATCTAGCGTTTTTCAGGCAGGAAACACATTTGTCTTTCAGTTTTCTGCGCGCGTTTTCCTGCATACTTTTTCTGCACACCAAGTATGTTTCTATGCAGGAAACCGCGCGCATTTTTTCACAGCAGCTGATGTAATTGATAGACAACACTGACAAAATGTGCAGAATCATGATGCAGAATATCAGGTTTTTTTTCTGCACACGCACAACATATTAAGTGTGTACTAGCCCATTGATTAACACTAGTTCTCAGTTTTTCTGTGCAGAAAACGCGCATGAAAACAGTCAAGTGTGTTCCCTGCCTCAGAGCGGTTTGAGCTTTTCCTATGCTTTACATTGAGGCAGAAACGCATCTGCAAACTGCAAAAATGCTGCAGGAGCCACGTTTGCGGTTGGCTAAAACCTCAAACTGCTGGTGTGCACCATCCCATAGAGATACATTAGCCAAGCATTTTCACAGGCGGCAGCAGTTTTGAAAACGCTACCAAAAACGCTTGGTGTGCACCAGGCCTATTTTTGGAATGTGTTTGGGAAGCAGAGTGCCTGGAGGAATCCCATACAAACCCGATAACAACATAGAAACTCCATACAGACGGGATCCTGGCTGAAATTTCTACCTGGGACTCAAGTACTACAAAAAGAGGATGCTAGCCACTACACCACTATGCAAAATGCCTCCACAGCATAAAACTATTAACTAAATAAAGTTTTAAAAATTATATTGCACTCCTGTGGAGACAGAACAAAAGCAACATATATGGGCCACAGGTCCAAGCAATCCCCAGCACATGGATAACCAATATGGTTCCCTGAGTGTCATCTCCAAATTTTCTTATTGATATCAGGGCTGGCTTTCTTAGGCTATTGAAGGATTGCACTGCTACTCTTTGGGTCTGTTTTGTCAGGGCATGAGTCTACAGGTGCAATGCAGAGGACTCTCACATAAGACACCATTAAGAGAGAGTGCTTTTCTAGTTTGTGAAGATAAATTGTATGTATTTTTGTTGCATGATAATGCTTTTATGATCTGGCATACATAAAGATGCATGATCTGGCAAACTGTATAGATACAAATAGGCATGCACTATTAGTTTGCTTGCTCCAAAATAGTTGTGTGGCTTTGGACAAGGGGTATATTAGTGGATAATTATTATGAGTGATTTTGTGTTTTTTAAACTTTCCCACCTTTGAAGGCCTTTAACATTTCATAGGTGCCAGTTATTGACAGAGCCAACGAGTGTCCAATAAATAAGTTGGCTCAAGTTTGAACCATTCCTAGTGCACTTTCAAAGATGAACAAACAATTGCATAGACCTATTATCTCCTATTCATGCTAGGAGCACACCTAGCAGAATCGCCTGCGTTTCGGAAATTCATGTATTTTTTGCACATAACGAAATATGTGCATTTTTTTGAAACCTACAACTTACTTTATATTTATGTGAAATGCATCTAAATAGCACATAATGTATGCCAATGTAAACACAAAAGAAGTGCATTTAGCTGCATTTTGACATGTGTTTTTGATGCGTGTGGCAGCTGCGTGTCCCCTCCCACCAGCCCATCATACAGTAGCCATTATAATCGGTGTTCTCACCCAGAGTGAACTCTGGCAGCTAGTATCCTCTCTGTATTGCATCCGCATTGAGCGCTCAGATTTGCGCCGCTGGCTTTTCAGATGGATGATCCGCTCAGTCTTTAGCATGGCTGCAGCCTGTGTGTCCCCCGAACTGATGCCGTTCCCGGTTTCCAGCTCCATCTGCACTCCGGATGGCACGCCACCCCAGGTGAGAACAGTTAAGAGCACTAATAATAATGGCCTGCTTTATGCACAGGCTGTGGGGGGAAGGGGACTGTACTTAGATTGTGTGCTGGCAGGGCAGATCAGTGCGTTCCATGGGAGAGCATTAGCTGAAGGAGAACATTAGCTGCTGGAATCCGTTATGACATGCCTGTGTCCTGGGTGAAAGCGTTAATGATAATGCTGCTGCTGTAGGGCTCGTTTCCACTATAGCGAATCCGCATGCAGGCACCGCATGCGGATTCGCATAGTCAATACAAGTGGATGGGATTGTTTCCACTTGTGCATCGTGCGGGTGCGTTTTGGCGTGCGGGGGAAATCTACACTGCAGAGCCGTCAGATTTCGCGTGTGGCAGGAATGCGGGCGAATCGCCCGCAATACTTTTAATAGGGAAATCGCATGCGGCTTTGTCATGCGGATTTCCCCGCGATTTCGCGTGCGATTTCGCATGTAAAGCTATGGAGCTTTACACAGGCAGTGACATGGTTAAATTCGCCTGGCTCCTTGCCATGCGAAATCGCGGGGAAATCCGCATGCGGAAACGCATCCGCATTCAATTTCGTCCGCAGTGGAATCCAGACGATTCCGCACCGCAACAGTGGAAACGAGCCCGTAAAGGCTGGCTACTTTACTGTGTACCAGTATAGATGTCTGTGGTTACCTGCTGATTTTTTTTTTTATCATATGGACTTCAGCTAAGTGGGCCCTAGTGAAGTGACTGAAATGTGTCATGGCTGTGCTAGTAGTTATAGTTGGCTTCTTATGAGCTACGTTGGGCTGTGCATATGTGTGTATTGTGCTTGCATCTCCATCCTAAAAGCTGGAAACATTACCTTACATTATAAAAAGCGATTTGAAAAGTGTATATAGCGATATCTGGCTACCGGTAGGGGGGCTGCCACATATTAGAGGTACATCCTGAGTATTTTGGTATGCCTCATAATGGGGGCACAAAGGGCTATTTATACTGTAGAGGGGGCTATACTGGGGAGGGGGCTTATATGCAAGTCAATGACTTTTTCCTGATTTCCAAAGGTAAAAGTTGTGGGGTCGGCTTATACGCCGGGCAGTTATATGGCAGTATATACGGTATAAAGAAAAATGTAGAAACAAACAATTCAGAAAACTCATGGTCTTCTGCATAGCCAAGTGCGCTCCCAGCCTCAGAAACATCCGCTAATGCACTTGTAGAATTTCTGGGCTGTGGCATGATGTTACATCAAATACTGGCTACGCTACAGTGTGAAGTTTTTTATTTTTGATCTTATTTTATAATGGTGTTTAATTCAGTGAAAAAAAATGTTTTCTACTTTACTTACTTACATCTGCGTTGTAATGAACAAAAGCAGTGATTTTGGCTTTGCTTTTCCCTTGTCAGTATTAGTATATATTAATTAAAAAAAGCTTTTTACACTGTAATTTTAGGCGTTGTCGATGCTTATGAAGATCTAGAATGTGAAGTGGTGTGGCATCCCGGATTCAGCTCTCCTGAGATGGGGGAATTCAATCTGTGTGTACAACAGAGAAATTCAGCAAAACTAAGATGCATTGCAGAGGTAATTCTAGCTGTGCTGCATTGATGCTGACTACACAGACCATTAGAAACTTGATGACCGCACACATGAACTGTGAAAATAATTATTTACAGAGAAATTCTGCTTTTCTTGAGGAAAAACACTGCAGTCCCCTTTTGCTAAGCTCTGTATATTGCAAGGATTTTAACAAACCTTTGCCTGCTTTGCTTTTATCTGCATTCACGAGACAAAGGGTGGCTGCTGTTCTGTTCAGCTGATTTGTCATGCACAGCCATGTACCCCAATGTTCTGCTGCCATTGTGAACTGCGCATGTACAGAATGCTCCTGGCCATGGGAGCACGATTGTGAAAGGTGCATGGCAACATGCGCAGAAGCCCGTGACCCAGCTGGGGTCAGTGAAATTATGGACAGGACAGCTGCACCCTGATGGAACTGCGGTACCATCAAAAAAAGTTGTAAGCATGCTTTCTAAAGGTCTATGATAGGAATGGCGGGGGTTTTTCCCTCATTATGGAATGGGTGATATAGGTGCACTCCATGTTTGGCTTGACACTCACTGATATATGCTAATATTAGCTTTACTATTTCTGAATAAAATATTTTTCTATTTTTGCAAAATGTGTATGGCAAGGAATTTTTTTCTATGCTAACAGTGTGCGACATATACTGGCTTGGTAGTAGGAGGTTTTTTGTCGATTATTATTATTATTATTATTTAGCATTTATATAGCGCCGACATATTACGCAGCGCTGTACAATGTATATATATATATATTGTCTTGTTGCTAACTGTCCCTCAACGGAGCTCACAATCTAATCCCTACCATTGCCATATGTCTATATTATGTAGTGTATGTACTGTAGTCTAGGGCCAATTTTAGGGGGAGCCAATTAACTTATCCGTATGTTTTTGGAATGTGGGAGGAAACCGGAGTGCCCGGAGGAAACCCACACAGACACGGAGAGAACATACAAACTCTTTGCAGATAGTGCCCTGGCTGGGCTTCGAACCAGGGACCCAGCGCTGCAAGGCGAGAGAGCTAACCACTACGCCACCGTGCTGCCCTATGGTTCATGTTGCCAGTGTCTGCACCTGTTTTACTGCAAGCAGGATTATACCTGAATTGAATTTTGATAAAAAGTGTTTTTGAAGAGATATCAACTAATCTGACAAATTTGTTTCACTGATTTTATATCAATTTCTTTTTATTGTATTACAGGGGCAACAACCCCTAACTCATATTAAAAGCTTCATGTTTGGCCAATGACCAACAATACACTTTACTTGGCTGCCAGGAACCTAGGAAAACTCAACAGACTTCTTAAAGAGAACCTGTACTGAGTAAAAATATTTAAAATAAACACATGAGGTAACTTCAAATAAACATTGCATAGTTACCTTGCCATCAGTTCCTCTCAGAAGCTCACCATTTTCTTCTGACAATAATCCCTTCCAGTTCTGACAATATTTTGTCAGATCTGAAATATATCAGTTGCTGTCAGTAAAATATCAGTTGGTGTCAGTTATAGCTGAGAGGAAAACTGATGTACCAGGTAATGTCCATGTTTCCCTATGGCTCAAGTGGGCGATGTTACAGTTTAACTGTGTGCTGTCCAGAAAGCTGTTATGGGTAATAGCCATTTTCAAAATAGAGGACGGAAAATTCCCTTGATCACAGTGAACAAACAGGACGCGGGACAGGAGAAAGACACGGAGGAGTAGACTACATGGAAGGTAAGTATGACTTGTGTATGCTTATTTTGACTTTTCATTTTCAGTTCAGATTTTCTTTAAAGATGCCCTTGATCAAATATAGAGCTACTGTTCTTGATAGACTCCCTGTCATGTCCTTTTGTCCTTCATACAGCCATATAGATAAAAAGCTCATTTGCTGGGCTTGTATATTTTTGGATATTTTTTCAAGTTAATCAATATCCTCTTAAAGTGAACCAGAGACGAAGCACCCTTGTGTATTTTACCATAGAAATCAGTGGGAACATTAGAGAAAACATTTACCATGCTCTCTGTTCCATCCTCACTGCTAAAAGTGTCTGTTATCTAGCTGAGATAAGAATCCCGGACTGAGCATTGATTCTGGCTTTGCTATAATGACTCAGCTATAATGATTCCTGAGCAAAGCCAGCAGGGGGCAGGCTTGGACTTGAAGACAGCAAAGAACACAGTCTCAGCTATAATTATTCTGTAGCAAAGCCAGACCGACTGCTTAGTCGGGATTCTTATCTTAGAGGTGATAACGGTCAAATTAAACAGAGAACAATGTAACAAAGAGCAGATTAGGTGTTTACTGTCATGTTCCCACTGATTTATAAGGTAAAATACATGAGGTTGCTTCATCTCTGGTTCTCTTTAAGTATAAGAAGTTGCTAAATGTTTCTGATTTTCAGACATTCTTTATTAGCAAAGGACATTGCAGTTTTCAGAGTTACTGTTCAAGTTTACCTAATAAAATTATCACCAATAAACCAATCTTTAATTCATTTTATTCATTAATTTGCAGATTGGAGCCACAAGTGTCCAATTTACTGAACAAAGAGTACTTTTCCATCATGCCCCATTGGGCCTGACAACCATCAAGACAGCCATTATTCAGAACACAGGAATAAACCATGCATATTTCCAGGTAGAGAACACACTAATTTGATTAGTTTGATTAAGCATATTGTTGCGTTTCATAGTATAACTTCTTTTTCAAAAGTGTACAAGACTATTTGTATAGTAGAAACCCTGGACAATTATTTTAGGATTTAAACCTGTAATTTACAATATTTAATATATTGTTTATATATATATATATATATATATATATATATATATATATATATATATATATATATATATATATATATATATATATATATATATATTAGTATTAATAGCATAATACTGTGACAATATACAGTATTATGCTATATTTCTTCATTAACCATTTGCCCTTCCATGGGGCGAGTATCTGCGCCCTTGAGAACGTCACTTTAGTTTCCAGGGACGTAGATACATGTTTCTCTGTGTTGACGAGTGGTGCGTGCATCCATAGCCCCATGCGGTAGTACACAGATTGGTGAATGTGAACAGGTGTTCCTAAAGGCAATCAAGGTGTCTAATAAATGAATGATCGTAGCATCACCGCTTCACAGCGTTCTCATTCCAGCAACGAACAGTGATAGTTCAATGTAGCCTAAGTACACTTTCACATCCTGCTATTCAGAATTCTAAGATTCAGCATTCTAAGTAGACAAGAATACTGTGGGGAAATCTAGTGCGCCCCCCCCCCCCCCCCCCACGAAAAAAAAACACACACAGACACACATTACAAAATAACTTCATACATAAATTATTACCTTCGGGCCTTATCTTTTTAATTAAGTATGCCATGAGCATATCCCTGTTATATTTGCAAATAATGTCCCTGTTATATTTGCATTCTTTAGTGAGAGTCCAGTAACTGTAAAGTCTAATCATGATGATTTTCTGCCCAGTCCTGGTTTCGGTCCTATCATGACTGACTCTGAGGTCCGCAGTTCCTTGACGTGCCCAGAAGTTTCTCTTGTACCAGTGTGCCCAGATGTGCTCTGTGTGCCAGAATGCCCAAGTGTGTCTTGTGTGTCAGCGTACTCAGATGCTTCCTTAGTGGTGATATGTTCTGATTTTGCCAGTCTGCCTGCATGCCCAGAGATGGTCCTGGTCCCTGAAAGCCCTGATCTCAATGTTTATCCTTGTAACTCTGACTCTGGAATTGCCCTAGGTTCCATAGGGGTTCTTGATAGTGCTCCATGTGAGCCTAAAGGGTGTTCTAACCTCTTGGGATCTCTATGGAGCTTCAAAGTGTTCTGGGAGATTTCTGAGGAAACTGGCCCTGGTGCCTTGGACTGGTTTGACAGTGGGTACTGTGTTGGAAAGGACAGTTTCGGTGGGCATTGCTTTAAAAGGTTTGGCATTTTCGGACAGTGCCTGGAAGGTGGTGGGTATCGCTCGGAGAGTTTCAGGGGGCTTTTTTCCTGAAAATCACAGTTCTGATAGGTATCACACTGGGGCTTGTAGTACTGATGGGCATGGTTCTGGAAGTTCTGGTTCCGATTGGTTCAGTCTTGGTGTGACTGATTCTAGAATTTGGTCTGGTCAGGTTGTCCTGACCTTCATGAGTTATCAGTCAGATCAGTTTGCTGGATTTTCTGCATTTGATTTTCTGGTTTGGGTAGTTCAGGAGCATTATGCCAGCTTGTATAGGTGTCTGAAAGCTGCCTTTAAAGGAGGGGGTACTGTCAGGATCTCTCCTGTAGCATGGTCTGTTGCTTGCAGTGGAGCTGCAACTGGGCAGTTTGGCTTGTCTGCTTGCATTCAGTTGCGCATTCGCAGTGAGTCTTATTGTCATTTACAATCACTCTGCAGTTCAGAGCAGTTTTGGATGCTGTCAGGATTCCTCCTATGGTTTGCTGCAGTTGAGCTGCAGCCAGACAGCCCTGGATTTCCTACATGCATGTTGTTGCATAGTACTGCATGCATTTGTTATGATAGTCTTTCAGCTAGCAAATGGTAATCAAGCCAGCTCAGGATTGAATGATTACCATTCAGCTGTGTGGAAATCTGCATACCTGCATCCATTGGCTGATGCCAGCATAAAAGTCTGCCTCCCATTTGAGACTCTGCCCAACATAGCGGTCAGTATGCTGGTCTGCTGAGCACTTTGTTGCTCTGTATAGATCTGTTATTGTAGTTCTATGCAACCTTATTACTTGTGCTTTAGCTAGTTTCTTGATAAATATATATGCAGACTTGCTAATATATATTTATCCGTTAGTTGAGCTGTTTGTTATTTTTCTGTATTATTGTGTATTGCCTTGTTTCCATGCCTGATGGATGTTAGCTGCATCCGTGGTGGGTCAGTGAAGTCCACTATCCTGATAGCTTGGATTCTGCCATCACCACGTTAGTGACTGGTAGTATTCCTGCTACTCTAGTTTCTGGGAAAGTAACTATAGGCTGCGGTTGCTATTAGTTACGTTCTTTCCTGTATTCTTGCCTGTGTGGATGCTGGCTGGTGACTAGTTGTTAACCTGCTTGCTCTGCTTCTGTGGACGTGACTGTGAGTTGCGGTTGCTACTAGTTACGCTCCAATCTATAGTCCTGTTTTGTACCTGTCTGTATGCGTGCTATCGCTAGGGCAGCGCTTAGTCTTGCAAACACTGTCTGTCTTTCTGTTATCTGTCTTGTTACTTAGCCAGAGGCTCAGACGGCATCCGCCCTGGGCAACAGTCAGTCAAGTCAGTCTGTCTGTTCGTTCTTTGTCTGGTTACTCAGACCATAGGCAGTGCTACATTGCGCTGCCATTGTGTCTTATTTGTAGCAATATCATAAGCCCAGAGCTGCAGTTGCTCTGGGCATCCTGTGTAGCCTCTTCCATTATTAAGCCACTAGCCTTGTTGCTCTGGGTGGTCAGAAAGTATAACCCCCAGGCATCAGAGATGTATAACACATTGTGGTGTGATAAGTAGTGATAAAGTTATTGTCCAATGAATGGAAGCTGAAATGTGAAAATTGTTCTGGATTTAAAAAAACCCTTTGAGGTGAAGTGGTTAAAGTATATTATTTATATAATATCATCAAATAATACAATACTGTGATATGTTTTAATTTTCTTTCCGTGTTTCCAGGTTGTAGATGTAAATCCTTTGCCTGGCATGACAATTACACCCTCACAGGGTGTGGTACCAGTGGGAGGACATGCTACCCTTAATATTTTCTTCACACCAAAAGCAATAATGAAGTTTGATACTAGAGTTGAGGTAAAAATAAGCTTCCTTTTAAACAATGCTTTTTTATCCTAAGTTGTCATTTAAGGTGGTAATGTGTATTTAATTTTTCAGAGGCTTCTTTTATTACTTAGCAATGCCAGTGGTCTACTCATAAGACTTGAATAGCCTTCCTCTACAGTAGGTTTTTACAACCCTGTTTCTCAATAAAGTTTAGACACTGTGGAAAATGAGTTACAAAGTCCTTTAAACTCTTTATTTAATTAAAATAGTTCTAAAGCAACATAGCTAATGGAACAATAACCATTGACCTTCAACAGGAACAAGTGGTTTTTAAGGACATTGAAGTACCCCTGAACTGGGTTTTGAACAATATATTTTGTATACCATTTGATTTCTAGTGCTGTGACATATATCACAGCACCATCCTCCTCCCACCTTCAGCACCCCCTGTGTCCCCGCTCTACTTAGCTTTCAGTTATGGGCGGGGATGAAGTGTCAGTTCTTCCTCCTCTCTGCCTGTTCTTAGCTCCACCCCTTAACTTGCTGCTTATAGTTCCTGATCTGAGTACCATTTGTCAGACTTCAATCCTTTTAGCCAATACATGGTATCATCCTGATTCAAAACTTCTTGCTTTTACTTATGGCTAGCACAGTACAATACTCTACTGATCTGAGTACTGCACACAGCGTGCAGGGGAGCTGGGCTGTGTGCGGGCTTGTGAGAGTTGAGTGTATATTAGTATAGATCCAGACAAAGCAGGCACCACCTTCAGTAAATAATTAGCTCTTTATTGAAAAAGTCATAAAAAATGACAAGTCATCAATAAAAAATGGCTTTAGCGGCTATATTAGTATAGGAACCATAAGCTGCGAGTAAAGGGGGCAGTGCTAAGGACGTGCAAATAGGAGGAAGAACTGACACTTCCTCCCTGCCCATAATCCATGTTCTGCTCATTTGAATATTATGGCTGAGTGGAACAGGGGGCACAGGGGGTGTTGGAGGGAGAGGATTGTGTTGTGACATATGTCACGGCAACAGAAATAAAACAGTATAAAAAGTATATTATTCATAACCAGGTTCAGGGGTACTTTATACAGTATATAATGTAAAAGCATATCCTTTATTCAATTATTTTAACACACTTCAAATACTGTACATAAAAGCAGGAATGTTGTTCAGAATTGGTGCATAATACATCACACAGCGACCTCTGATGACATTATAGAACCAAATATTATAGAACCAAAACCAGTCTGGTCTGGACGAGAGTGGGCATCTCAAAAAGGTTTCACCTACTGGCATACTGGCACTTGTAGTGCCTCAAGGCCATTTCATTTATTCAGGGTCCCTGTTGCACAGGACCCATGATGTGAGTGTTGTTTTATGGTTTTATGATTTGTTTTACTCAATAAATAGTTTATGCTTAAATTTGACACGAACAGTGTTTGCACCATATGTGGTGACAGTCACCTTGTTGTTTTGTTTGAGCACTGGTGTCTGCAGGAGATTTCTACAAATATTTTTATCCAGGAAGAAGCTATTTATGCTAGCGCTGAGAGCCCTTTTCCACTAGCAAATGGGATCACAAGCGTAATTGTGCTGTGTTTGCGAATGCGCTGGCTGCTTTTCACATTCTTCATGATTGTGCCATATAGCCCCCGGGAACAGAACACGGTCGCGGCAAGAATTGCGCAGGCTGACTATTGCGATTTGGGAAGAGACAAATCACGGTAGAGGAAAATAAGTACTGCTACTGCAATTTACATGTTATCGCACTGCTCATTGCGATTGGCAGAACAGCGCCGATCCACTTTTTAAGCAGATCGCAGCTAGTGGGAAAGGGCCATGAGGTTCACTCTGGAACTTTTACTATTCTATCTGTGGAATAGGATACGTTGGCTGCAGCAGGGTTTATGCATGCTCATTGCTTTGGAAGCGCTTGTACCTGACTTTCTAATATTAATTAATATTTTAAACCTGTTTTATGCTGTACTTGTAGTATTTTTAAAAATATAGGGCTCACACTATTTTTATTTACGTAACATACATAACATACCAAAATTTTTGGGAAATAAGGGTTGCACTCTTCCCCATAGGAGTCTTATTGAGTCTTTAGTCAGCCCTATTCTGAATTCATTCCTTTTACTGTAAAGTAATAAAAATATTAGCGGTGAGAGAGGGACTCCCTATTTATGATTAAAACTCAAGTGTTGCTAGCACTGGGCAATGAAAAATTTGAAAGAGGCTGGTGAGTGATTCAACTAGACAAGTTCTAACAAAAGCTAAAATATCAGGGTTGCTATAAGGGCCCTTTTCCACTAGCAATCGCTAGCGTTTACGCTGAACGCTAGCGATTGCTGAATCGCAATTACCGGCGATTACCCGACGTTTGCGGACGCGATTTTGCTATGCTATGCACTGCATAGCAAAATCGCGGCAAATATCGCTCCGCCGCGCGTTCGCGTTCCCGGCAAAAACGAATCGCGGTAGTGGAAATGACCTACCGCGATTCCTATGTTAAAAAGCAAACCGTAGCGATTGTAAAATCGCTAGCGGTTTGCGTTTTTGCGATTCAGCCAGCGCAAACGCGCTGGTGGAAAAGGGCCCTAACTGACCCTTTAAAATGAATACTGTAATTTGAAACACTAGGCTGAGTAAGAGTCTCTGGGGGATGAATGCTTATGTTCTTTGTTTAATCTTTACTGAATGCACTGGGTACCAAAGATACACTAAATAGGATATATATATATTTTTTTTGCACTTTAATTTTATATTAAAGGAATACTATCAATGTATGAATTTATTTTTAAATGCTGTATGTTGTAGCACACATTAGGACAAGTACTAGGAGCAATTTGATTCCTCACACAGCTGTTCCTCTCAGCAGTAAAATCCTCCGTCAGTTTTGGCGTCAGTGTTGGATACAAAATGTATCGAATACTGAGCTCCCAGAGGGCTAGACCATGTGTCTGCACAGGGGAGTTGCTATCAACTCCTCAGTTTATAGTTTAATTATCACCTTGCTGAAAGAATCTTATTGATATGGTGGTAAGGGGTTAAAGATTCTAGCAATGTGTGTTTTTTATCTTTGCTTCTCTTGACTGATAAAGATACTAATACTGCTAATTGTAGACAGTGATCTGCCCCTCTCAGCAGCTTGTAAAGTGGATGCAGCCTGGAGTGAATCACCTCAAGCAGGCAGCCAGTCTGAGTGTAAACACAGACTCGTGGTATAGCTGGTTATATTCCAGCAATATTCCAGCTCATTTAGTTACCTGTTACCACCTCAGATCAGCCTATTTCTCCTCATGTCTGCTGCATGCTGTGAGTGACACAGTGAAATATATTTGTGAGCTGTGTGACAGAGTAACCAAGCAGCTCAGGGTGACCCAAACTACTATGAGCTGTGTGAGAAATGAATTTTTAAGCAGGGATAGCGAGAGAGAGACCTGAGTGAATAAATAAAGTGCCCATAGCACTAGTGGTAATGTGTACACTAATATAGAGTATTAAAAAAAAAAGTCGTTTCAATCGATAGTATTCCTTTAAGTTGTTTCATTGTGTCTGATATAAGATATTTGATGAATACTGTAGGAGTATGGATGACCTAAATAACATGAGCTAACTGCAGTCTTTCCTTATCCGCCAGGTGTCAGTGCGCAATACAAAGACTTTGGAATTGAGAATTGGAGGATCAGTTTTACCACCAGAAGTAGATATTTCTGTTGTGAGTATGAGATTTACCTAAATTTACTGTGACATGTATTGGAGATTTGCTGTAATCCTTTCAGGTACCTATTATTGTTTGAGACTCGGCAAGCGGACGCTTGAAATACCTACTTACAATAAATACGTCACATGGTATGAACACATTTCACACTGGCTGCCTTAGACAAATAAACACATTAGTATATAATTTGGCGTTTGCAGGGATTTCGCTGAAATTGTGTCTGTTCCTCATGGCTAACCACAGCTAGTCACCAGCAAAGCATTACGTGTTCTGAAAAGACCACAGATTGTAACGAAAAAGCATCATTAACATCTAAATAACATGTCAGGTTACAAAGGTAATACCTTCTGTGAGATACTGAGCTGTTACTAAGGCAGCACATCATATAAAGCAGTTTTTAAGTTAAGTGCATGAGCATGAAAACCAGCAAATATTGGAAAGTGGCTAAAATAGCTACAATAGAAGTGTGAAATTTTAGAGGGCTAGACCATAGAAAATATGTGTTGAGTTTTGGCCAGGTGTCAATCATGAGGTACTCTGTACAGCACTATGGAATATGTTGGCACTTTATAAATCAGTATTAATAATAATGAAGTGTGAAGGAATTATAGAGAAGTGGAGATAAGATCAGCATAAGGAAAGAGATGTATACTGTCACTACACCTGTCTGCTAAATTTGGAAGATGGGCAGAACCAGGGTAGAGCAAACCAGGGCCGGTTCTATAAACAATGGGAACCCAGGGCAAACAGACATCCCCCTGAGCAAAAAGCGACATTAGGGGCCATTTGTTGCAGCCAAATTTACCTCATGGGCCCCTGAGCCGGATACTGTCCCTCCCAATCCCCTACCAACGTAACTGTTGTTCCCCGGGGCCTCGGCAGAGTCTTTGGCAGTGTAGTGTCTCGTCTGCCCGCCAGCACATGTGAGAAGCAACTCTGCAGAGGCCCTGGGGAGAACCAGTTAAGATGGGGGAGTGAGAAACCTTGGGGGACCCCTACAGGCTCTGGGAAAATTACCCCCTTTGCCTCTATGGTAGCACCAGCACTGTAGCAAACTGATGTAAACTGATGTCCCACAGCAAGATGTCTGTAACAGGATTACTATTAGCAAACCTAAAAGTTTTTGCAGCAAGAATATTAGGCAGTTATAGGCAGTCAATGAACTGCATTGATATTGACTGTTTTTATACGTTAAGATTTGTGTGCAGTCTATTGCTTCATGATGATGGTAAACTTTCTTCAAATGCCTAGCCTTCAGCATGTCATTTTTGGATTATTATTAATTTGTAAAACATGCTGTACAGAATAAGAAACAAACATGGGATATATATATATAATAATACACACAATAGTATATGCAAAACATACATACTAGTACATAATAGAACATTAGTAGACATCATAGCAAGAAAAAGCAGTTTGTACTTTTCATATATTTATTTTTTTTAGGGAAATTAACTGTACTTAATAAAGTTACCTTTTTCTGATTAAAAAAACCCACAAACATTGACTTCTAAGCAGGTTTGTCTTATTTCAACCTTATATGAATGATGAGGGAATAAAGTCAGTGCTTGTAGTAAACCTACCAAACTATTGTCTTATTGTGTTTAGCCATTCCTCATGAGTCCAGCAAATAGCCATCACTTTAATTTGCACCACCTCAGTAACACTTGTCTATAGCTTTGATTTTATTATTATTTTTACTATGTGTGGCTTGTTAATAACCACTGAAAACATTTTAGTAATTAATGAACACCAATGAATGTCATGTAAGTCATTTCTGCTTGGTTTATTGATTTTCTTTATTGTACAAAGTGGAGTTGACATTTTCTGTCCATAATTTATATTTAACATTGATACCAACTATAAATACATCATTACTTTTCTGAAACAACTTAATTATATCCTTTAGAGGAACATGTTTGACATTTACATTTACCTGGAACCAGTCACAAATATGCATTTCTAATATTCTTAATCTCCTTGGAAATTTCTCTAAGGAAAAAGTCTTACCGGCAGGAAATAGCATAGTCCTCATAGTTAAAGCAACCGTGTCACTAGTTTAACCTATGCACAACAGAAGTTTGCCTTCTTAAAACAGAAGCTAATTAGGGTTATTCAGGTTAGACAGAGCTCTGAGGAGTCCCACAGTGCATCTCGGCTGAATATGCAAATCATCTCTTTGTTGTCCCTGATAGCTAAACACACTTTCAGAACCGCTGGAATGCAATGGAGTATCAAATTGTTAATATTACAGATCCACTATAATCAAACATGCATACATTCGGATTGGTTGATCTTCAGCAGTGCTTGGCTCTATGGGGTTGGACTTGATGAGTTACAGGTTGCCCATCAAGCTCATGGTGAACCAGACCTCCTAGGAGTGTGTAAGGGGCTGAAAGAGATCAAAAAGCCTCCATGCTAAAATGCTATGCGTAACAGAAGTTTGCCTTTTTAAAGAGCAACTGTTAGCTCTAAAATGCCCCCTCAAAAATCACATATGTAAGTAGATAAATACATGCTCTACTTACATGACAGATGTATCGTAGTGTCCACATTTTGATTTCTGTAATTTTTATGTTTAAATATTAGAAGGCTCCTGTTGCTGGCAGGGGCCATCTTGTGTCCGGCTAGATCTTCTCCCCCCCCCCCCGCATCCCCCTCCTCCCCGCACTGACTGAGCACAGCGGGGAGGAATAAATGCAGCAGCCACACACAGACTCACCTAATAATGGATCCAAGCGCTGTCGTTCCCATCTATTCTCTGCACTAGTGCAGAGTGTAGGATACTGCAGCGCCTGGAACCATTATTCCGGGAGTCTGTGTGTGTGCACCACCTTTATCCTTCCCCAAAGCTCAGTGTGGGGAAAAAGAAGAATGCAGCGGCGGCGGGCGGCAGAACGGCGGGGGGGGGGGCGCGGTCATGCCACTGGAGGAGGGGGGCAGAGGACAGTGACAGGAGATAGCCTCTGGCCCCCCTCCGTGCGCTCTAACAGCAGCAGCGACCAGGCAGACAAGGGGAGACCAGGCGGCCAATCGTAGTGCAGAGAGATGAGTGACAGAGGCATCAGCCAATCAGGCTGATTCAGCATGCCTGTCACTTCTCTCTGCGGCTTGCGTCCACTTTTAGAGCCTGGGGCATGAGGAGAGAAATCTACAAAAGTAAGAAGGATTTGAAACGTTTACATTGCCTGGTTAGCATCCTTTCTACTGCTCTATTAGCATGCAGTAGAGAACTTATTGTGTATTTTCTGCCTAACAGTTACTCTTTAAAGAGACACTGAAGCGAGAATAAATCTCGCTTCAGTGCTTATATTCAGCAGGCGCATGTGTGCCCCTGCTAAAACGCCGCTATCCCGCGGCTAAACAGGGGTCCCTTTCACCCCCAAACCCACCCCTGCAAAATCAACGACCAATTTGGTCGTATATTTTGCTGCTCTTCAGGCAGGGCTAACGGCTGCAGCCCTGCCTCTCAGCGCCGTCAATTAGCGGCGCATCGCCGCCTCTCCCCCGCCCCTCTCAGTGAAGGAAGACTGAGAAGGGCGGGGGAGAGGCGGAGATACGCGCTGACAGACACGCGTGAGGCAGGGCTGCGGTGGTTAGCCCTGCCTCTATGCGGAAGAGGGGATGCGCTGCACGGAGGGGGATTTGGGGGTGAAGGGACCCCCGTTTAGCGCCGCGATAGCGGCGGTTTAGCAGGGGCACGCATGCTCCTGCTATCTATGAGGTCTGAAGCGAGATTCATTCTCGCTTCAGACTCTCTTTAAAACAGAAGGTTTTAGTGATATGGGAGTGATATTAATCTATGCCATGCGTTGATGAGGATCAACCAATCCAAAACAGTCTGCCTACATGTTGCATTAGTGGTTCTGGGGGTGTGTTTAGCTTTCAGGGACAACAAAGTCTGGTTATTTTTAATACACAGGAATATGTTGGTAAGTTGAGATTTGTAGATAATAATAAAAGATATTTACCATACATTTTTGTTTTTTCCCCAGAGCTCATTCCTTTTCCCTGGTGTATATGTAAATTCTACACAGGCTATACCATTTCTGATTCTCAATAAAGGAGTGGCACGTTCAAAAGTAGAATTTGATCTTACTAAGCATCAGGATTTCTCTCTGACCTTCAAAGAGGATTCAGGTATTTGTCAATTTATGGATGGTAAAAAAAGAACACGATCCTTATGTGTAACTTGTATCAAGCAGAGAACATGATTGATTCTATAACGTGCCACTAGGTTTGGCAGATTTTCCTTTAATTTCTTCCACCAGCCATTTTCATTTTTATGTAATGTTATTTTTCAAGCCATTTTTTTGTATTAATATAGTGTAATATTTTTTGTCTATAGAGAAGTGGTTTGCTCTTTAGTCTTACCTTTTTATTGTGGAATATCTTACTGGCTGTAAAATCTAAAGTCTAAATTTACGGGATATCTTATGGGCCGTAAAGTAGACCCAAAGTCGAATTGTTCCCCCCTTTTCCCCCCTCGCTATACACAAACGCACAGGCACTCCCTCCCTTTCAAAATATTAGCAAATCTGTTATAGGTTAAAAAAAAATGTTTTAAGATAAGTTTCTGGAAGGGTTGATGACTTTATCCTGGGAGTTTTAAGCTGTTATTATTTTTTGGTATTTATAACGCCGACATCTTTGCATCGCTGTGCAGAGTATATTGACCTGCCATTAGCAGTCCCTCAGAGGGGACAAGCTAATTCCTACCGTAATCATATGTCTATGTATGTATCATAGTCTAGGGCCAATTTAGGAGAAAGCTGAATAACTTACTTATTTGTATGTTTGAGGGATACATGAGGAAACCAGAGGGCCTGGAGGAAACCCACACAGACACAGGGAGAACATACAAACTCCGTATAGATAGTGTCCTAGCTGGGATTTAAACCGGGGACCCAGCACTGCAAGGCGAGAGCGCTAGCCACTATGCTGCCAATGTAAGCTAGGTGCACAGGCTGGATTAAATTCTGCCGTGGCAGCTACTTGATGTCACCTAAAGCTGCGGTAAGATCCAAAGGACGGGTTCGCATACAGGCTTGCAGCAACTTGTGTAAATGTATTGTACCATCATACACATTAGTACATCTGACATTAACCAACGACTATTGTTTTGGGGCCTATTTGGTTCCCTTTGTCAAAGCATTTGGCAGTCAACATGTACGCCACTTTGTGCAAACTACAGAATGCAAAACATTCAGAGAACAACCCTTCACCAATTTTCCATACACTCCACCCACATCGGGTGGGAAAGCCATTAACAATTTCAAAACCGTTATTGGTCACATTTGAATCACATAGGTTACAGCATCAGTCACTCTACATGACATATCTCCCATAGAGCAATCTCATCCGCCCAGTGTGCAGGTATCCTCTGTTGTTCAAGATCACAAACCGAGTGGGGGCATGGCTTTTGTTCTGGTGCCCGGAGGGCGGGGGGACCCAACAGGACTCAGCCTCTGCGTCATCGCTCACCATGGTTGACTGGATCTGCAAACAGAATCCTTTGGAGATTTTCTTGTAGATCTGTAGTACTTGGACAGGGTTTGCCTGTGGAGCTTCAAGTCTGCCTTCCTTCGTCTGCTCCTCCTCAGTTCCCTAATGGAACCCTGCCTGGTATCCACTCCAAAAGCTGTTGGATTGGTTGATAAGAAATAATATAGAGTAAATTTCTGCTTGGCTATATGTGAAAGCCTCAAAGCTCTCACTATGGCTCTGGATTATGGAATGTGGTGCAACTGACCCAATTGCAGTCACTGGCCTAGCGGGTTTGAGCAAGCGTTCAGTTGCCTACACTTCATGAGGTCCCAATTGGACACATGTTGCAAACGGTGAGTTGTTGCAAATGTCCAATAAGTCTTAATCTCAAACTTACTAGAACAGAGAAGTACGTTCTGCTCTGCCATGCAAGGTAGTGATCACTGTGGTGCGGGTCCACTCCTTAGGTTGCTGGTCCAACAGTGCCAGTGTAGAAGTATAGCTCAAAAGATCTTCTCAAAATAAGTACAGTACCACAAAGTACTGTTTCAGTAGACCGAAATCTGTAGTATTTGTGGCATTGTCTGTCTCCTTAATGACAGGTAGCCTGTATAAGGCGCTTACCTGCACTTAGAAATAAGTATCTTGTATCTACAAAGACCACTATCTATCTACCTACAAAGACCACTATGTATTAGTCAAGTGCACTTTATGGAAATAAAAGATGTACATGTTAGAGATTCCTTCTTTTTCCTTGCTTTTTATGAATAAAACTATAGTCGTAGTTGTTTCTCTTCCTGTTTCCAGGTTACAGACCTCCAGCAGTATAGAACACTACTGTAATGCGATATATCATCCTATGCATAGTTTCTTTAAAGTGGAGGACTCTTTGATTCTTGCCTTCTCATTTATATGACAGTATCTTCTGTTCTAGCTGTCGAGATTGATCCAACATACCCTCATGTTTATATGGTGGATTTAGAAGAGAAGGAGACCCTGGAATGTGCCCTTCATTTCAGTCCTAAAGAAGTAAGTGTTGAAATATGGGGAACAGGGAGTTGCATGGCACCTTTTTCAATCTTTGTTTTCCCCTGTTGTTTGCTTTCCTTTTACACTCACCCTATAGAGTTGATTCTATTCTTTGGTCTTCGGTGGTTCAGTGTTTAGAAGCTTCTATTTTTTAACACAAAACCTATTGAACGGGCTATTAACTACAATTTAGAAAACCTATTCTCATGTATGCCCAAGTAATTTCTCAGTTCTGGTCCTTACATTGGATGTCCTGTGACTCTCACATTAGTAGTGGCACATATTATATAATACTGCCAATTTTCATCAAAGTAAAAATAACTGAGATTTACAGTATTTCTGAGAGTAATTGAGAATATCACAAACTGCACCCCATATGCAATTTACTTTTTCTCCTGTGTTTTCTCCAAGGTGATGTGGGCTAATGCGGTAATGCGGTAATGCTGAAAACAGCTGACTTTACCAAACACTTAGCAAAATGTCAATTCATAAAAGCTGTTACCGCATGAAAAGCTCAAATTACCGAGCAGTGAGGTAAATTACCGCCTTGTGCGGTGATTATCTCAACACATGTCACTAAATGTCAATTCATAAAGTTTAGAGCAGGCGGTATTGGGACGGAGAGTACCGCTTGCTTTGAAGATGCGAAAAGGGTGCGGATAAGCAAAGTTAATGAAGACAGATCTCCCAGGTAGCAGCGGTGAAAGCAGAACAAAAAAGGATTTCCAGAATACCCCAGGCTATGTTTTTTAACCTCTTGGGTACCTGTTTTCATATGTTTTTTACATCAGAAAGCCTGCATATGTAACATTTCTTGAAGTTCTTCTAAGCTGTGGCAATTAAATAGATTGTTTAGAAAGAGTAATAGTCAGATTCAGCGCAGATTCAGGGCAAACAGATGCAGTTAAAAAAAATGCACATCTAAAGGGAAGTTGGAGACGCCTCTTTTATTGTAATGCTGTCTCTGCAGGAGAAAATGCATCAACTCAGGCAGAGCCTTAGTTCAGGAAAATACCAAACTTCTATTGCAACTGTAAACATTTTTATGAATTAGCACACAGAAGTCTAAAATATAGAATGCAGCATTTTCCCGCCCAGATTTTTTTACCGAACATACGTTTTTGAATGATAGCCATTATAAATAAAATGCTTTTATAAACACTGGCAAGCGAGAAAATACTTTCAATACTTTTGATAGTATGTTTTCTTGTACTTATTGGTCCTTTTTAATTGCAAAGTGCTGAAAAAGTATTTTAAAAATATATTAAAAAATTATCTCCTATGAAAAACTCTGGAGAAAAAGTTAATTGCATATGGGCTTGGGTGTCTAACTGGGTTTTTGAAGAGGATCTATGTTTACCTACCTGGCAAAAGCCAAAAGCTATGGACACCCATCCTGAGCCTACATAATTTAGCACTTGTATGCCATACATAATATAAATTGCCTGCCTATGCACAGCTTTGGAAGTAGAGAATTAAATGTTGAAAATGTATTGTTTTTTGCTTTTATGTTTTTTGCTCTATATACAACTTTATTTTTAAAATATACTCAAAGGACTTATAGTCATGACTAACACAAGATACATTTTTGCAATGAGGAATCATTCATTGAAGAAAATAGTTTTCTTGACAAGAAACAGTCCTCTGAGCTGTTACGTTGAGGTGTTATGTGAATAGACATCAGAGTGAGATGATAAAAATCATATGTAGACCACAGTTTTAGGGTGAAGTAGAAATTTTAGCCTGGCCACATTTCATGTAATACTGTCCTCTTTCTGTGACTGAAGTTATACTTTGATAGACTTAAATATGAAATTCCCCCCATCCTGACACAGTTGTGAACTAGTACAATATTTGTTTTGTTCCCTGCTACTCCATTAAAGCGGTATTGTCACCATAAAAATCAAGTTTCAACAGCAACTGGTCTGAGTGTATTAAGTGATAAAGATGCTAATCCTGCATTCAAAACTTGCAAAACTTTTTCTGCTGTTATGGTTTGTAGTTATCACATACTTTAGGAGCACTGGCCCTAGTGCCAAACAGTGCCAAAGAGTTGAATGCTGGGAGTTCTTTTTATCTATAATATATTCCTCCTCTTCCATTTATTTCCCTGTCTAGCTCCTTATCATAAACACCCTCTGATTACTTGTGTTTACAAGCAAGGCTGAGGTTACTCTGTGATTGGATGTGTAAATTAAAAAAAGAGTGCAGTTGTTAGTATACACCTCAATGGGAGTGTCTGAAGACTCTGGGAGGAGGGCAGCTAATGAATACACAATAAGCAAGAGAAGGGCAGTGGAAAACCAGAGTCAGGGAGGATATAATGTCAGCATTAGCTTGGAAAGATGGCCACTGCCTAGAATAGGATTTTCTGCTTTTCCTTTAAAAAATTCACAGGAATCATTACGTGGATAGCACAATACATCTGATATGTAAGTAGAATTAGTATTTATCTACTTATATATGTGTTTTTTTAATTCTAGGTTAGCATGGGTGTCGCTTGTTCTTTAAAGCTCCCAGTGCTTGCTGTGTGCACCCCTGTTTAGGAGTTATTTCCTCACTTATTGTCCTGTGACAATAAGGGCTTTGCTGTGCTATCCCACCTTTCTGTTTTACTTCCACATTTTTCTTGACATCTATACTGGAAGAATCTATTTGGCAGCTGGAGACACTGCCGCTACAAGTGGATATACAGTATATGAAGAAAATATTGTAGTTAAGGGAAACAGAAATTAATCTGGTAGCAAGTTTCTAGGTCACTGCAGCAGAAAGCGATAGGAAATTATATCAGAGAATAGCTGGGGAGCAATTAATATTTTTACAAAGGTTGCATTTCTACTTAATTAATTCCTTTTAAATTCTCTGACAGCTGAAGTAGTTAAAGTAGAGTCTTGGTTATCCAGCACCAACGGGGATTGACTGATGTCAGATAAGTGTGGTTCCTCGTTGCTTAAGACTCAATGCCTTAGTGGCTGGGTAGAGTACTGGTTAAGGGCACCGTCTTTGACATGGGAGACCAGGGTTTGAATCCTGGCCAGGGTCAGTCACTATTCAGTAAGGAGTTCAAGGCAAGACTCCCCAACACTGCAGGGTAGCCTCTTGAGTAGAGATGGCTCGAACCTCCGATTTTCGGTTTACGAACCTTCACCAAACGTTCGATTTGCACGAGCTTTCGCGAACCGCAATAGACTTCAATGGGGAGGCGAACTTTGAAAACTAGAGACATTTATGCTGGCCACAAAAGTGATTGAAAAGATGTTTCAAGGGGTCTAACACCTGGAGGGGGGCATGGCGGAGTGGGATGGACGCCAAAAGTCCCGGGGAAAAATCTGGATTTGACGCAAAGCAGCGTTTTAAGGGCAGAAATCAAATTGACTGCTCAATTGCAGGCCTAAAGTGCTTTAAAGAGGAGCTGTTTGGTATAGGGTCTCAGAGAAAAAAACACATATATCAGTAGCTAAATTTTGGCTGTACTTACATTACATATGCATTTCACTGTCCACGTTTGGATTTCACAGAATTTTTATATAGTATTTGCAGAGAATGATGCTCCTGACAGCTCATGGCAGGTTCCATGTTTGTCTGTCTTGTATGAAGCCAATTGTGATGTCATATCCTCCCTTACCTTGCTTCCTGATGATTCGACTCACAAAAAAGATCAGGATCAAAGATCCTAATGGTTCATGATCCAGACAACACTACTGTGCAGTGAATATTAATTCGCCATGTGGCTAGGAACAATAGCGGACTCGCGCAGTATACTCTAAAGGAACATGTGCTGTGAGTTAGGCTGCTGTTACAAGCTGCTGTAACATGAACCTGTAACTTCCCACTGTGAAAGCAGCCTTAGGGCGGGATAGGGAAATGAAGGGGAGGACCAAGGGAGTGCACTGGGGAGAAGAAGCAGCCCCAGAATGCTTTGCAATATCTGTTATGCATCCTGCCCGCCTCCTTACGAGCTTGGGAATACAGAGCCTTGCTGTTCAGCAAACATCAAAGTAAGAGAGATTTTTAACTTCAGTATTGCCTTTTTGGCTTCCTTCTAAACTGTTTAACATAGTAGAATAGAGGTTTAAATTAGCTTTTGCAGCCTGACAGTTACTCTTTAAAACATCTTGCATGTGTATACATCAATCAGGGTGTGTAATTAGAGTACTGCTTCACACTGCCACACCAAACTCACTGTGTAACGCACAGCAAACAGCTGTTTGCGTAGCGACGGCCCTGCTGGACTGGTGCGCACCATGGCGAGATTGCTCTACAGTAGTGATATAAGGTAAATGTAGAAGAAAGGATCCGCAAACCAAGACAGGTTGAAGTGAAAAAGGCTTGAAAAATTTATTTGAAAAAATCCACAAGATATGCAATAAAAACAGGATCAACTGACGCGTATCGGGCCTACCATCTGCCCTTAGTCATAGTTAAAAGTGAACCTGCACAGGAGGAAATTTATATGAGACCGGGGAGGGAAAACCCCACCCCCGGAAACACACAAGCCACCTCTTTAAAGGAACATACATCCATAAGAAATGCAATAAGAAAATTACAATAATAGCATTGGAAATATCATATATAAAAGATGTAAAAATGTTGTCACTGAAAACTGCTGGGATAAGTATAAACATACCAATGAGTATATGCAAAGAAAATAGTGCGAACTAAGAAAACAGAGGCAGCAATGGTAATACATACAAGTGATTGGGTACATACAGTGTATATATAATCCAATAGTAAAAATAAAGCTTCAATATGTATAGACTAGACTCAAGTCCCACTTTTTATTTAAACCATGTGGTACACGAGTGCCCAGTCTATGAATCCAGAAAGCTTCTCGTTTCAACAGCAACCTTTGCATATCGCACCCCCTAACTGGATACACCACCCGCTCCACCCCCTGAAAGACAAAGGAGGATAGATCCTTCTCATGTACCGTCTCAAAATGTTTAGAAACCGCCGATTTGCGGAATGTGTTCCAATTTGTACCACAATAATGTTCCGCTATGCGGGCTCTAAGATGACGGGTGGTACACCCCACATATTGTACACGGCATGACATGCAAGAAATGACATAGATTGTGTTTTTAGTATCACAATTCACATACTGCTTAATTGGAAAGCTCTTATTGTGTGCAAAAGAAAATATAGAGTTATTAGTTCTATGGCACTGGCAGTACTTGCATGTAGAGAACCCACAAGGGTAGGAACCTACTGTCGCCAACCATGTGGGAGTGCGGGGGAGGGAGGGAGAACGGAAAAGGCTGGGTGAGAGAATGGACCCCAAGGTGCGGGCCCTCCTGGCAGAAAACCGGCACCCTCTGTCAAGGATGGTTTTAAGTTTTGTATCAGGGTACAGCACAGGGATATATTTTTTAATAATGTTTGTAATTTTGTTGAACTCAAGGCTGTAACCAGTGACAAAAGTAACCCGGTCCTCTCCGGCTCCACTACCCAACCTACTTTTCAAAATCTTTTGCTATCTTTTGCTCCCTCATGTCATTTCAATTTGTTTCACACCATCCTGGATCTAAACAAATTTGTGAGAAATCTAGTGGTGAGAAAGCATTTCCTGTCGGATAATTTTGATTCTGCGGAGTCCGGTGATGCACTGCCCTTGTTCCGGAATCATATTGGGGATGTTTCCCCGTTTCGGGACATTAGGACCCTTACTGCATTGCGGGACCTCGACGAACATACTTCTGACAGGGTAGATTTACAGCAAGTTGTCCCTGTCAAAATTTCTAATCCATCTTTTTATCCTGTGAATGCTAGATCTCCTGAGATAGATTCATTCCAGGACCTTATAGAGAGGGAGCTGACCGTTTTGTCCAGGGCGTCCAGGGCCCCTTCCGACCTCACAGCATCCGAGCAACAAGCTTTGGCCGCTCTTGAGAGCAACAATGACATTGTAATACGCTCGGCAGATAAGGGGGGTTCGGTCGTGGTCCAGGATGCCCTGGACTACCGGGCAGAGGCCCTTAGACAATTGGGGGATATGGATGTATATCAGCCTTTACTTCGAGATCCTACGCAGGCTTTTCTTCAAGATCTTCGGGCGCTGCTGGACTTAGGGCACAGCACGGGTGTCTTAACCAAACGCATGTCTGAATTTTTGTGTCCTTTGCACCCGGTTGTGCCCGTCTTCCACCATCTCCCGAAGATCCATAAACCAGACGTTCCCCCGCGGGGCCGGCCGATTGTGGCCGGCATTGGCTCCGTGGGAGAGCGTCTGGGGGAATGGGTCGACGCTCATCTGCAGCCCTTGGTTGTTAGACTTCCTGGCTACCTGCAGGACACCCGTCATGTACTCTCCAGCTTGGATGGTTTCATCTGGGAGGACGGGTTTCTGTGGGTGACCATGGACGTCACATCACTTTACTCTTCGATTCCACATGATCTGGCTTTGGAGGCTATGGACTTTCATCTCCGCAAGTATTCTTCTTTTGATGTGTCCTTACAGGCTTTCCTTGGGAGGGCTGTGAGGTACCTCCTCACGCACAATTATTTTATGTTTGATTTGAGGTTTTTTCTCCAGAGATGCGGAGCTTCTATGGGGGCGAAATTTTCCCCCTCCCTTGCCAACCTCTACATGGGATGGTGGGAGGAGCTCCGCATCTTTGGGGAGGACAACCCCTTTGCCTCCCATATTATCTGGTATGGCAGGTTTATAGATGATTTACTTTTAGTGTGGGGAGGTCCTCCGGCCCTCCTGGAGGATTTTCTGATCTATGTCAACACCAATAATCTTAATTTGAACTTCACAATGTGCTCGGATCCGGTCAAGATTGACTATTTGGATCTTACTCTTAGGGGGGACCCTACATCTCATTCAGTTTCCACCCGTACTTTCCGTAAGCCCACGGCAGGGAACTCCATCCTACTTGCCAATTCATGCCACCCTAGACACACCATTAATGCCATCCCCACAGGTGAATTTATTAGGGCGACGCGTAATTGCTCAGACCCGACTGATCTTGAACAGGAATGTAATCTAGTTGAGGCTAGACTCAAACAGAGAGGCTACACTGCAAGACAGTTGACAGTGGGGCGCCAAAGGAGCAATAGGCGACCGCGCTCGGACCTTTTGAAAAGTAGGTTGGGTAGTGGAGCCGGAGAGGACCGGGTTACTTTTGTCACTGGTTACAGCCTTGAGTTCAACAAAATTACAAACATTATTAAAAAATATATCCCTGTGCTGTACCCTGATACAAAACTTAAAACCATCCTTGACAGAGGGTGCCGGTTTTCTGCCAGGAGGGCCCGCACCTTGGGGTCCATTCTCTCACCCAGCCTTTTCCGTTCTCCCTCCCTCCCCCGCACTCCCACATGGTTGGCGACAGTAGGTTCCTACCCTTGTGGGTTCTCTACATGCAAGTACTGCCAGTGCCATAGAACTAATAACTCTATATTTTCTTTTGCACACAATAAGAGCTTTCCAATTAAGCAGTATGTGAATTGTGATACTAAAAACACAATCTATGTCATTTCTTGCATGTCATGCCGTGTACAATATGTGGGGTGTACCACCCGTCATCTTAGAGCCCGCATAGCGGAACATTATTGTGGTACAAATTGGAACACATTCCGCAAATCGGCGGTTTCTAAACATTTTGAGACGGTACATGAGAAGGATCTATCCTCCTTTGTCTTTCAGGGGGTGGAGCGGGTGGTGTATCCAGTTAGGGGGTGCGATATGCAAAGGTTGCTGTTGAAACGAGAAGCTTTCTGGATTCATAGACTGGGCACTCGTGTAACCACATGGTTTAAATAAAAAGTGGGACTTGAGTCTAGTCTATACATATTGAAGCTTTATTTTTACTATTGGATTATATATACACTGTATGTACCCAATCACTTGTATGTATTACCATTGCTGCCTCTGTTTTCTTAGTTCGCACTATTTTCTTTGCATATACTCATTGGTATGTTTATACTTATCCCAGCAGTTTTCAGTGACAACATTTTTACATCTTTTATATATGATATTTCCAATGCTATTATTGTAATTTTCTTATTGCATTTCTTATGGATGTATGTTCCTTTAAAGAGGTGGCTTGTGTGTTTCCGGGGGTGGGGTTTTCCCTCCCCGGTCTCATATAAATTTCCTCCTGTGCAGGTTCACTTTTAACTATGACTAAGGGCAGATGGTAGGCCCGATACGCGTCAGTTGATCCTGTTTTTATTGCATATCTTGTGGATTTTTTCAAATAAATTTTTCAAGCCTTTTTCACTTCAACCTGTCTTGGTTTGCGGATCCTTTCTTCTACATTTGTCTTGCTGGGGCCTGGCTTGCCTGATCCTGCACCGACTGGTATGATGTCTGGGGGTAGAGCGTTATGAACTCTCTTGCTGCTAGTGATATAAGGTAATGTCTGACTGCCTTATCAACTTTCAATGGTTCTTTCTCTACGGTTGTTAAAGCTTCCATCTATTTTTTTTAAATACTTGTGCTGCTTGCTGTTAAGTACCTGCAACGAGAATCTTTTATGGAGGGCAAGTCTGCCATTGTGGGTGACCACTGGTAATGACCGGGGAATCCTGGTTCGATTCCGGCCCGGAGTGGGAGCCTAAGAAACGGCTACCACCACCACACATCCAAGTAAGGCAGCAGGCACGCTGTGGGCAAAGGAGCAGGAACGGCTACCACCACACATCCAAGGAAGGCAGCAGGCACGCTGTGGGCAAAGGAGCAGGAACGGCTACCACACATCCAAGGAAGGCAGCAGGCATGGCATGTATGTCCCGAGGTAGTGACCAAATATAATACAGGAGGACTTTCGAGGCCCTGCTGTATATGAGATGAATCAACTTTAACTCCTTTAACGAGAATCTCTTATGGAGGGCAAGTCTGCCATCCATTCAAGTGAAAGGTATGCACTGACTTGACTAATACAATGTGCAGTCACACAGGTGCAGTTAAGGTATGCACGGAGTGGTATATCACACTGCGTGCACTGAACACAACAGGTAGGTATATGCAGTGATGAGGTGGGTGCACTGAACACAACAGGTAGGTATATGCAGTGATGAGGTGGGTGCACTGAGCACAACAGGTAGGTATATGTAGTGATGAGGATAGGTATATGCAGTGATGCGTATTACAATTTGCACCTGTCACACACAGGTAGCGGACAGGCACAGTGACACTGTGTGCGCTCAGCTCACATAGGTAGGTGGGTGCACTGTGAACAACAGATAGGTAGGTATATGCAGTAATGGATATTACAATGTGCACCTGTCACACACAGACAGGTAGAGGACAGGCACAGTGACACTGCGTGTGCTCACGTAGGTGAGTGGGTGCACAGTGAACAGGTAGGTATATGCAGTGATGGGTAATGTGCACCTGTCACACACACAGGTAGTCACTGAATGTGCTGGGCCTGGCAGTGGCACAGTATGAATTATCAAGGCTGTCTATGCAACACAAGTGTCAGTGGGACACACAGAAAAAAAAATAGATCACAAGAACAAGATTAGCTCTCAAAAGAGCTGTTGTGGGCTGCTATTTTAGCAATAAGAATCAGCAAGGAGCAATCTAAGAAGCCTACAAGAGCCTAACTAATCTTTCCCTATGAGTGTCTGCAGCAGCAGCAGCTGTCCCTTCTCTATTTACTGCAGGCACACGAGTGAGTAAAATGGCCGGCGATGCCTGCCTTTTTTAAGAGTGGGAATGGCTCCAGGAGGGAGTGTAGCCTGATTGCCTACAATGTGCCTGCTGACTGTGATGTAGAGAGTCAAAGTTGACCCTAATGGTGCACTATGGGGGCGAACCGAACTTCCGGGAAAGTTCGCGGTTCTCCGCGATTGCAAACCCTTGGAAGTTCGCCTGGAACCGTTCGCCGGCGAACCATTCGGGCCATCTCTACTCTTGAGCACCCCCACAGTGGCTGCAGCTCTTGAGCGCTTTGAGTCTGACAGGATAAAAGCGCTATACAAATGTTCCGATTATTATCAATGTTGAAAATAGCCTTAGGTAATACAATGTGATACCCCACTCTATATAGTTCTCATGAATTATGTATTAAATGTTAAAATACAGTAAGATACAGTGAAAGTATATTAACCTTGAGGGAGCCATAGAACACAGTCTTGTGTTCTATGGCACAGTAGAGTAAACAAACAGCCTAAGAAGGGCTTCAATATTGTGAGGACTGTCACAGAGCCCCTAGTGGCCAGACCGCACATTGCCTTCCAATCGGTTTCAGCACACAGACCATGCAAGCTGTGGGCGCGATCAGTGGGCAGAAACCGACAGAATTTGGTTAGCAGCTCGACCAGAAGGTAGCCTGTGGGGTACGGTACTTACAAATTACACACTATTTCAGGTTATAACTGCCACCACTTCTGTTTTCCTGGGCCAGAAGCACCCACTGACTAGCTATTTCTAGACCTGCAAATAAAACGGTTAAACACACTCTATTCCGTCTAGCTAGTGACAATAGTAGCTTCTCTCCAGAAGTCTGGGTTCAGTTTCTGTGTATAGCTGGATAATAGGGTAGCTGAATAAACAAAGGGCGTTTGAACGTCGTTTATTAAATATGCAATATGAATAATTAATATATACAGAAAATTATTAAAATCAACAACTATGGATACATTATTAGCCAGTATGAAATAAAAAGGGAGAAAATACTTGGGGTTCGTGGAAAGATGTCCTTTTGTGGGAAAACTTGTAAAGTCCTTGGTTTCAATTTCAGCAAAGTTCTTTGTTTCAGATCAGAGCAAAGTCCAAACAAGATGGCCGCTAACCACGTGTCCTCTGACTAGCAGCAAACCGGCTCTCATACAGATGGAATTTGGAGGACTGAAGTCCGCCTGCTGGGAATGGGCTTTTGATGAAGCTGGTTCGGGGGTGTGGCAATGCCGGCCCCCTCTGAGTTACCAACCAACCACAGTTCAAGTCCTTGGGGAGAGATTTAGGCTTAAACTTCTAAAATGCCGTAACTCATAAACGGTACATGTCATATTTAGGTTGATAGCAGATTCCTGATTGTCAGAAAATACAGATTAATATGACATCAGACATGGCTAGGGCATCGGATCCAGTTCTTGAGAAGTTTGCTAACTTGGTTGTAGAGGCCCCTGGCCCCTCTCGGCTGGTATCAATAGATGCAGCACGGTTCTGCCAATCCAATGATACCGTTCTCATAACTATCCTATTTACGGTATTCCGTAAATATGCAAAAAACCATATACACCATTAATTTCTTCCTGCTAAGGCTGCAGCCAGGCTGTCTGGTGTCAAGCTGTGACTAGCTTTCTGGGCTCTCCCTGTATGAAAAAGCCTTTTGGTTTTTTAATTAACATCTGAATGTCAGATCAGCTTGGACAAACTTTGAGTTTTACACCTCTGGCTAACAAGTCACAGGCACCAGACTTCATGAAAAGAACTCTGCTGCTCTTATGAAGACAGCAGAGACCCCCCAGGCTTGACTGCCTGGTATCCACAGACATAGGATTCTGATCGGGCAACGCAACGACAATCGAGGCAGGAAACCAATTGCGATTGCGTTTTCTGGTCTGACTGCTCGTCCGTCACAAGGACTGCTGGTGATTTGTGCTGGTTAGTAGAGACTGCTAGTTAGTTGAGTTCCAGATTACCTGGACTCTAGTGTAGTATCGGGATATGGTACATACATCTTTATTCTACCTATAAAATGTGCAAAATTAACCATTAGGCTGTGTATTATCAGTAAGTCCCTCACTATCTGTGCAATTGTATGTGCTGCACATTACCCATTGTATAGTGCCATGAATATAGTCAGTAGACACATTCTCTTGTCTATTATACAGTGGCACATACAAAATATGTGAAGCAGTGTACTCTTAAAGCAGAACTGTGACCTCCTATCCAAATTTGCATGTGGTGTACTGCTGTACATTGTTGCTGTACATTTTTCCTTTAGAGCTGCCCAGTATATGTATGAATTTTCCAATTCAATGTCAATCATTTGACATGCCTTGAGTGTAACCACTTCCTGCTGGGTGATGTGCACTACGAAAGATGCAGATTTCTGTATAGCAGAGAGTCTTATAATTTTACTTCCTGAGTATTGGTTCACTACTTTAAAGATAAACCGTAACCAAGAATTGAACTTCATCCCAATCAGTAGCTGATACCCCCTTTTACATGAGAAATATATTCCTTTTCACAAACCGATCATCAGGGGGATCTGTATGGCTGATATTGTGGTGAAACCCCTCCCACAGGAAACTGTGAGGACCATGGTACTGTTTCCTGTCTGTGAACCACGTTGCATTGTTGAAAATAGCTGTTTACAGCGGTTTCCAACTGCCAAAAAGGAAGCAGCAGCAGCTACTTCCACTGACACCACCTGCCAGCAGTAAAATGTCACCATGTGATAAATGTCAGAATGTAAATTAGCGAGAGGAAAGCTTTTACAATGGACAAACACTGACTAAATCATCTATACATAATTATTGTAAAACTGAAGCACTGTGTTTATTACATTATTTTCACTGGCGTCCCTCTTTAAGATCTTTGCGTCTGCAATAGTGCAGGGGCATAAGAGTGGCTCTCTGTTTAGGTGCCATACTTTCAGCTATGAGTCATGCAGCCTGAAGCAAAGAAGGTGCCAGTTTCCTTGGCATGTAACAACAAAACACCACTGACTACAGACACATGAGTGAGTGCAGAAAACAACAGAAAAAGTTGTGTTTTGTAACAATTTTTAATATGCAGTGTTAAAGGACAACTAAAGTGAGGAGAATATGGAGGCTGCCATATTTATTTCTTTTTAAACAATACCAGTTGCCTGGCAGCCCGGCTGATCTAGTTGGCTACAGAAATGTCTGAATAACACCAGCGACAAGCATGCAGCCAATCCTGAAAGATCTGGCAATCATGTCAGAAACACCTGATCTGCTGTATGCTTGTTCAGGGTCTATGGCTAAAAGTATAAGAGGCAGAGGATCAGCAGGCTTGCTAGGCAATAGGTGTTGTTTAAAGGGAAATACAAATGGCGGTCTCCATATCCCTCTCACTTCAATTGTCCTTTAATACAGGAACAATAATCTACAGTTTTTAGGAGAATGTTTCCTGGCAGCGTGTGAATTTTTAGTTTATCTTTAAGTGGATATACTTATTGTTTAATACATTCAGACAACATCTTGAATTCCACACACCATTCCAGCTTTTAATGAACGGAATTGCAGTATCTGAACAGTAATGTGAGTAAAGTGCTTGCTAATTAGATTAAATTCCATTATTTGTGGACTTAACAGGATATTCATAAAATTAAATATCACCATCCCATTGATCCCTTGTTAGGCAATTGCTTAAAGAGGGGGAAAAGAGCTCATTTATTTTATACATCTGAATGTAACGCAGCCAAAAAACACCTTTCTCCTTGCTGCCAGAGGGCCATGTAACACGTTGCTCCATTAGTGATTACAGCTTACTGCTCAGTGGAAAAAAATGGGATTTCTGCCTTCCTCAAGCAATTACAAACCTGTTTGCAAAATATGTCTAATGTGCTTCTAATTTGTTTATGTATCATGCAAATTAGCTTGTGGAAAGTAAAGAGTTGAGGCCTACAGCAGCAATTTATGTCAATTATTGTAGATCTTGTACATTATGTTGCAGAACAAGTCATGCATTATGCAGTAGGAGTCAGCTTACTAACATCTGATGTGTCAATACAACATGGTTGTACAAAACAAAGAGTCTGTCTATATATTCTGGACAACTGTGTTATGTACATACTTACAACACAATAGGCAATTTTACTAGTAGTCATTGGGTGAAGATATGGGATGAAACTGATGGAGATGTTTGTTTATCACTTAAAGAGGCCCTGTAGTGACATATAGTGGAATGCAGTAAATCAATCAAGGTGCTTACTTTTATGGTAATTTTCCTGGTTTGCACATTAGAAATAGTTCCTATATCTCTATATTGGTGTATATTGGTATGTAGCACCAGCTCCCAGTGAAACTTATGCCTAGTACACACCATAAAATTTTCTGTTAGATTTTCTGTAATTACATACGGTAATTTTCTGTAAAGTACTGGTAGCAGGGCCGGATTTACCATAAGGCACTGTAGGCACGTGCCTACAGGCGCCTGACATTCCAAGGGCGGCTCTCCTTCCTCCCCGAATGTGTGCCTCCCTATGTAGAGTCCATGCGGGAGCGCAGTGTCACGCACCGCCGCTCATCAGTGCAGCCGCACAGCCAGCGTCCCCAGCGACCGTAGTCAGGCACTCCAGTTGGGTAGTCAGCAGGGGGCGGTGCGTGCTGAGATCTATTTGTTTTCTTCCTGCTTTGGCCACGGGGAACCGATTAACATGAGGGCTGTGGAAGGGGAGACAGAAAATGCTCGCTCCCCGTTCTCACATGACCTGGTCTCACTGGCCAATCATGTGCCACCCCACGATCTGCCGGGAGAAAAGGAGGCGGAGGCGGAGATTGAAAGCTTGCAGCGGCTATGCTGCATGGGATGCCAGCCAGGAAGAGAAGACTGTGGACAACTGGACAGTGAGGCTTTTGAGAGGTGATTGCTTTTATTACACTTTCCCTCTCTCTCTCTTCCTGTGTTCCCTTGTCTGAGTAAGGGCTCGTTTCCACTATTGCGTTGCGAAATCGCTGCGGCAAAATTTGCATGCAGATGCGAATTTTGCATGCGTGTGCATGCGAATTTTCGTGCGAATTCGCATGCGAATTCGCATGGATGATGATGCATGCGAATTTAACCATGGCAATGCCGGTGTGCTTTTCCATTGATTTCATGCGAATTCGCATGCGAATTCGCATGAAAATTCGCATACCAAAACAGCATGCGAATTTCCTATTAAATACATTAGCGGCGATTCGCATGCGTTCCACTCTCAGGCGAATTCGTTGGCTCTTTTGTGCGTTTTTTCACCGCTGAAAAAAACGCACCTCAACAACGCTACAGTGGAAACAGGCCCATCCACTTGCATTACATGTGCGAATCTGCATGCGTTGGACGCATGCAGATTCGCGATAGTGGAAACGAGCCCTAAATGTCTCTCTCAGTCTGATCTCCAGACAAGTGCAGCGGTGGTTCACGAGCCTCAGCCTCTTGCTGCTGAAGCCCGCCCCCCACAGCTTCATGTTTCTTCTCTGCCTCTGTTTCAACCCGCTGATCTTTCTGGATAAGGGATAGGTATATATGTGTGTGTGTGTGTGTGTGTATGAGCCCCCCCCGACTCCCAACTCCTCAGTTTATGAAACCACGCCTCCAACTCCGACTCCGGGTACCCAAAATGACTCCGACTCCTTAGTCTAATACTTAACAGGGCTATGGATTTTGTGCAAAAATCATCCGACTCCCAAATCCGACGTTTATGAAATCAACGACTCCAACTCTGACTCCGGGTGCCCAAAATTACTCCGACTCCTCGACTCCGACTCCACTGCCCTGGTCCTGATGTCTGTGTGTGTGAGTCCCCCATGTCCTGATGTCTGTGTGTGTGTGTGTGTAAGACCCTTGTGTCCTGATGTCTGTGTGTGCCTGTGTCAGTAAACACATGTGCCCTAACCCTCACTTATTCCTAACACTAGTAACCCCATCTACTTTTAACTCTACAACCAGTGTCCCCACTATTTTTGGGGTGTAGCATTGTAGCGGCTATTTGTGCAATATGGGGCGGAGGCGGCTAACAAAATGGCGCTATGCACTTCAACAGTGGGGAGCGTAATGTTGCTATCACCCCCACATCCTGCCCCCAATGTATCTCCCTTCCCAGCCAGCTACACTCAGTGACAGGCTAGTGTCCCACTCCCCAGCAGCCACCCACCACATTCAATCATGCACGCAGCGCTGCAACTTCAGCTGCGTGCATAGGCATCGGGGTGCAGTGAGTGTTGGCTCAGTCTCTGTCTGCTGGCACTGGGAACCACGTGGGAGAGAGAAAGCAGAGGTAGGCTGTTGATGCAAAAAGCACAGCCTGTAGGCTACAGCTCCGCCACCATACACCCCCACCCATGTGTGTACTGGTGCAGCGAGATGCAAATGCCTGCGACACAGTGCCATGGTGTGCCAGTTTTTGCCAGTGATCGAATCTGCTGTGAAATAGATGCGCAAATGCTGCCCGATCGACCGATTGCCGACCTAAATTGATTGATCCCGTCGATCTGTCCATGCGGAAAATTTTGCTCGATCGCCAGCGGGTCGTAAGTGCGTCGATATGTCCGACAACCGACACTAGTGGCAATACATTACCTCTTCCCCACTGTCCTCGTGGTCCCTTCTCCTTGCTGGGCTATGATTGGCTTTACTTTCTTCCTGTCGGGGGCAGTTTAAACAGTAGATAGCCCTCTACTGTTTAAACTTCCCCCGACAGGAAGTAAAGTGAAGCTGGAGCCCAGAGCGGAGAATAGACAGCGGAAACCGGGGGACTCGCGCCAGACGGATCAGGTAATTCATGCAGGGGAAGGCGGCGGCAGCGGCAACTCCAAAAATTGTGAATCGGTTTCATAGTGAAATCAATTCAAAATCTGTTAGCAGTGTAGGCAGCCAATAGATCCCTCTTTGATCAGATTCAATCACAGAGGGTTCTATCTGCTGGTCGATCTGGTGGCAATCAACCAGTGTATGGCTGCCTTTGGAATGCTCAGTAAACAAACATTCTGCAGAGATCATCTAACAGGACTAAAGAAGTTGCCACCTGTGATAAATGTCAGAATGTATATCAGGGTGAGGGAAGATTTTACAATGGGCAAATGCTGACTAAATGATTTATAAATGTATATTGTAAAAAATAAGCACGTTTATTCATTACTTTATTTTCATTTTCACTACAATTCCTCAGCAAGCAAGCAAGCTTAACCACTTCAGGACCACAGTCTTTTCGCCCCTTAAGGACCAGAGCCTTTTTCTCCATTCAGACCACTGCAGCTTTCACGGTTTATTGCTCGGTCATACAACCTACCACCTAAATGAATTTTACCTCCTTTTCTTGTCACTAATACAGCTTTCTTTTGCTGCTATTTGATTGCTGCTGCGAGTTTTAGTTTTTATTATATTCATCAAAAAATACATGAATTTTGGCAAAAAAATGACTTTTTTAACTTGCTGTGCTGACATTTTTCAAATAAAGTAAAATTTCCTATACATTTGAGCACAAAAGTTATTCTGCTACATGTCTTTGATAAAAAAAAAACCATTCAGTGTATATTTATTGGATTGGGTAAAAGTTATAGCGTTTACAAACTATGGTGCCAAAAGTGAATTTTCCCATTTTCAAGCATCTCTGACTGTTCTGCGCACCTGTCAGGTTTCATGAGGGGCTAAAATTCCAGGATAGTACAAATACCCCCCAAATGACCCCATTTTGGAAAGAAGACATCCCAAAGTATTCAGTGAGAGGCATGGTGAGTTCATAGAAGATTTTATTTTTTGTCACAAGTTAGCGGAAAATGACACTTTCTGACAAAAAAAAGAAAAAAAAAAAGTTTCCATTTCTTCTAACTTGCGACAAAAAAAAATGAAATCTGCCACGGACTCACTATGCTCCTCTCTGAATACCTTGAAGTGTCTACTTTCCAAAATGGGGTCATTTGTGGGGTGTGTTCACTGTCCTGGCATTTTGGGGGGTGCCTAATTGTAAGCACCCCTGTAAAGCCTAAAGATGCTCATTGGACTTTTGGCCCCTTAGCGCAGTTAGGCTGCAAAAAAGTGCCACACATGTGGTATTGCCGTACTCAGGAGAAGTAGTATAATGTGTTTTGGGGTGTATTTTTACACATACCCATGCTGGGTGGGAGAAATATCTCCGTAAATGACAATTGTTTTATTTTTTTTACACACAATTGTCTATTTATAGAGATATTTCTCCCACTCAGCATGGGTATGTGGAAAAATACACCCCAAAACACATTATACTACTTCTCCTGAGTACGGCGATACCACATGTGTGGCACTTTTTTGCACCCTAACTGCGCTAAGGGGCCCAAAGTTCAATGAGTACCTTTAGGATTTCACAGGTCATTTTGCGACATTTGGTTTCAAGACTACTCCTCACGGTTTAGGGCCCCTAAAATGCCAGGACAGTATAGGAACCCCACAAATTACCCCATTTTAGAAAGAAGACACCCCAAGGTATTCCGTTAGGAGGATGGTGAGTTCATAGAAGATTTTTTTTTTTTGTCACAAGTTAGCGGAAATTGATTTTAATTGTTTTTTTTCACAAAGTGTCATTTTCCGCTAACTTGTGACAAAAAATAAAATCTTCTATGAACTCACCATACTCCTAACGGAATACCTTGGGGTGTCTTCTTTCTAAAATGGGGTCATTTGTGGGGTTCCTATACTGCCCTGGCATTTTAGGGGCCCTAAACCGTGAGGAGTAGTCTTGAAACCAAATGTCGCAAAATGACCTGTGAAATCCTAAAGGTACTCATTGGACTTTGGGCCTCTTAGCGCACTTAGGGTGCAAAAAAGTGCCACACATGTGGTACCGCCGTACTCAGGAGAAGTAGTATAATGTGTTTTGGGGTGTATTTTTACACATACCCATGCTGGGTGGGAGAAATATCTCTGTAAATGACAATTGTTTGATTTTTTTTACACACAATTGTCCTTTTACAGAGATATTTCTCCCACCCAGCATGGGTATGTGTAAAAATACACCTCAAAACACAATATACTACTTCTTCTGAGTACGTGTGTGACACTTTTTTGCAACCTAGGTGCGCTAAGGGGCCTAACGTCCTATTCACAGGTCATTTTGAGGCATTTGGATTCTAGACTACTGCTCACGGTTTAGGGCCCCTAAAATGCCAGGGCAGTATAGGAACCCCACAAGTGACCCCATTTTAGAAAGAAGACACCCCAAGGTATTCTGTTAGGAGTATGGTGAGTTCATAGAAGATTTTTTTTTTGTCACAAGTTAGCGGAAAATGACACTTTGTGAAAAAAAAAACCAATACATATCAATTTCCGCTAACTTGTGACAAAAAATAAAATCTTCTATGAACTCATCATACACCTAACAGAATACCTTGGGGTGTCTTCTTTCTAAAATGGGGTCACTTGAGGGGTTCATATACTGCCCTGGCATTTTAGGGGCCCTAAACCGTGAGGAGTAGTCTTGAACCCAAATGTCTCAAAATGACCTGTGAAATCCTAAAGGTACTCATTGGACTTTGGGCCCCTTAGCACAGTTAGGCTGCAAAAAAGTGTCACACATGTGGTATCGCCGTACTCAGAAGAAGTAGTATAATGTGTTTTGTGGTGTATTTTTACATATAACCATGCTGGGTGGGAGAAATATCTCTGTAAATGACACATTTTTGATTTTTTTTACACACAAATGTCCATTTACAGAGAGATTTCTCCCACCCAGCATGGGTATGTGTAAAAATACACCACAAAACACATTATATTACTTCTCCTGAGCATGGCGATACCACATGTGTGACACTTTTTTGCAGCCTAGGTGCTCTAAGGGGCCCAACGTCCTATTCACAGGTCATTTTGAGGCATTTGTTTTCTAGACTACTCCTCACGGTTTAGGGCCCCTAAAATGCCAGGGCAGTATAGGAACCCCACAAGTGACCCCATTTTAGAAAGAAGACACCCCAAGGTATTCCGTTAGGGGTATGGTGAGTTCATAGAAGATTTTATTTTTTGTCACAAGTTAGTGAAAAATGACACTTTGAGAAAAAAACAATAAAAATCTAATTTCCGCTAACTTTTGACAAAAAATAAAATCTTCTATGAACTCATCATACACCTAACAGAATACCTTGGGGTGTCTTCTTTCTAAAATGGGGTAACTTGTGGGGTTCCTATACTGCTCTGGCATTTTACGGGCCCAAAACTGTGAGTAGTCTGGAAACCAAATTTCTCAAAATGACTGATCAGGGGTCTAAGCATCTGCAAATTTTGATGACAGGTGGTCTATGAGGGGGCAAATTTTGTGGAACCGGTCATAAGCAGGGTGGCCTCTTAGATGACAGGATGTTTTGGGCCTGATCTGATGGATAGGAGTGCTAGGGGGGTGACAGGAGGTGATTGATGGGTGTCTCAGGGGGCGGTTAGAGGGGAAAATAGATGCAATCAATGCACTGGGAAGGTGATCGGAAGGGGGTCTGAGGGGGACCTGAGGGTTTGGCCGAGTGATCAGGAGCCCACACGGGGCAAATTAGGGCCTGATCTGATGGGTAGGTGTGTTAGGGGGTGACAGGAGGTGATTGATGGGTGTCTCAAGGTGTGATTAGAGGGGGGAAATAGATGCAAGCAATGCACTAACGAGGTGATCAGGGCTGGGGTCTGAGGACGTTCTGAGGTGTGGGCGGGTGATTGGGTGCCCGCAAGGGGCAGATTAGGGTCTAATCTGATGGGTAACCGTGACAGGTGGTGATAGGGGGTGATTGATGGGTAATTAGTGGGTGTTTAGAGGAGAGAAGAGATGTAAACACTGCACTTGGGAGGTGATCTGATGTCGGATCTGCGGGCGATCTATTGGTGTGGGTGGGTGATCAGATTGCCCGCAAGGGGCAAGTTAGGGGCTGATAGATGGGTGGCAGTGACAGGGGGTGATTGATAGGTGATTGACAGGTGATCAGTGGGTTATTACAGGGAATAACAGATGTAAATATTGCACTGGCGAATTGATAAGGGGGGGTCTGAGGGCAATCTGAGTGTGTGGGCGGGTGATTGGGTGCCCGCAAGGGGCAGATTAGGGTCTAATCTGATGGGTAACAGTGACAGGTGGTGATAGGGGGTGATTGATGGGTAATTAGTGGGTGTTTAGAGGAGAGAAGAGATGTAAACACTGCACTTGGGAGGTGATCTGATGTCGGATCTGCGGGCGATCTATTGGTGTGGGTGGGTGATCAGATTGCCCGCAAGGGGCAGGTTAGGGGCTGATTGATGGGTGGCAGTGACAGGGGGTGATTGATGGGTGGCAGTGACAGGGGGTGATTGATAGGTGATTGACAGGTGATCAGTGGGTTATTACAGGGAATAACAGATGTAAATATTGCACTGGCGAATTGATAAAGGGGGGTCTGAGGGCAATCTGAGCGTGTGGGCGGGTGATTGGGTGCCCGCAAGGGGTAGATTAGGGTCTAATCTGATGGGTAACAGTGACAGGTGGTGATAGGGGGTGATTGATAGGTGATTGATGGGTAATTAGTGGGTGTTTAGAGGAGAGAAGAGATGTAAACACTGCACTTGGGAGGTGATCTGATGTCGGATCTGCGGGCGATCTATTGGTGTGGGTGGGTGATCAGATTGCCCGCAAGGGGCAGGTTAGGGGCTGATTGATGGGTAGCAGTGACAGGGGGTGATTGATGGGTGGCAGTGACAGGGGGTGATTGATAGGTGATTGACAGGTGATCAGTGGGTTATTACAGGGAATAACAGATGTAAATATTGCACTGGCGAATTGATAAAGGGGGGTCTGAGGGCAATCTGAGCGTGTGGGCGGGTGATTGGGTGCCCGCAAGGGGTAGATTAGGGTCTAATCTGATGGGTAACAGTGACAGGTGGTGATAGGGGGTGATTGATAGATGATTGATGGGTAATTAGTGGGTGTTTAGAGGAGAGAATAGATGTAAACAATGGATTTGGGAGGTGATCTGATGTCGGATCTGCGGGCGATCTATTGGTGTGGGTGGGTGATCAGATTGCCCGCAAGGGGCAGGTTAGGGGCTGATTGATGGGTAGCAGTGACAGGGGGTAATTGACTGGTGATTGACGGGTGATTGACAGGTGATTGACAGGTGATCAGGGGGGATAGATGCATACAGTACACGGGGGGGGGGGGTCTGGGGAGAATCTGAGGGGTGGGGGTGATCAGGAGGGGGCAGTGGGCAGGGGGGGATAAAAAAAAAAATAGCGTTGACAGATAGTGACAGGGAGTGATTGATGGGTGATTAGGGGGGTGACTGGGTGCAAACAGTGGTCTGGGGGGTGGGCAGGGGGGGGTCTGAGGGGTGCTGTGGGCGATCAGGGGGCAGGGGGGGGGAAATCAGTGTGCTTGGGTGCAGACCAGGGTGGCTGCAGCCTCCCCTGGTGGTCCCTCGGACACTGGGACCACCAGGGCAGGAGGCAGCCAGTATAATAGGCTTTGTATACATTACAAAGCCTATTATACAATGTAAATGCGGCGATCCGGGTGCTAGTAACCCGCCGGCGCTTCCGAACGGCCGGCGGGTTACTACGAGCGGTGGGCGGAGCCAGTCCCCGGCGGCTGATCGCGTCACGAATGACGCGATCGCCGCATAGCCACTCCCGCAGCCGCCCCCGCCGATGGGCGTATTGCGGTCGTTTGGGCCCAGTCTTTGCCGCCGCCCATCGGCTGGGGGCGGTCGGCAAGTGGTTAAGTTATTTCTATTATGTGCTAGTAGATTAATTTTCCTCTCTAAACATCACTAATTACTATTGGTGGTATATAATGGAATAAGGTTTGTTTAAAATAACAAATCCTCTAAAAATCTGTATAAACTAGAGCTCATCTGATTGATATTATGATCATAGTATTAATCAGGAGAACCCTTCTCTTTCAGATTGACCCAAGTAGGTGCGTGGAGAGCTCAAAGGCGTGCCCCTTGATTGGCCCTTGAAACTTTGTATTGCAGCAGGCAATACAAAGCTAATGGTGGCAGCAAACAGATCAACATTGCAGCAAAGTTCTGCTGACAAGATATCACATGGTGCCTGGAGGTACTCAGGTAAATGCTTGATATCAGCCAGTCAGATGTCAATCATTAACCTGACCTAAAGCCCATCTTTTGGTGTATGGTAAGCTTCACTGAAATATTGAAATTCTTACACTTTAGAGAACCCGAGGTGGGTTTGTGAAATCATATTAGGACACAGAGGCACATTTTGTATACAATCACCTGCCTCTGTGTCCTTTCAGTGTGCCTCCAGCCCCCCCTCCCCTCCAGGCTCTGCTGTCCCCATTATAAAAAGCACCATGCTAGCGACATGTAGATTGTCGCTAGCCTGTTATTTACCTCAGGCTGCCACTCACCGCTGCTTCCCTGCCTCCTGTATAGGGCTGCTCCCCGCCTGTGTCCCTTCCCTCCCCACTTCTGTAAGCTTCCTCTAATCGGCTTCTGGAGGCGGGGAGGGAAGGGACACAGGCGGGAAGCCTTGCTATACGGGGTGGTGGAGCAGCAGTGAGTGGCAGCCTGAAGTTAATGGCAGGCTAGCAACGATCTGTATGTCGATAACCTTGCGCCTTTTATAATGGGGGACAGCAGAGCCCGTGGGGGGGCTGGAGGCACACTGAAAGAAGGACACAGAGGCAGGTGATTGTATACAGAACGTGCCTCTGTGTCCTAATATGATTTCACAAACCCACCTCGGGTTCTCTTTAATCATGCTTGCTTCATCTTCCTTCAGTTCCTTCAGAATGTTGAAGGAAACAGACAATAAAGTCTCATCTGCACTCAGACCCATAGGTGTTAGTAGTGGAGCAGGTCAGTAGTGGAGCAGGTTATCTGGGTGAATGCACAGAGATACGTAGCGCCAGGTGATGGCTGCAGTGCTATAGTTTGCACCCCGTGTAAGGGTAATTCAGGGATCTGGTGATCATTGGACCCTGAATTACTTCTCCCTCCGAGTTGTGACAACTCAAATGGGAATAGTATTTAAGGCCCCCCCAATGATTCAGCGGCAGCAGGGTGAGCCATCATTCGGCTCGCTCTGTGCCCAACTGACCGGGAAGCGTACTAATATGCACGTGTTAAGAGCTCCTGCAAATACACACAGCTGCCCAATAGGACCCTCATTTCATAGCATGTTTTACTGGCGTGTGTAGTCTCTTCTATGCCACTGTATAAGTGAGACCCACAGCAGTTTGGTTCTCACCTTCCTTCTCTGTCATAAGTAGGCAAACAGTCTCCCAGCCAATCCCATTTCAAGATTAATCTAAAGTATGGCCATTTGTCCAACTAAAAAAAAGAAAGTACCTTTTATGAAAGTATGACTGCATTTATTTCTTCAAACAGAAGTTATTTCCAGGGCTCCTTTCTATCATAATTCCAAAAAAGGTAGACAATTCTTATTCAACCCTTTAACTGCCTTGCCCAAGTTATTTCATTTTAGATAACACAGGAAAGGGCTGCTGCAGCCGACTATGCACGGGCTGCCTCACTAATTTGTTGAAGAGCGGCAAAGGAGCAATTGATATATTTATCCAGCACAGAACTGAAAATGAACAATTCTCACCTTGCTTACTGACGCTATACGTACATACTGTCCTTGACATACTGTCTGTCCTTGGATTGTTTTTGTTTGTGTTTGTTAAGCAACTGCCAAGACAAATTCCTTGTAAGTGCAAACTTACTTGGCAAAATAAATTGATTTTGATTCTGAGTTATCTGATCTGAATACATGATCGTCTCTCTTTTTCTACCACCAAGTGGCGCTATACCGGCGACATTCTCTTTTGGGTCCTGATCACATGATATGACATATGATGGGGACCCGGAGGAGGAAGTCAGCCTTACAGAGCTGCTTGGTGGTGGAAGAGGAGATCTGATCCTGCATCCAGATCAGGTAAATATACTAATCGCTCCCTGTGCAGCTCTGCATTAGGCTTAGGGAGGCGCGGGGAATAGATGGGATATGTTGCACTTTGGCGTGAAGAAAAAAATAAATAAATAAATTAGCAGCTAAAAGGATAAAGACTGTGAGTGGAGTCACATAAATCCATCCTGTACACCACTTTAGCCATTATATGCTGCGAGAACTGCTTGAACTACTTGCACAGATACAACCATAAAGACACAATGCCATTGCAGTCAACTTGAATACAGCTGCTTGGGGTTTCTTGACACTTCTCATTGTGCAAGGGATGGGTTATGTTTTCACCAAATGCGATATTTTGATGCAATTTTTAGTATCGAAGTGTATAGAAAATTTGCCGCTTATGAAGGCAATTGATAGTGAATGATTCTTTGGTCAATTTTTTTTAGGATAAAATCAGGGAAAGTCGGAAAATATGATTGTGCTTGAAGAAAGAATCATCCAGTAAATGTGAACATTCGATAATTGCCTTCAGATTACTTATTATCATTCAAATCGTATCAAAAGATTGCATTTAGTGAAAAATTGTACCGTTAATGGGAACCTTATGGGAAACAGGTTTTGGGCAGTGGCATTAAAACATCACCAGGCAGGTCAGGGAAAGCAACTTGGTTTAGGAAACAAACCAAGGATTAAAGGAATCAATATTACTTGGTCAAAGTTTGACCGGGGTAGCAATCCTTTTTCCACCTTGGATCGCTGCCATTTTAATTTAATTTTAATAGGAATCTGTTAAAATAATCTCTGTAACTGCTGCTACTGCTATCTTTTGACCTTTTGATGCCATATAAAGCTATATGGCCATCAATCTAGAATCTCAGTCAATCATTAACTGATCATAAATTGCAGTGAAAATAATTGGAATCCTAGATTTCTTAAAAGTTTGACTGATGCTCTACTAAGTGCCTGCCAGCAGTGTATATATATAAAATATATATTCTGTCTATCTAATCTATCTATCTAGTGCTAATAAGTTACTACAATTTTTATGAGTATTACGAAGGAGGAGAAGAGAGGTATGCTCAAGCAAGCTTTCAATTAGTCACAGTAGCAATAAGTAGGGAACATGACAGTAGCTGAAGGTGAAGGGAGATGGCTACTTTGTAATGAATGATTATTGTAGGAAAAAGATGAACAGGGAATCAAATGGGAGTGTCTGTGATCTTTAGCAAGCAGCATCATAAATAACTGTCAGCTGAAATGTATTAGCAGTCGCTGTGGGGATTTCAGTACACAGACTTCCTATATAACATTACAGTGTTGCTTGATGAAATTGGGACATTAGCATTTTCAAATATGTGACAGCAAAATGAAAAAGCCTGGAAAACTGGCAGAGTGCTTCATTACTTTACATCACTTACTCCATACTGTTCTCTCATTACTGCGATATGCTGTGAAGTGTCTATGCTGCCACTTCCTGTGGCCCCACCATGCTGTTTGCTAAGCTATCATTCTGTGTTCTCTGGAGACATGACTAGTGCATCCATGGCGTTACAACGCCTCTGTGCTGCAGAAATAAAAGAGAATCAGCAGGGAGGTATCTCATGTTCACAGAAGCTGTTATCACATGCTACTTCTGAGGCACAACTGCTCCCACTTAAAGCAGTTTAAATATTTAAGCACCGTATTGTCATGCTTTTCACGTTTCCGATACAATGCACTACCTTGCGCACCAAATTGCAATCATTATAATTTAAATATAATGAACCATGGGAGTCCTATCAACTCATGGTGTAATGAATACAGTTATTAAATGTTATTGTCTCATTAGTATATAAAAGAAGCATTTTAACCTGCAGATGTCCAGCTGCTGTACTTTTATTATCATTATGTTCAAAAAATCAGCACAAGGTCAAGTGTTAAGCCTCAAATAAGATGTAGGTTTGGAATAATTTAAGCAAACTCGTGTTCATTAGCGAGAGCTAATTATTGTAAAGATGCATTATCAACTGTTTGATTGCCAGCATTGGTATTCATTTGGTTTTTCTCTGGGATGTTATTCTGAGCGGTGTGTTAGTATCCAGAGCATGCATGGGAAATAAAGGTGAGGTTAGCATTTTAAAAGGTCACCGGTCTTATGTAACAGTGTTACGTTTATTCTTGTTGTCAAGTACCTTTTTTCATATAAAAAAGGCTTTTTTTTCCCACAGAAAGCTTATTTTGCTTGTGAATGGGCTATATACAGTGAATAAATATACAGATTACCAGAAGATTGCACATCACTAATGCCTTATGCACAGCTGCTGTTCATATGGTACTGTTAACCACAAGCTATTTTGTTATAGTGATCACTTAATTCCAAGCAGTGCTATATATTAGTTGAAGAGTGATATTACATTGCATTTAACATTTCTAAAACAGAAACTGGCATATTTTTACCTGTCTGTACTGCAGTTAAAGTTACACACGGTACTCGCGTAGCGCAAGTCTTGCTATGGCAATGAGCGTAACTAGTGTTGCTATGGCGGTGAGCATTACCGCTAGTAAAGCAAGTTACCTTAGCAACGTGGTACTAGAGTACCACAGGTCGTGCCAATGAGGTAACTCACAGTACACTGCTGCTGTTAGTAATGGTAATATTACTGTGTGCTGTCTGTGCATATTAGTTTAGTTCATCAACCCGTATGTCTCACCACAAAGCTCCACACAAGCTCCACCTCTTAAACCATAATGTAATTATATAGGAGGCTGAGAGGATAATTCACTAGATTGATGTTAAGGTATGAATGCCAAAATCTGATGATCCCAAATTTACAACATATGATGATCCAACATTTACACAACTGAGTGCATGCATAGATGGCACATGAACAGAGATGTCTGTACAGGAATTTGATAACTGAATTGGCGGTGGCACAGTGTTTGCATGGTAAATAGAGAAAATATTTATAAAACATCCCCACAAGTTTTTCAAAATGTTAAGAAAATGAAAATAAAATCCTTTTACCCCTTTCTCCCAAGCAGGAGAGCATTTCCAAGGGAATTCAGAGTCCAGCAGCACATACCAGCTCACATAGCACATAATACTGGAGGGGGCACTCTTTAAATCTGGGGCAACAAAGCCTCCACCCTGAGTTTATGCCCCTTCCCCCTTAATATTTATTTATTTATTTATTGTATTTATAAAGCGCCAACATATTACGCAGCGCTGGACATTAGGTTAGGTTACAGACAATATTTAGGGGTGACATACAGCAATATGACAATACAGGAATACAAGAAAACCAGATCACAGCACAGTATGAATACCAGGTAATGCTTAGTCAGTCACTGGATGGAGCATGGAGATTAGGCAAGTTAGGTTCACTCAGGTGCATAGCATGGGTTCACAGTAATGGAGGTGCAAGATCAGGTAGGACACAAAAGGAGGAGGACCCTGCCCAACGGCTTACAATCTAGAGGGAGAGGTAAGGACACGAACGGTAGGGGACCAGAGTTCAGCTGTGGATTTAGAGCACTTGTGAGCGGTAGTAGGCCAGAGTGAAAAGGTGAGTTTTGAGGGCTTTCTTGAAGATGTTGAAGGAGGGGGCTGCTCTAATGGGTGGAGGTAGGGAGTTCCATAGTGTTGGAGCAGCTCTTGAGAAGTCCTGGAGGCGTGCATGGGACTGGGTGATGCGGGGGGGGGGAGGCGGTTAGGCGAAGTTCATTGGAAGAGCGGAGTGAGCGGCTAGGTGTGTACCTCTGAGTAAGATCGGAAATGTAGGTTGGACAGGTTTTGTGGACAGATTTATAAGTCAGACACAGTATCTTGAATCTGATTGTGGACTGGATAGGAAGCCAGTGGAGGGATTCTAGGAGGGGATCTGCCGTGGTGGAGCGATGGGAGCAGTGGATAATTCTGGCTGCCGCATTCATGATGGACTGCAGTGGGGCTGACAAAGGACCAATCCCTGGAAGACCCTGGAGGTTATCTGAATGAAATACTTGCTGTAGGTTGTAGAAGCGACAGCACACTTTTGACTTGGTACATTTTAAAAATGGAAGACATTATTCACTGAGCACTAGGAGGATCTTTTTTTGGAGGTTAACAGAGGCATGGCACTTTCAGGCTAAATAAAAAGCTATGTCCTGCGCACACAATGACCTTTGTTCTATCAACCTTTGTCCTGGATTTTTTCACTGGAAATGGTTAAGCTCCACCTCAACAAATATACCTTTTGATGGTGTAATTTAGCTTCTGATTAGTTTGCCAAAACACAGAAACATATCAATTTTTTTTATCACTGCAAAGAAGTATCAGCTAGCTTCATTGCAGTCTGTCTGTAAAGGATTTGTTTTGAAAAATGTTTTCATCCTGTGGCATTTATTCATTAGAAAGAAAGTGAATTAATTGTGCACGGAAATGTACATTAGGCATATTGTGTTAGGATTTAGGAACCCAGCGTATATTAATCTTTAAGATAATGATTAAAGCTGTTCTTGAAATATGAAATTCAACCATTGCTGGGATATTAAATTGGAGTGTACTTGCAAAATGTAGGTACGTAGAAATGCAGATAGTGTTAAGCTAAGTTCTCACTGCAAGACTGAATCGCTGGAAACTGCTGATGAATGAGACTTCCACTATCTTTATAATAAAAATATTTAGCGATGGGATGTGGACAACAGCAATAGACTGCAAGAAGATTTCCAACCGTAGTATAGTTAAACGAAGATGGATGCAGGGGGAGTTCCATAGACTTTAGCGGAAAGATCGTTTAAACATCTGTATACACGGGAATGTTGAACAAAGTTATATAGTTACATAGTTATTTGGATTGAAAAAATACGTCCATCGAGTTCAACCAGATAATAAAGTACAACACCAGCCTTCTCCCTCACATATCCCTGTTGATCCAGAGGAAGGTGAAAAACCCTTACAAAGTGATCGAATTTGATTCATCATGATGGGCTTTCAAAATGCCTGAGCATTGTCGGACATTGGTCACCTGTAACCGTAGTTTACCCCTTTTTAGTTAAAGACCTTTAAAAGATGGTTGGATCAATCATTCCTCTATCATTTTGACAGAGGAAATCTTGTCGTGGGTGTAGCTTTTCCCTTGATTAGAAATGGAAAAATTGTCTGCATTTCTGCCTTGTCCATATAAATTTACCAGCTTTGACTTTGTTTTGATTGTTTTACAGAGAAAAGCCATCCACTTGTTCATGACCTGTCAAAAATGACTAAACGTTTTACTGCTTATTGGAATAGATTACAGTAGCAATGTTTAGACTTTTTGTTCTCTTCGTCAGACATGGTGTAATACAAACTGAAATTTATTGTGCTTTATACCTGTGGCTGGATAGTGGTTAAGGGCTCTGCCTCTGACACAGGAGACCTGGGTTAGAATCTCGGCTCTGCCTGTTCAGTAAGCCAGCACCTATTCAGTAGGAGATCTTGGGCAAGTCTCCCTAACACTGCTACTGCCTATAGAACGCGTCCTAGTGGCTGCAGCTCTGGCGCTTTGAGTCCGCCAGGAGAAAAGCGCAATATAAATGTTCTGTGTCTGTGTTCTATACACTATGAAACCGGTTTATTCCTCTTAACGTTCATATTGTTTTATTTCCACCTTCATGTTGTCTTCTTAAGTCCTAAGCCTATTTATAAAGGATGCAAAATTTATACCATCTGAGGCCAAAACAGTACAAGGAAACCCTCAAATTTCCTTGCTTCTTTCAATTGGCAAATGCAATTCCATATTCTTCTTACATTTTTGATTAACTGGGTTAAATTACAGGTAACAGTTTTAGACTACTGACTGTCAGAAAGAGGAGCTTGTGATTGGCCCCTATTTCAGGTGTATCATGCTTGGTTTAGTGACTTTATACAATCACTACACAACAAGCACTGTAATCTTCTTCAGGCTCGGGAGACTGTTACACGGCGAAACCGCCATAATTACTTTGTACAGTGCTGCTGTCTGCAGCAGAGCTGTACTGGGGACAACCGTGTGAAACGGCTGTCTCCCTGGGACACAGGGAAGCGATCCACTGTGATAGGCTGAAGCCTATCACAGCCGCTTGCACTGATAGGCTGGCCAGGGGAGGGAGGGAGAGCGGGTAGTAAAATTTTTTTTTAAAAATACAAATAAATATTTATATAAACAAAAAAAACAAACATAGGGGGAGCGATCAGACTCCACCAACAGAGAGCTCTGTTGGTGGGGAGAAAAGGAGGGGGGGGGGGGGAAATCACCTGTGTGTTGAGTTTTACGGCCCTGCATGTGGCCTGTTTAACTAAAAATGGCCTGATCTTTAGGGGGGGGGGGGGGGGAAGGTTCACGTTAGAACCTGTTCTATATCGCTTCGACACCATTAACTTCTTACAGTTGCGTCTCACAGACTGTGAGATCACTTGACTCTCAACACAGCAAGCAGGAGATAGACTTTCTCAGGCTTCTTCAAGGTTTACGTTATTTATTCAAGAAACAGAAATACAGATAGACACAGTTCATCATATCCTAACCACGCCAATCTTCATGTTGCGTTACAAGCTTCTTGATTAGACTTCCTGCTGAAGTCAATCAGGTACCTTCTTCCTAACTACGTTATACTAGACTACCTATGTACAGCATACATTATATCAGATAACATGTAGAATGGAAATACTTAGAGGTTCCAGTCAGCCTTTAGATCTAGTGGGAAAGTCAGAAGCAGAGTGAGCTCTGAGCGCCCACCTAGGTTTTTAATACCGACTAGGAAAGAGTTAAACGTGACATCATATTTGCCATCCCCATATGACGCAGCGCTGGACATTAGTTTAGGTTACAGACAATATTTAGGGGTGACATACAGCAATATGACAATACAGGAATACAAGAAAACCAGATCACAGCACAGTATGAATACCAGGTAATGCTTAGTCAGTCACTGGATGGAGCATGGAGATTAGGCAAGTTAGGTTCACTCAGGTGCATAGCATGGGTTCACAGTAATGGAGGTGCAAGATCAGGTAGGACACAAAAGGAGGAGGACCCTGCCCAACGGCTTACAATCTAGAGGGAGAGGTAAGGACACGAACGGTAGGGGACCAGAGTTCAGCTGTGGATTTAGAGCACTTGTGAGCGGTAGTAGGCCAGAGTGAAAAGGTGAGTTTTGAGGGCTTTCTTGAAGATGTTGAAGGAGGGGGCTGCTCTAATGGGTGGAGGTAGGGAGTTCCATAGTGTTGGAGCAGCTCTTGAGAAGTCCTGGAGGCGTGCATGGGACTGGGTGATGCGGGGGGGGGGGGGGGGGGGGGAGGCGGTTAGGCGAAGTTCATTGGAAGAGCGGAGTGAGCGGCTAGGTGTGTACCTCTGAGTAAGATCGGAAATGTAGGTTGGACAGGTTTTGTGGACAGATTTATAAGTCAGACACAGTATCTTGAATCTGATTCTGGACTGGATAGGAAGCCAGTGGAGGGATTCTAGGAGGGGATCTGCCGTGGTGGAGCGATGGGAGCAGTGGATAATTCTGGCTGCCGCATTCATGATGGACTGCAGTGGGGCTGACAAAGGACCAATCCCTGGAAGACCCTGGAGGTTATCTGAATGAAATACTTGCTGTAGGTTGTAGAAGCGACAGCACACTTTTGACTTGGTACATTTTAAAAATGGAAGACATTATTCACTAGACCAGACTATTGGATGAACCCCATCGTGGTGTCATAATACCCACCCACTCGATTAATATTTAATGTCACCTTTCCTTTACTTACTGGAATGTGGATATTTAGTAAATATGGCTGATGTTTATTGTTCCAGTGGCATACAAGCTGAGGTCAGTGAGACCTGCGGCCTTGTCCATAGAACAGCTTCTTGGTATGTTCTAGTTCTGCTGACAGAACTGCAGATTTTCTCTCTAAGAGAAAATCCCTTAAAGGGCAGGTCTGCTCCTCAAGCCTTTTTGACTAACTCAGTCCAAAGTGGTTATTTTACTGTTAGCTATTTATATTTTGTGGCAGTGTGGTATGCTTACATTATTTACAGTAGGCTTGGATATTGACATTGTAACAGAATTCAATCAATGTAGATCTTTCATCCTGCAGGTGGCAGCATATGACTTTCAGCTTCCTGTAATTATAAACTTCTCTGGTGGAGATATTGACGCCAACGGCTCTACACCTGTAACTCCAACCCATTCAGAAAAGCATATTGTTGTTCCAAGGCCTCAGATTGTGGATGTCATCACCCCAGCATGTAAAGTGAATGCGACTGGTATGTCAATAACATCTGTAGTGCCACATGCAATATAGTACATACTTCTAGTGTATACTGTCTTTAATGCATTTAATGTCTGTGCGATCAGGCAGGGGCAGAAGAGCTGAACTTCCATAAATCCTGACATAGAATGCTGCTTCTCTGTGACTTGCTACATTTTAAATAGTCTTTTGTTAAGTAAAAAGCATTACATCTTCATTGGAATTCACCTTTTCTACTTAGTTTCAAAACAGAATGCGTCATTTGTCAAACTATATATTTTCTGCATTTGTACACAAGTTGTAGGAACCTTTTTGTGCATTATGTATAATCCACAGGGCTTGCGTAATCCTGACGCACAGTAGTAATAAACCACAATGGATGCTTTAATTTTGCTGCACTATTAGGTTCCTTTTCACTGGAAATCTCGATTGGCATCACAAACATGTTGCAGTAGGATTTTGTCCGAAACAGGCTGTCTACATGTGGGGTTGATGTGGCTCTGCAAAATGTAAAGCTATATATGCTAGACACGAGTGGTTCTGGATGCTAGCCTGGCTTTCAGGGGAATAAAGAGATCATTTGCATTTTCAGTAGTGGTGCATTGTGGGTAACCACAGATATTCACTTAAAGCCGAATTATTCTAAATTCCTTCTATTTTAAGGAGACACTGAAGTGAAAACAAAATTATGATATTATGGTTTGTATGTGTAGTACAGCTAAGAAATAAAACATTAAGATCAGATACATCAGTCTAATTGTTTCCAGTACAGGAAGATTTAAGAAACTCCAGTTGTTATCTCTATGCAAAAAAGCCAATCTCTACGACTTTCAAAGTCTTGGAGAGGGCTGTCTTCTGACTTTTATTATCACGTGTCCTGAGGAGGCGTGCACACACGCGAAACAGCTGTAGACAGGGGGCATATGTATACCTGTAACGTCGTGATACAATAAAGAGGAACTTCAAGGAGTGTGCCGGAGTCCGCCTTTCTTCTTGTATACTTATCTCAACTGTTAGTTAATTTTTTACTTTTTCTCTGCCAGAGGAGAGGTCATTAGTTCACAGACTGCTCTGAAAGAATCATTTTGAATGCAGTGTGTTGTGTAATCTGCACATATTACAGAATGATGCAATGTTAGAAAAAACACTATATAGCTGAAAATAAAAATATGAGAATATTTTCTTTGCTGCTAATCTTCTAGTAATTATTCATAGTACACAACCAATTCATTATATCATATATTTTTTTTCGCTTCAGTGTCTCTTTAAGAAGGCAAACCAACCTAAGCATTGCTTTTTAGTAGGAGTGCTTTTTGGTCTCTTTTAGTCCCCTATACTATCCTTGTGGTTTTGGGTCACCCTGAGCTGCTTGGTTTCGGTGTTGTCTTTTCAATGCGATTATCGCATATTGCCAATGTTTACACTGCATATTGCAATCTCAATTTCAGGTGGGGAAAAATAAAATCACAAAAGTGGCAGGTAGGACAACAAAACAAAACAAATCTGATTAGCTGGTTTTATCTGCAGTAGCCGAAACCCCCTTTCCCTTGAGTAATATTTTACTTTTCTCAAACGGATCATCAAGGGGCTTAGTATGGCTGATATTGTGGTGAATCCCCTCCCACAGTGTGATGCCAGCACCAGGGTGCTGACATCACATTGTGGAAGCCTTCTTGCATTGTGGGAAATAACAGCTGTTTCCACCTGCCAAAAATGTATCATCTCTTTCCACATACATCACCTGCCATCAGTACAAGTGTCGCCATGTAATAAATGTCAGAATGTAAATGAGGGAGAGGAGAGATTTTGCAATGGGCAAACATTGATTAAATCATTTATAAATAATTATTGTATAAACTAGTTGACCTAAGCCCATTTAAAAATGGGCTCTAGGTCTCTTCATGCCGCCACCTCCCCCAGTCAGTACGTGCACCTGTCTGTCCGTCGCACGCGTCTGAGCACCTGTCCGCCACATCGACCCGTTCGGCCGGCACACCCTGCGTGCTTGACATGCACAATAGCGCAAAGCACTGACACAGGGGCAGACGCAGGGACACTTGTATTTTATTATATAGGATTAAAGGGCACCTAAACTGAGAAGAATATTGATTGTTCTATTTAAAATAATACCAGTTGCCTGACTCTCCTGCAGATCCTGTGTCTCGAATACTTTTAGCCACAGCCCCTCAACAAGCATGCAGATCAGGTGCTCTGACTGAAGTCAGACTGGATTAGCTGCATGCTTGTTTCAGGTGTGTGATTACCACAACTGCAGGCAAAGAGATCAGCAGGACTGCCAAGCAAATGGTACGGTTTAAAAGGAAATATCCATATCCCTCTCAGTTTAGGTTTCCTTTAAGCACTTTTTTTCATTACGTTATTTTTACTGGAGTTCCTCTTTAACTACGTCAAACCCAAGCCTCAAAATCTTTTAAATCTCTGTACACTCATCCCAGTTTTGAGACTTTAGGAGGTGTGCTCTATTAAAGGACAACTGTGCTTTAATTTTGGTCTCAAGTCTCTGAACTGAGCAAGTCTGTGCATATGTTTTAAAAGAAGGATGGAGTGTTATGCTATTTAGTAACTGAGCTATTTTGAGTTTTTTGGTTTTTTTGCAAATATTAGTAAAAAAATGCCCAAATGTGTGATTGTTTTTTTCTTTCTTTCTTTCTTTCTTTCTTTTTATTTTTATCTTGTCTAGAAAAGAATATGTAAAATATGTAAAAATCTAGAATGTTAGAATAACATATGTGCGATTTTATTACATTTTGACAGGTATTTTTAGGACCTAGAATCAGTGGAATCTATTAATTAAAGGTATTAAAGCACTATGGTGCATATGCAATCAACTTTTTCTCAGTTCTCAATTTTTTTCCCAGGAGATATTTTTACACCTAATCAATAAAATGCCCTTTAGGCCAAGAGCAAGCAAGAAAATACTTAGAATAATTGACCGTAGTTTTTTAAATCTACTTTTGGTACTTTTTCAATTGTCTTAGGAGAAAAAGTGAATTGCATAAGGCCCTATGTTTGCAAACAAAATTTCTCCAAACACCAAACTGCACTAGGTGTAAAAATAAATAAATGAATAAAATAAAAAGCAAAAAGAAAAATTGGGTTGTGAGTGCGGGTTAAAGCTTTGGGAAAAAAACAAAACAATAAAAAAGGTTAGAATGTTATCATGAGCTTTTGTATGTTTTTTTGATTGGTGAAATGTGTATCTTTTATAGAAATATGAAATATTTCTGATATAGAAACATGACTGATCACTGATCACAGTGTTGTATATACAGTAACCCTCCCAGTCAAGGAATCATCAGCCAAAAAAAAAAAAAAAAAAGAAATGAGTTTCACTTACCTGGGGCTTCTCCCAGCCCCATGCAGCCATCCTGTGCTGTCGTAGTCACTCACTGCTGCTCCAGTCCCCTGCCCCCAGCTAGTTTCGTTTTTGACAACCTCTGGGTCGGCGGACCACATTGCGTACATTTTTACGCATTCCCGCTAATGCACAAACATTAACGCATACAATTTTTTGCGTTAGCAGTCAACGCAAAAAAAAATCTTGTTTCAACGCTAACAATACAATTTATTGGCGTTGCACCACTAACGTGAAAAAATGTATGCGTTAATGTTCCTGCACTAGCGGGATTGCTTAAAAATGTACTTTAAAGGGACTCCGAGCAGTGCCTGTGGGTATGCCTTTAAGAATACCCACAACGAATTAATTATAATCTCACACCTACCGACCGGCATGATGTTTGTAATTATATCCCCCTGGGTTCCTTGTATTTCATTGCATTGCACTGAATGGAGCTGCCGACACTGGGGAAAGTGTCGTCCTGCATAATACAATGCTGAATAAGGAATTTCAATCACGAAAATAACGAAAACTAAAAGGCGTAGGGTGTTGGTTTATATGTCATTGGAAAGAGGAGAAAGAGAGCTTCCAAATGATATACATCTTTTCATAGTTACTGCACTGCTCGGAGTCCCTTTAACCCCCCACCCAGAGCCTAAGCTGAACCTCTCCCTGGTGGGCACCTAACCTTAACCCCCCCAGTGGGTGCCTAATATACTCCCCCCTGGAGGGTGCCTAACCTTGACCCTCCCCTGGTCACCACCTATTTTTAACCCCACACCTAACCTAACCCCTGGCATCCTGTTGCTATAATAGCGAACACCTTTATTAGCAGTGCTAGCAGACCCAAGCCCGTTTTAAAAACGGGCTCTAGGGTCTGTGTTTTTCGCCACCGCCCGCCGCATGTACTGCGCACACCCACTGCACACCCCGCTCACATGCCCGCCTGGCTCCCTGGCCCCGTCCCTGTCCTCCTGTCTGTGTAATGCTGGGTCCGTGCTGCGCACATGCGCAGTAGCAAAAAGCACGGACCCAGCTACACAGAGATAAATGTCCCTGCTATTCGCAGGGACAGTTGCCTATTATTATATAGGATGCATCTTGCACCTTTTTTAACTGCTCCTCCTGTAGGAAACTGCAGCTCTAAGCAAACACTCATATAATGAGAATATTGAACCATTCATGATCTGATATTCCCATGAATGGTTCTAAATGAAAATCGATTTTACTTCAATCTGTTTGATTTGTTGGAGAAATCCAGTGTATGAGGGTGCATGCATTATACATGCAGATGTGTCCTGAGATGGTGTAAAAGACAAGACTGTTAACTATTGATCCACCATGTTTCCTTTGCAAAGTATATATAAAAACTATACATATTACCTGGTACTTTTTTTTTCTAGTGTTACAGCAATCACTCCATTTTTCTACTACCAGAATGTCATTTGAATTGCTGTCTGGAGTGTTAGATTTGGGCATTGCGGATGGCTCTCTGTCTTCACAGGTAAGGCTCTTATGCACACCATTTAAAGATAAGTAGATTTGGAGCTTAGGGTTTTTATAATTCAAAGAAAATGATGAATTAATAAGAGGCCTCTAAAGCTATGTTAGGCCTAATTCATATGGTAATCTCAAGATATGGGTATATTAGCCTATATGCAAAGGGAGATAAATATCTATGAGATGCTATATATTTTATTCCGTGTTCCAGACTATGAATATTTTAGCTCTGAGTGTAACTGAATAATATGTGTATTTGCAGGCAGTCTGACATTAAGATGAAATGGATAAAAATACTGTACACTTTTCATTGCTGCCTTGCAAAAATGGAATTAGATCTCTCCAACCTTAGCTTCCATCAATTAACACTGAATTCATCTTACGAATTGCTCTTGCATTGTTTGAGGATGCCAACAAATATTATGAAGCACTATATGAGGACATGCAATAAATATTAACAGCATGCCTTTGTATGCATCCAAATATAATAATTTGATATAGTTTATAGGGCATTCCTCAAGCCAAATACTTTTTTTGTTTTGTTTTAGTACTCTAATTCCCTATAAACTAAACAAGCCTCGCCCACAGCTTCTTCAAAACGCAAAGGCACTCAGACCCATGCAGCAAGGGCTTATGGGAGCTCAGTCTGGGCAGGAGGAGGAGGAGGTTACTAGCCAGAGATTTCAGAGGCAGAGGGGAGGAGGAGAGGGGAGTGAAGTTTTCACAGGCTGAGGGCTAAAGATGCAGAGCAGCTTGCCTGTGTGTAATGTGAAGCTGTTTGCAGCTAGATTTGCTGTGTAGACTATCTAAACTTTAGATTAAATATATATATATATATATATATATATATATATATATATATATATATATACATACATACATACAGTGGTTTGCAAAAGTGTTCGGCCCTTTAAAGTTTTCCACATTTTGTCATATTACTGCCACAAACATGATTCAATTTTATTGGAATTCTACATGAAAGACCAATACAAAGTGGTGTACACATGAGAAGTAGAACGAAAATCATACACGATTCCAAACATTTTTTTTACAAATAAATAACTGAAAAGTGGGGTTTGCGTAATTGTTTAGCCCCCTTTGGTCTGAGTGCAGTCAGTTGCCCATAGACATTGCCTGATGAGTGCTAATGACTAAATAGAGTGCACCTGTGTGAAATCTAATGTCAGTACAAATACAGCTGCTCTGTGATGGCCTCAGAGGTTGTCCAAGAGAATATTGGGAGCAACAACACCATGAAGTCCAAAGAACACACCATACAGGTCAGGGATAAAGTTATTGAGAAATTTAAAGCAGGCTTAGGCTACAAAAAGATTTCCAAAGCCTTCAACATCCCATGGAGCACAGTTCAAGTCAAGTGATCATTCAGAAATGGAAGGAGTATGGCACAACTGTAAAACTACCAAGACAAGGCCGTCCACCTAAACTCACAGGCCAAACAAGGAGAGCGCTGATCAGAAGTGCAGTCATTAGGCTCATGGTGACTCTGGACGAGCTGCAGAGATCTACAGCTCAGGGGGGAATCTGTCCATGGGACAACTATTAGTCGTGTACTGCACAAAGTTGGCCTTTATGGAAGAGTGGCAAGAAGAAAGCCATTGTTAATAGAAAAGCATAAGAAGTCCCATTTGCAGTTTGCCACAAGCCATATGGGGGACACAGAAAACTTGTGGAAGAAGGTGCTCTGGTCAGATGAGACCAAAATTGAACTTTTTGGCCAAAATGCATAACTCTATGTGTGAACACTGCACATCACTCTGAACACACCATCCCCACTGTCAAATATGGTGGTGGCAGCAACATGCTCTGGGGGTGCTTCTCTTCAGCAGGGATAGGGAAGCTGGTCAGAGTTGACCAGGGAGGATAGATGTATCTTTCCAGTCCCTACTGAACTCTACAGCTCACCTCATCTTCATCTTCTGATGCTCCTTGGATGCTGGCTTCTTTGCCAATTCCTCTATCGGCTACTATTACTCAAAAGATTCATATTAGAGGCCTAACCCTCCCTTATAAAGCTCTAATTAAGTTTTCCACTCCATATGTCTTGTCACTACTTTCCAGAGATCAACCCACCATCAACTTTCACTTCTCAAATGGAACTCTTCAGTCCTACATTCTAGTCACCTCCTCTTATTCTTGTATCTAGGACATCTCACAAATTTCCCATTTCCATTAGACCTCTCTTTCACATCTTGTCCATCATACTTTGGGCATTTAAATCTTGAAACACACACTTTTAGACAATCATATAATATGTGATAGACCCTGTTATAGTTTTTTTTGAGTGGCTGTTAATTAGGGGAGCTGAATTCAAGACTAAAGAGAATATGTTGTAGTAGTGAGTGGATGGTGTTTCAGGGTCAGACGTATTCTCATCTTCACCAGATGTCAAGTCCCACACTGCCTTATCTACATGCCCTTTTGCTATCATACCTAGTTTTCCCACCCTACTCCTCTCTATATTGTAAGCTTGCATGTATGTTTTCCATCCTCTAGTGTTTCTCATCTGTACAGTACATATTCTATGAAACAAACCTGTACCTGCATTGTGGGATGTTATACCATTCATGAAGTGCATATGTATTTTGAACTTATGGTGCTGGATGTTCTTATTGTACTGCCCATAAACTATGCATACATTTATGGTTGCCAGTATAGTCTGTTTTGTACTTTCAACAGTGTCATAGAAAATGATGGTATTTTATAAATTAAACATAATAATAATAATAATAATAATAATGAATACATCTCAGCATGGACAAATGCATTTTACTTATTTTTACTGGTTCCCATTAAATATAATGGTATGCAACATTCATACAAAATATGAAAAAATACAGCCTAATGTTGGGTAGACCCCAATATTAAAGGACAACTGAGGTGACATGTAACATGATGAGATAGACATGTGTATGTACAGTGCCAAGCACACAAATAACTAGGCTGTGTTCCTTTTTGTCTTACTCTGCCTGAAAGTGTTAAGCATCAGGCATGCAAGTGACAGTTTCTGTCCGGGTCGGGCTGGGTCAGACTATACATGATAAGTAATTACAGCCATAAAATACTTTCCTGTCAGTAAATGGCTTCTGAGAGCAGGAAAGAGATAAAAAAAGGTAAATAATTCATAGTTTTGAGCTCTGGGATACTTCAATGAAAGTGTCATTAAGCACAGACAATGAAACAGTAAAAACTTATAAACTAGATTTAAAAATAAAATAAAACTGTGAGATATCTAAAAAAAGTCATTTTTAGGTGAGGGAGGATAGATACAATTGCTTTTCTCATCAGTCTATTTTCACCTCCAATGTCCTTTAAGGGCTCATTCTTCTCATCCAGATCATGGCGTGACTGTGCTGTCTATCTTGTGGGCACATATTGTGCAAGACACTTTTTCTTGCATAAGTGTTACGTTGGTGTATGGTGATGACTGACACCTTACTTTGTTAGATATTTTTACATCAAAAGATATTATGTTCTCTAAGTTTAATTATGGAATATTCACAGAACTATATGTAATGTACGAAGGTTTATGAATATTATGGATTCATCATTATATTTCTGTGTTAGACGTTTTGCCTTCTTTTCCATAAGATATTATGTTAAGCACACTAATAAACTGCCCACTCAGTCATTAACTGCTACAAAGTACAATTCTGCTTCAGCTTTAATGCACCCCATTTTGCTGAGCCGTATTAAATTCTTACTGCGGCATTTTAGGTATTTCATTGTTCACTCATTTAAGAAAACTCTCAAGTAGCACATCTACAAATTGCAGTAGCATTTTTTATGATCCTAAAATCATTCACTGGTAGCCTGGAAGATGGCATTCAGTTGCTCTGAAGCAGGCCCAAACAAACAATTACAGCCTAAATTGTGTTCATTTGAAGACATCTTACCAGCATATGGCACTGGAGCCTATTGGAGCCTTTACACAGGACTACAAAAGACCTGTTGATGGATACTAATCCTTCATTATATCTGATTGTGCCAGCAACATTTCAGTTGAAAATCCATCAAACAATTACAAACATGGACAGCAATGTGATAGCAACTTAAAAGAATAGTCTTACGGATCAGGTAGCTCGCTACTTTAAAGTTACAAAGACACATACTTGGCAGCAATATTGCTGGATCCAAGGCTAAAGAGCTGTTTTGATCTGATGAGTGTGAAGGACAGAACCATGCCATAAATAGGCTATGCTCAGTTGTAACAGATCAGGCTTTGTTTGAGGAGATACAAAGTGTAATCAAATAGCTCTGTTATGCACACATGTTCATGAATAGCTAAACATGTTTCATGACATTGTATATCTACATAAACAATGTTATAACTTAATAATGGAGTGGTTATACAGAAAGTAGGGAAACATCCAGCAATGTCAGTCGTTTCTCACAAATAGTCTATCCTTAGTCTGAAGGTGTCCATGTGCTCTCATATGTAGCTATAATGAGGTGACGGCAAACATCCCGTCTGATCATTGATGAGTGATATTTGAATCATTCAACTGCAAAGGAATTTTCTTGTAGGATGGGGCAACAGCTGACTAATATTTATGAACTAGAAGCTCTCTTTACACTGGTCTACTGCTTCTACTGTTTTCTTTTACTGTACATATGTATATTCGTCGTAAGGATACAGATGTACAGAGTTGCATGTTACACTATATTTAATAATATATCATTAATCTCAATGCATCCTGATTCATGTGTCCTTTCATTTTTTTCTAGGTGGTTAAACTAAATAATATTTCAAAGCAAAAAGTTTCATGGAGATTGAACCTTGATCAAAACATGGCATCAATTAAGAATGGAGTTTTTAAGTTTAGTAATCAGTCCGGTGTACTGGAACCAGGAGAGGAGATGAGTATTATTGTTAATTTTTGTCCAGGTAAATATGTTAACTCCATTATGAATGTGTTGCTTGTACATTACTGAATTAGAACTCAACTTCCAATGTGTTTCCACGATAGTAAATGTAAAATAGAAGGGGAAAAAAAACTAATCCTGTTCTGTTGCAGAAAATAGGGCTTTTACGACTTATGTCTTTCCTTCTCCTGCCTGCTGGTGGCAGTATTTACTTGGTCTATCCTGAACTTTCACTGTGCCACCAGCAGAGAGCTTTTTGGACATGTAGCAGCCCTGCAGTTCTGCCTTCCTCCAGCAGGTGACCGTGTGCTACTTATGCAAAATACTTGTCAATTACCTCCAGCTGCTTCCTGCTTCAGGGCCTATATAAGTCTGCCTCTTCCTCCTAGTCATTGCCAGAACTTCCTTTTGTTACAGGTCTGAGTCTATGGTCACCTCTGTTACCTGATTCCTTGTGTTCTGTGATCTGATTACCTGTTGCTGATTCTTTGCTTGTCCTGACTCTGCTTCTGTTTATTCCTCTGTACCTTGTATGTATCTGATTACCCGTTGCTGATTCTGATATTCCGTTTTGACCTGTCTTTCCCTGCTCCCTTTGATACCGCGTTATTGTATATATATTTGCTTGTACATATTTGTATATATATATCTCCTGCACGCTGTTTGTAAATAGTTAAATAGTTAGTCAGGGTTTTGGTTATATGTGTGCACACTTTTTTGGGGGGGTTTGCGGGAGATTCACTGTATATATTGTTTGCATATGTTTGCATGTTATTTGCATGATTTGGTTCTTAATAAACATCTTTTTGCACATTCCTGTTTCAGTGTCAGTGTTTCTGCAAATGGTGGTCAATCCTTGCAATACCTGTTTATTGTTCCGTAACAAGGGCTCTCTTGCATTCACAACAGCTGATGTGGAACGAGTATACATAGATTCTACGAGGAAAAACAGCAGATTGTGAAATTTAAACAATAAGAAATTTTGTTAGGCACAATGAGCGTGCACAGATTAAATGATTATGGTCTTCAGCCTGATAGTAGACTGGTACTCAAACAAACGACAATAGTAGGGCCGTTACTCATACTTATGTGTTTGTTCCTTTTAGGGAAGTTATGATGTTCTTTGAGCTGCAGTAGATTCTTTGGTGCCCATCCAAAAAGTGAGCTAATGTATTCATGGAAGTCATCGTATGAATGACATTTTCCCACTTGCTTTGAATACTTTACATCACTGATGCCCCACCGTAAATTATGTATAGGTGCAGATAATGCTGTGACTATTTTCTATTTTCTCCATATGATTCATATTATACCATTAAAGAGAGTATTAGGCTGGGCAACAGCGTTTATTAATATTCAATGCTTTTTAATCCGTAAGGTACATACAGGTAGTGAGCAAGTGGCCTGACAGCCGTCAGCTGTCAGGCCACATGCTCACTACCTGTATCGCTTTTACTGTATGTACCTTATGGATTAAAAAGCATTGAAGATTAATCAACACTGGTGCCCAACCTAATCTGCTCTATACTGGCATATTGGAATTCTTGTTGGCAGAGAGCACGGTGTAACTTCCTATCCAGTGTGAGTCAGTCTAGCCAGCAGGGAGTGCCAGTCATCTCTTTATCTTTTCACGGTTTCACATTATACATTTGTGACATTTGCTCACCTCACCAACAACCTTTTTCAATTCTCCACTGGCTTTAAAATTGTTTTACGTACTCATGAGTACCAAGATATGGAGAGTTACATTTCTGATGTCTTCTTTAAAGAGACTCTCTAACAACAAAAAAATCCCGGGGGGGGGGGGGGGATACTCACCTCGGAAGGGGAAAGCCTTAGGGTCCCAATGAGGCTTACCCCATCCCTGTAGCTGCAGGCAATCCAGCACTGGCTCCCCCGAAGTGTCCCCGAATCCTCCCCCGACATGCCTGACAAGTGCTGATAAGCCAGTACAATGGAGAGTGGAAAAAGAGTTCCAAGGGCAGGAGAGTAAATGAAATAGGCGTGCCTACCAAAATGTTAACTGTAAAATCTTTCTAATCGTGAATTTTCTTACTACCACAATAATGCTTCATGCTGGATTGCTTTCTTTATTTGACCTTTTTTCTACTATAACTCTTTTGTAAACAGATGGACCAGGGATTTATGCTGCAGAAGTACCTGTGATTTTGAATGACAGTCCAGACAATATTTATACACCTCTTCATTTATTTGGAAGCTGCAGAAAACCAAAGCTTACGTTTGACCCCCCACTTGTCATTCTAACACCCGTACCCTTAGATACAGAAGTTCAAGCAATAGTTGACATTACTGCAACAGATTATTTCAGGTATGGTAAAGTAACTATATCACAGAAGGAACTTGATCTATAACTTTATAGAAATGAATTTCAAGATTATTTTGAGTAAGTTTCCTGTCCCCATGGAAATTGAATGATCTTTGTCTGATATTTGATTTTGCAAGAACTGGATAACAGTTTGACTTGGGGATGGGAGAAGAAAAAAATATGGGCACCTGCTGATGCCTTCAGGTATCTGTGTTAGCTCTGAAATTGGTAAGCATAAACAGAGCAAGGTATTAGTCATTTCTTTAAAGGTTCCCTTTTTCCATTTCCTGGTATATCGATAGGAAATGAGAATGTTTCATCTAGTAATTTTTAAAAGTTCTAGAAGATGGTTTATTCTTACACAGTTGTAATGAGGTGAGGAAGATAGGCAGATCATCCACTTACACCAGGTAACAGTCTAGCTAAGTAACACTCATTTGACAGACGTTGATTGTTGAAGTGACTGGCTTTGCAGGGTTGGGGTTATCTGTAGTGAAATTTGTCACATGGATTGGCATGGTTTTGTCATGTGCAAATTGATGGTTGACGGTTCACTGAATATACATCGCAGACTATCATAAATGTGGGATGTAGTAGTGATCCTGAGTCAGGTTCAGAATGGAAATCCGCAACTCAGAGTGGTAATCCTGTGCCTGAGCGAATTATATGCAGGAGCTGCTGCAGATCGCTTGTGGTATGTTTTTTTTTTTTTCTTGTTTTTAACTTCTAAAGGCTTGTAAAAAAAAAATTGCACAGCTTTTAGACCCTAAATCTGGAAGAAATCATAACGCCAGGAAGGTTAATAGCAGATGCAGGTTAGTGTTTTATTTTACTAAAGGACTTTTTTCTCACGTTTCTCACAATCTTTGCATTTTTTATGTCATTGCAGGAATTAGTAAGGGGCATTAACCACTTGAGGACCACAGTGGTAAACCCCCGTAAAGACCAGGCCAATTTTAACTAAAATGGCCACTGCAGTTTTAAGGCCAAGCTGCCGGGCCGCACAACACAGCACACGAGTGATTCCCCCCCTTTTCCCCCACCAACAGAGCTTTCTGGTGGTGGGGTCTGATCACCCCCTAGGTGTTTTTTTTTTATAAATATTTGTCTGTTTTTAAACAAAAATGTACTTTTTTTTTTCTTCTTCCCCCTCCTTCCCTGCGCCCAGCCAGTCTTGCGATCGGCTGTCATAGGCTTCAGCCTATGAGAGCCGATCGCTCTCTTGTCCCCCCAGGGGGACAGCCGTGTCACACGGCTGTCCCCAGTACAGAGCTGCTGCTGATCGCAGCGCTGTACTATGTAAATAGACGGCGATCACGCTGAAGAGGGGGCGGAGCTCCGCCCCCTGAGCAGGAGATGCGCGCGATCTCCTGCAAATCAGAGCCCCAGGACTTGTCGCCAATCGGTGTTAGGTGGTCCTGGGGCTGCTGCCGCGGCCATGCCCATTGATGTTAGCCGGGCAGCAAGAAGTTATTGTACCACTAAATACATTCCTTTGGGTTAAAGTTAATTTCTGTTCCCTGTTATGAGAGTTAAGAGTCCCCAAATGTCTAATTAATGATGTAAATAGACCCTCACTGACTCACTGGTCATGCCCGGAATTGGGGTTGGCACTATACAAAGCTCAGGAAGGGACATGTGTAGATAGCAAAAGACATACAGAGACGTAGCATGCAGTTTACAATCAGAGAGCAGCAGTAGGAGTAGTAAGGAGCCACACATGTAACTGCATGCACATCATTATTGTTATGGACATATAATATGACATTTGTGTATTTTGTGCACCAAAATCTATGCACTTAAAGGGATACTTAAGTCTGATGAAAAAAAAAGAGTTTTACTCACCCGGGGCTCCCCTCAGCCCCCTGCAGCTGAACGGTGCCCTCGCCGTGTCCCTCCGATGTACCTGGTCTCGCCGGCGGCCACTTCCGGTTTGGCCGTCACCGGCCCGACAGGCTGGGAACGCGGCTGATTATCCGCGTCCCTGGCCGCAATAGCGCCCTCTATAATGCTATTGCGGCCAGGGACGCGGATAATCAGCCGTGTTCCCAGCCTGTCGGCCGGTGACGGCCAAACCGGAAGTGGCCGCCGGCGAGACCAGGTGCATCGGAGGGACATGGCGAGGGCACCGTTCAGCTGCAGGGGGCTGAGGGGAGCCCCGGGTGAGTAAAAGTCTTTTGTTTTATCAGACTTAAGTATTCCTTTAAAGAGGCACTGTAGTGACATATAGTAGAATTTACTTCATTTTTCAGGATATCCACTTGTACAGTAATATTCCTGGTTTCAGCATCATAAACACTTCCTATATCGATATATTGCTGTATATTAAATGCAGCTCTGCCCTCCCAGTGATGCCTAGGCTAGGCTGATTAGCTATGTGGAATCTCATTCGGAGTAACTTGAATGTTCAGTAAGGGACTGAGCCCACTAACAAAGTTGTGTCCGCTTTTCAGCATCTGTAACATTGATGTGTTACTGAAAAGCGGACACAACTGCGTTAGTGGGCTCAGGCCCTAAACAAACATTCCACAGAGATCACCTGACAGGATTAAAGATGTCGCCTCCTCTTATAAATTTCAAAATGTAAATCAGGGAGAGAAAATACATATTTTATTAATTACCTTAATTTCACTACAGTTTCTGTTTAAACATTGCAGTTGTCTGGCTCTAGCATGTCAGATCTCTATGTGCTACATTGAGGCTAAATTTAGCATTCTTATGAAAAGCAACCCTTATCTTTGAGACTATGATTTGGGATTGCTAAACAATAAATGGAAGAGCATATTATTAGAAGAGGGCCAATGGGGACAATTAGTTGAGCTAGGTTGAGAACACCTACCATTTGCATAGCCAAGATCTTGTGGCAGTTGAGTAGTACAGAACTATATCTGAGGATTATTTCAGTTGCCTACTCTATGGTAGTATAGTTAGTTTGGTGAGTTCTAGAGTGTCTCCTAAACCATATCCTGGATTCCTTGTAAAATCTGTGGAACCAGAATCAGAATCATCATGCCGGAATTGGGCTTGGCACATACAGGGCTTAAAGTGAACCTCCAGACTAAAAATCTATTCAGCAGAACTGAAAAGGCTTGGGGTTTCTTTAACAGTTTCACAGCATCAGAGCTTTGGTTTGGTTTTTTAAAGCATCATTTTTAGCTGCTTTTTTAGCTAAGCTCCACTCATCAAAGTAAACTGCCCGGGCTTTTTTTCCCTGATGCTGTGCAAAGCATGATGGGATTTCCTATGTTGTTGTTCACGTTGCCTAGCAACTGGGAGGGGTGATCAGCACACAGGACAGTTGGAACTGTGTCTCGTGCTCCCTGTCACCTCCTTTCAACCAAAAAGATGGGTGCCCTTATGAAATCAAACATGTGCCTGTTCTTTTAAAACAGAGTGGGTAAGAGATTATATTACCTATATATTTTAATTAACATGATTAATGTAACTTAATGACAGTATGTTTGTTTAGGCTGAAGTTCCTCTTTAAGAATTAAAAAGGACACATAATGTACGTCAAATAGAAACCCCATTTCACATACATAGATTGCAGGGTAGAATAATCCACAAACACAGCATTTTACACATAAATTGACCACTACTATGTACAATGTGCAGCAGTGCAACCCTGACTTGTCGGTTACAACATAGAGAAAAAAAAAAGACAACATGGGGGCACTGAGGGGGAGGGGGAGTGCATGAAGAGAGTTCAGATGTTATGTCATAATAGTAAGACAAATAAGCAGATTCTGTACATTTATAACCAGTTTGTAAATCTTCTTTATTCAGGAAATCTTCATTAAAGGTGGACATTCCGGAGATAGAACTTGATAATGGTGAAAGAGTAGAAGTGTTTTCTCTCAGCTTCCCTAATGGACAGATTATTGACAATAACCGCTACACAAGTGAAAAACTTTCCTGCCTGATCACCTTCAAATCTTCCTCTCCGCTGAGTTGTGCTGCAGATCTTATATTTATGGATGACGAGAACAACAGGTAAGTTTATTAACTCGTATATTTTTAAAGTTTTTTCTTTATGATCTAAACTGGTGTTTTCCACCATTTAAATGCTAATAATTAAAATGTTATCTTATCTGTATTTCCTATTCCCTGCCAAGCCTCCCTGTAAGGGAATAAATCCAGTCTGCTTTATTCGGTTGGTTGTACATCTCAAGAAATCTCAGTAGAATCCATAGAATTTCCCATTCGTCTGAAAATATATACTTGTCAGTTTGATTTCAGATTGTGGTTCTGCATTTCATTATACTTGTGGAAAATGCACACTGTGAAGCAGGAGCAAAATGGCATGCCATAATTGTAAAAGTGTTTAAATAAAACACAGATTAGATAGTGTAATATTTGTATAGTACAATTCAAGCTAGTCATTTTCTTTGTTGTGATTTTCCCAGTAATAAAAATACATTGAATGTCTGTTTTGGTAGCACAAAAGTGTTTCTTTTTTATTGCTATTTAAATTACAGCAGCATTGTTTTCTTCAAAGGGATTTCTGCATTATTAAAGTACCTGTGAGAAGCTTAGTGACTGGGATGGTTTCCTGGAACTTGGAGTCTTATGGGGTACATAGCTGCTGTCAGCTGTTCTGGATCAACAGTTATCCAAACACCATAAATATTTGAATGTTTTGAGCTCAATGGTCTTTGGCCTTTTTCCAACCGTTTCAGTCTTTGTTACTTTATTCCTGCGTTACCCTTGGATAGCTGAATTTAACACAAAATGCTTCATATTGTTGGGTGGGCTTGTTTCAAGTGAATTCTAACAAAACCTTCATGTTTAACCCCGAAAAAGGAATTTAGACACATTTTCGGCAGGTTATTAGTTGTTCTCTGCATTGGTATATTTGTATATTTAAATCTCATTTTGCTGTTTGACAGGGATTCCTATTACACCTTATTGCAGTGCTTTATTCTCTGCAGTGTTCTAAGACAAAGTAAATACTTTCACTCAATTTTAGTGACCTTATTTGCCATTCCTAAGTGTAAAAGGTGGAATACAAAATGTTTGACTTTTTTTTAATTATATTGCTTGCATATCATTTTGCATGTGGAGTTATCCTTGTTGTGAGATTTTTTTTTTTTTTTCAAATAAAGAAAATGCTGTTTTAAATTACATGTGGTGTACTAAATATTGGAGGTAAGTCCGCCACTCCACTAAAATCTCCATTTTTAAACGGATTGTAGACTTTTTTTTAATTCTGATTGGCACCTCCGTGTCATCAATCTCGATTCTCTATATTGTCCCCCCTTGGTGGAGGGGCATATCACCGATTGCCTTCCATGACTTTTAGCCAGAGTGGGTGTGTTTCTAGTGGTCACTTTGTTGGTGACCCAACTTTGTGAGTGCTGATTCTTGTGAAAAACAAAAATTCTTGTGAAAAACAAAAAAGACACAGGGAGACCGGGAGCCCGATCTGGTGTATTATCAAAGGGACACCAAGATATGTATGTGAAACAGAGTTCAGTGTTCTCCCCAGAATTTTTTTTCAGCCGGGTGGCATGAAAAAGTAGCCGGGTGGAGAAGTACGGGCCCTTTTCCACTAGGAAGTGTGATCGCAATCGCGTTGCGAACACGCTACCTACAATTCCCACTACCAGTGATTGCACGGTATAGCTGCTGGTAAAAGCACGATCGCATGACCGTTGTGAGTCGGAAAAAAACAATGCATGCCAGTGAGAAATGAGCACTGGGATTTATAAGTTATCGTGGTGCTCATGGGGGGTAGATTTACTTAGCTGGGGCTTGTTCCAGCAATCGGGTCCCTTGCTGTAGTTGCAATCTACTCCAGTGTGTCACTGTCGGCGTGAAAGATCCCCGACTTTTGTCACGGATACGTCTGCTCCTCTCTGTCATGCTTCAGAGTCCAAGATGATTCTGTGCTTGCGCAGTTCACACATACTTAAACTACATAATCGCAGAATGCTCCAGACTACAGGAGCATGAGCGAGAGAGGTGCACAGATGAGACTTTGCTTGCACAGTAGCCTGCAACCAACTGGGGCTGGGGATCTTTTGGAGGGTAGCGCAACCACAGAAAGGGACCAGATGCAGACTGCTAGATGCAGACTTCTCTCTCTCTCTCCCCCCCCCCCCCCCCCCCAGCTCAAATAGGTATTCTTATGAGACTGTCAGTTTTAGTGAACAATGAATGATTTGGCACTTTGATATTGACTCTCTTTGCCTGGATACACACTTCAGCCCATTAAGGTGTCACGTTCCTTTAGTGACCCCTCTTTGAATTGCTGAGTGATTTATACTGTGCCCCGTGTGCCATTTGTTTGTTTGCCGTTTCTGGAAATTAATTACCTGGGTGCCTATTTAAGCTGAAAGTGTTAATTAGATGGTCCTCTGCAGCACGGGGCGTGCTGGAGTGACTTGTAAGTGACTAAGCTGTCCGTGTCACTTTCCCCATTGCGTTCTTCAGCTCTGCGAGTCTGCCTGTGAAGCAAGGATGATCTCTCCTCCCTGGTGTGACAGCTGCTTCTGCTACTGGCTGCACGGAGTTGTGAGGGGCGGGGAACACTCGGCTGTCTCTGATTATTACTGGTTGGAGGGAGGCAACAATGAGTAAACACGCTGACTGCTAAATGCAGAGAGGGAAGGAAAGAAAGCCTTCAGCCACCCGGGAACAGTGTGTGCGCGCATGTATAATGAAACGGCGCAATCGGGTCTATTGTGGACAGACACCTGACTCATACCACATGGGCGGCTGAATTTTACCCGGGCGGCCGACCAATCTTACCCGGGCGGCGCGCCCTGCTAATATGCTCTGGGGAGAACACTGAGAGTTATACTCATAAGATTAGGTTGCTATAGAAAGCAACCACCTTTCTCGCATGTGAGGAAGTACCGTCCTCACTCGGCCTTGATTCTGATAGTAAGTTAGGTCGCAACTCCAGGTTAAAAGATTGGTCACCTGGAAGACTTCCAGGTGTACACTCCCCTATTCAGGGGTGGCAGAGACTCAGGAAAAGTAGGAGGCGCCCATGGACATATATCAGTAGTAGGTAATATGATAATAGGAAGTAAAGTTCTCTTATTCCTACCTTATAGTAGTGAATCTCACACGTAAGGTAGTAGTAAATACTTCTTTAAATTTTATTAGGGCACAAATGACAATGCGTTTCTCGGCTACAGCCGCTTCATCAGGTCTGTGGGTGTGCCTTTAAGTACAAATGGCAATATTCAAGATAGACACAGCACTCAGCATCAATAACCGTCAATATAAACATAAACAATATAATCAATAAAATAGTAATATAATAATATATAAGACATGATCTATTGGTATTGGTAACATAATCAAATAAAAAACAGAAAACAGTGAGATAAAATCCATAGGCCCCGGTGATTATAGGTAAACACCGGTAGCCACCAAAACAAAATAAAAGCAAGAAACTTTTATTTTGTTTTGTTGTATGTGCATCCGTGTGCACGTACTTGTATGTGTATATATGTATGCATATATTTGTATTTAATTTTATTGAAATCCTAATTTTTAAAGTATCGCATGAAAATCTTATATTCCCTGATAGTATATTGATCTATCTACAGTTTATCTACAGTTCTCTATCCTGATTTTGTGAATTTTTTGGTTATATATTACATATTGCTCTTATGGTGGCTGGACGTGACGATTTTTGTGGGCAGGTCATTTGTATTATTTCTCCATCCAGTGAAACATCATGTGGCTTTTTTTTTTTTACACTGTGCTCATGCACATAGTGTCAAAAATGTGAACTTAGAATTTTTTTTGGTATGTAAAGAGTGTAGTCTCCCTTCCCCCAGAGCCCTGTATTCAAACAAGCAGGATGGCTGTCCAGGAGTGAGAAGTCACCGAGTATGTAGCTCACACATATTAGCTTATGAACAAATATTTGTTCACACATATGAACAAATAGTAATGTAGAAATGGTGGGTACACCACCCTCCCCAAAAAAGGAAAAACAAAGCTTTCTTGATCTATTCTTGAGGCATGCAAGTCTCAACCTCCTCTGAAGGTGGCAGAGGGTAGTTGGATTGGGCTCTCATGTTGCTGTCTGGTCATTCTTTGAGTAAAGGCACAGCCTGCTCATAACATTGTTCATTTTATGTACCCTTTAACTTTTCTCAAAGGATTGAAAAGTGAAAAAGCAGCAGTCATAAACCAGACACAGAATGTTATAAGAGCACCTTTTCAGAGGTATGCTAAGTGTGTGTCACCAAAGCCAGTACAATGAAAATTGCATATAAAATTGTGCTATAAAGGTGCTGGTTACAAAAGATGATGCTATGAGAGAAAGCTGTCTTATGGGCTATAGAACAAACCCCATGTGCACTTTACAGTAAGTACTGTAGGCCTGCATGTTGGGCATTAAGGCCAAGGAAGGCCTTCATTCATCTCCTGCCAATAATGGCTGTGAGAGAGAATAGTTTTTGTGGATACCAAGCTAAATAAATTTGATGATGGTGGATGTGGTTACATGAAGATTACAATATATGTAAAGTAACTCCGTTGAGGGAAATGTGTTATTTGCAGATTGTGTAAGTCTACCAGGGCCAAAGCAGATAACAAATCCAAGTACTCATGCCTGCATTTTTGATATCTTAAAGTGTACTGAGGCAGATTTTCTTGATTGTAAATGGGACACAGAAGCATGTACTCTGTCCTATAACATACCTCTATGTCCTCTTTTTGCCGCGTTCCAGCCCCCTCCTTGGTCTTGGCAGCACCCTCCAAAAAATACAGACAAGCAGCTTTTAGGTATTAAGAAGCAGGACAGGGCATCCTTAGCTTGAAGGGTATTTCTTAGCTTGCCCATACTAGCCTTTGGAATGCTCATTCCCCATCTCCCTGCACGCTTGTTTCCATGGCTGCAGAGAACGAGGGGACCATGTGAGCATGTACAGAGCTCAAGTCCTCTCATACTCGACCCTATGGAGTGTGCTGTAACCCCGGAAGTACTTCCAGGGATCATGGCCATTTTACGGTTTTCTGCAAAATGTAAATAATAAAAAATAAGGACCCAGAAGCCCCCAGATCAGGTAGTATGATTTTTTTTTTATTATTTTTTTTTTTTAGTTTACACATCTCGGGTTCTCTTTAATTATATAGCACGGAACACAGACCACAGTACTATTTTGGCTTCCTTCCCTCAAGCATTTTAGCGCAAAGCCTCAAGATCAAAGCTTGACTTTGTCTCACTTTTCACCCTTGATTTATTTTGATAAGGAGTGGACAAAATGTTATTATATACTTGAGACTAACACATTCCTAATCCTAATATAGATTTTGCCTGATGATTCATACATTTATTATTCTTAAAATGCTGCATTCTGATTAATAATTCAGTTGTGAAGTTTCTTTTCAGTAAGCATAAATTCTATAACAGACGTTCTTTTGTTGCCTTTCCCCTGAGCTTTCCTAAGAATACTAGATCACATCCCTTTGTTTTACAGATTTATTTTTTTTCTATGCCAAACCCACAGCTGTTCAACATGAATAGCATAACCGAATAAAGCAACAAAAGACAGTTGTACATCCTAGAATGTTTCCCTAAATAATACTTTTAATTGCATTCTATAAATCTGTTAAGCCTGCTGGTAGAGATTAGGATCTTCAACTGATCCGAACACCTTATTTATCTGAAAAATTTCTAGGTTAAAAAATGTCAACTGTTCATCATTTTGTTAAGGTTGTTGAGAAATCAGAAGTAATCAATTACCTCTCCTTTAATTTGATAAATATATGCCACACAACATTAAATAATAATAATTCATAAAATTCCATTATGCTTTACAGGATTAAATGAGAGATTAAAATAGAAGATAAAAATAAAAACACTCTAGGCCGTAGCTGTCGCCCAGTGGAAAATAGATGACAAAATCACGGAGTATGTTTAATGAGAATGTGCTCCCTGCGCTTATGAGTTTTTAGTCTGCACAGTTGGAGTTTCTGCTTTTTTTGGTTACCAGCAGGTTGCAAATGTTGATTCACGTAATATATTTAATGACTATTGCCTATTTTCTGAAACTTCTTTGCAAGTGCACATTAGGGAAATAAATATGCAAACGGCAGAATGGCTGATGGGTAACAAATGCATTTTGCTTTTTCAGGATAGTGATTCGGAGCGTACATTGAATAGTTTCAGTGAACACACATTCATTCTTTTTCTCATTTGTTAACTCTTGTTTTTCTTTTACCATTAATCTTCATATTCACTTTAACAGAACTCTTTTCGCCTATAATTTTGGTAAACTTCCATTATGGTTTTCTTGTTAATATGTTTTTATACGAAGTATATAGGTCAAATATCCTCACAACACAAACTATCCAGTAAGTTGCAGTAAATAATCTAGCAGCATGGTGGCGTAGTGGTTAATGCTCTTACCTTGCAGCAATGGGTCTCAAGTTTGAATCCCAGCCAGGGCACTATCTGCACAGGGTTTGTATGTTCTCCCCATGTCTGTGTGGGTTTCCTCCAGGCACTCCGATTTTCACCCACATCCCAAAAACATACAGATAAGTTAACTGGCTTCCCCCTAAATTGGCCCTAGCCTACAATGCATGCACTACATGATACATACATACATATATGACTATGGTAGGTATTGTGATCCCCTCTGAGGACTGTTAAGTGACAAGACAGTTTATACTGCGTACATTGCGGCAAAATATGTCAGCGCTATATAAATACTTAGTAAAAAATAATAATCTACTGTACATGAAAGAGCCAGATTTTGTCATTTTCATTCTAAAGGTGATTGTAGACCTACAAGTATGGCCATCAATGCAGGCTGACTGGATGTGTGTTGTCCATTAAATCTGTATGCTCACTGTTATTATCTGAAAGAAGTGATGGGGCAGGCAGGTACTTCCAGCTTTGCTTGATTAAAAATAGCAAAGGATGTCTGACAAGATTTTTGTGCCACTGCAATTAGGTTTTTTTTTTGCCATTTGAGAGCAGTTAGCCATTGAATTGTCAACAAATATGTTTTGTTGGCAGCTGTTATCTTCTGTTAATTGGCATGTTTCCTATGTTGCAGAGAACTTAAAGGGAAACTGTAGTGAGTGTGAACGTTTTTTTGCTTATCTGTTTGGCCACATTAGTGTCTAAATTATGCACCTGAATGCTAAACATAATATTGCTTTCTTACAACAAAAGGTATTTGCAATAATTCAGCTTTAAAGGAAACCAAAAGTCAATAAAAAAGGCCAGTTTAACTCACCTGGGGCTTCTACTGGCCCCTTACAGCTGCCCTGTGCCCGCTCCGGGACAAACTGATCCTCTGGTCCCCTGCAGTGACAATGTTTAATTTTCCACGACTCAGCCAGTCGATGGCCGCGCACGTCCTTGATCATGCTCCCATTGCCGAGAGCATCCTGCACATGCGCAGTATGAGATTTTCTGGCCCTCAATTGGCTGAGTCGCCAAAAGCAAAACTTAATCAGTGCGGGGTACTAGAGGATCGGTCTGTCCCGGTGCTGGCACAGCACGGCTGCAGGGGGCCGGTAGAAACTCCAGGAAAGTTAAGCTGGCTTTTTTTATTGACTTTAGGTCTTTCTTTAAATGAGCAACTGTGGTTTCCCATGATGCATCAATCCTGAATATGAAACCATCTCTTCATGACCCTGGAAGCAAGACGCACCATCCAGAACCACTGGTGTATAGTGAGCCTATAAATTATACATTTTACAGAACCACACTAATCCAACAAGCATACAGCTGTTTTGGACTTTCTAGTCTTCATCAATGCATTAATGCAAAATCTGATTAAATCTTAAACTCTTACAAGGACAGCTGCAACTTTTTTTTTTTTTTTTGAATACAAGGAATATACCCTCCAGTATACCACTTCTCCTGCAACACGACACTTTGCAACACATACAAGGAGATCCACTCCCCAACATGGTTTCTGATCTAAAGCAGGACTGTGGTTAGTGTAGGATACATGGCAGGGCACTTAAGCTGTAATAATATGCCCCCAAGCACCAGCATACTGATAATTTGGAAGCTGTCCTTTTTTTATTAACATCCAATTAGTGTCAGTTCTGGAAGGGCTGGCATGCAGTGGCCATCTTGTAGTTGATTACCTGGGGATCTTGGTGCGAATTTAGTGGAATTTGGGGTGAAGAGGGTACTGGAACAATGAAGACAAAGGGTGGGGACCAGATGGACATCAGCTAGGGAATTCTGTATATTTTCTCCACATAGGCAACTGTTTACATTCTGCCTACTTTATTAAACCCCTCTAATACAATGAAATCTTTATTTTATAATTAAGCTAGACCAGAGCAAATCTGCCACACACACACACTCCTTTGTAGAAACATTTATAGAACTTAATAATAAATGTAATTTAACCTTATGTGAACGTGAGTACATTTCCCAGGTGTCCTGAATGTGAAATATTTGAAAAACGTAGGACTACAAAGGCAGATGTGGTCCATAGCTGAGGAGGAAATAAAACAAGAGAAGCTCAGAAAGATGGCAACATTAATTTCCCATCAAGTGAAGGATGCTGAAAGTATGCGTTATCTAAAGGCAGAGATCAACTGTTCTTGATTAATCGACCTGCACTTCAGCAAGACTAAAAGCTAGAGTGTCTCATCATAAAACCTTGAGATGAAAGACAGAGAATTTCTTATGCAATTTCAGAAACATGATTCCCTTTAGACAAAAGTAGAATTTCAGATGGATATGAATGACTTCAGCATAAAACACAATGTGCTGTTCCGGAGACCTAAATAAACACATGGCTAACATAAATAACGTAATGAAAGTTGGTGAATGGAGGTCAGAGAAAATGAGCCACATGTATCACATTAAAGGAACTGGACTCAAGAAAACAGTTTGACCTTCTGCACATCACCACTTATAAAAGTCAGTAATCTTTTAAATGATTTTCTTTTGCAATAAAGACTCCGTTCTGCTTTTTATTTAGTTCCCCGTGTGTATTTTAAATCAATAACCACTACTTTTCTTTTTTTTTTTCTTCTTCTTTTTTTTTAGCAGTTTACTTTTTGTTTAGAACAAGTATTTTTTTTTAAAGATGCCAGAGTGCTTCTATATTAGGTGTTTTTAAAAAAAATATATCAGGATTGAGAGAAGTGTGTACTGCCCATATGCAGTTAAAGGGCACCTGAACTTCAATAAACGTGAGACAACTTTACTGCCAGATGGCTTACTGCTATTCTGATCTCTTACATCCAGTGGAGTCAGAGTAACACGCCTGGCAATACAAATAATATTTTGGTAAGGAAAAAAAGGACATCCCCCCCCCCCCCCCAAAAAGAAAAATCTTATGTTTTGGGGTGTATTTTTACACATACCCATGCTGAGTGGGAGAAATATCTTTGTAAATGGACAATTGTGTGTAATAATAATCAAAAAAATTGTCATTTAAAGAGATATTTCTCCCACCCAGCATGGGCATGTGTAAAAATACACGCCAAAACACATTATACTACGTCTCCTGCGTATGACGATACCACATGTGGCACTTTTTTGCAGCCTAGCTGTGCAAAGGGGCCCAAAGTCCAATGAGTACCTTTAGGACTTCACAGGTCAATTTTACTTATTTGGTTTCCAGACTACTCCTCACGGTTTAGGGCCCCTAAAATGCCAGGGCAGTATAGGAACACCACAAGTGACCCCATTTTGGAAAGAAGACACCCAAGGTGTTCCATGAGGGGTATAGTGAGTTCATAGAAGATTTAATTTTTTGTCACGTGTTTGTGAGAAAAAAACAAAAAAATCAATTTCCACTAAGCTTCATTTTCCACTAACTTGTGACAAAAAAATAAAATCTTCTATGAACTCACCATCTCTCACATATGTGGTATCGCTGTTCTCAGGAGTAGTAGTATACTTGTGTTTTGGGGTGTCTTTCCACACTTATCCATGCTGGGTGGGAGAAATATCTCTGTAAAGTTTTGTGTAAAAAAAAATCGAAATTTCTCACACTTTTTTTTTTTTACACAAAGTTGTCATTTACAGAGATATTGTATGTATATGTATGGCCAATGTTAGGAGTTTCTGCTATACTCCTTATATTGGGCATATGGGTGATGCACTTTTTTTTCCATAAAAGGAAAAATTAATAGCAGAAAGATTCTCTCATTCGCATTGATCAATGTGGATGAAAAAATGTCTGCTGAAAAATGTGAAAAAAAGAGGGGCATGGCGTTTGCCAGGACAAAGGAGCACCGCCCATAAAATGTTTCAAACCCACTTTGTTCGTATGACCTGGCAAACCCGATTAATCCATTTACATCGATTGATGTGGATGAAAGTAAACGTTGCCAATTTTGATACACAGTGCTTGACAAAGCATAGGACCTCCAACACCGCCCCTCAGCTCATATGCCTCGGCAAACGTATTTAACTGCGAAGGAGAAATCATCAGTCAGGATGCACCATCGGTGCTGCAGCTGGTTGGTCAATCGGTCGGAAAATTTCTGTCACTGCGGTTGGGCAGGCTGAACGCAAGTGCGGCCGAACAATCAGGCCTGATAAGGGAAACACTGCGTTTTTAGTGGAGCCTACTCTAAGGTGACCCTAAGGTACATATATAGATCTGACTGCGATCGGTACTGATCACTTACAGATACTATGTAGTACCAATGCTGATTAGCGACAGTGATGACGCTAATCAGTGACTAATTAGTGACTGCGGTGTAGTGGGCTGGGCGCTAACTGACACTAACTACCTAACAAAGGGGTCTAGCTAACTCACTGGACTACCTGTTAACACTAATGATCTAAAAACAGTGACAGTTTTCACTGATTACTGTTTTTAGATCACTAGGATAGTGACAGGGGGTGATCAGAGGCAATCAGATGCAATCAAATGCAATCAAATGCAATTAGAAGCAGACAGAGGTCAATCAGAGCCAATCACAGGGCAACCAAGAGGCCGATCAGATGCCAATCAGAGTGAAAACCGGCGATCAGATGTCAATCAGACCTCAATCAGATGTCAATCAGAGCTGATTACAGGCGATCAGATGTCAATCACTGCAGCTGTCAGATGGCAAACAATGTAAACAGCAGTCAATTGATGTTGATCAGCAGGCAATCAGAGACGATCAGTTGCCAATCAGAGTGAAATAACAGATGATCAGATGCCAATCGGAGCTGATTACAGGCAATCAGATGTCTATCACTGCAGCTGTCAGATGCCAAACAATGTAAACAGTCAATCAGAGGTAATCGGCAGGCAATCAGTCAATCAGAGTGAAATAACAGGCAATCCGATGTTAATCAACAGTGCACAGATGATCAGATGTCAATCAGACCTCAATCAGATGCCAATCAGAGCTGATCAAAGGCTATCAGATGTCAATCACTGCAGCTGTCAGATGCCAAACAATGTAAACAGCAATCGGTGGTACTCAGCAGGCAATCGGAGATAATCAGATGCTAATCAGAATGAAATAACAGGTGATCAGATGTCAATCAACAGTGCACAGATGATTAGATGTCAATCAGATGTCAATCAGAGCTGATTACATATGATTAAATATCAATCACTGCAGCTGTCAGATGCCAAACAATGTAAACAGTCAATCGGTGGTGATCACACGGCAAACAGAGTCAATCAGAGTGAAATAACAGGCAATCCGATGTCAATCAACAGTGCACAGGCGATCAGATGTCAATCAGACCTCGATCAGATGGCAAACAGAGGTGATTACAGGCGATCAAATGTCAATCACACTGCAGCTGTCAGATGCCAAACAAAGTAAACAGCAGTCAATTACTGGGCAATCAGAGACGATCAGATGCCAATCCGAGTGAAAACAGGCGATCAGATGTCACTCAGACCTCAATCAGACCTCAATCAGAGCTGATAACAGGCGACCAGATGTCAACCAGATCTTAGTCAGACGCCTGTCAGGGGCAGTGAGGGGGCAGTGAGGGGTGATAAGCAGCAATCAGAGGGGCAGTGTGTGGCGATGTGGTGCAGGGCTGCTGTCCTCTCTGGTGGTCAATCTGGGGGCACTGTGACCACCAGATGAGGAGGCAGCCTGTATAATACACGTTGTTTCCAACGTGTATTATACACTTCTATCGGCAAGATCATTGGCTGGCCGGCTGATAACGGAGGGGGGCCGCAAAGGCCGCAAAGGATGCTAGGGGATGCGCGCACATGGTCGTGCGATCGCCCGCAATACATCGCTCCAGGACCTTACGCCGATTGGCGGTCCTGGGACTGCCGCCACAGCCACGCCCATCGGCGTGACGCGGTTGGCAACTGGTTAAAGCTGAATCATCGCAAATGCCGTTTGTAGTTCCTGGGGGGGCTCAGCGTATCTCTGATGGAGGCCATTCGGAGGCGGCCTGGTGTTGCACTGATCCACCTTTTGCGCAATTTTCAATTTTCGATTTTATTTGATTAGCCGCACCCAGGCTATGCATATACATAGGTTAGGATTTAGTTAGTGTTAGGCCCCTCCCATGGAGGATTGACTTCTTCGCAGTGGGAGGGACGAGTACTTAATAGGTTGCATGCAAGCTGTTAATGGAAACCAACATCCTCCTCTAGTGGTAGACAGGTCATGTGTATGCTCGGTGTGTATTCGACCCCACAAGTGGGGCTTGCACTCTTTTGCAGGTAGGCACTAGTCTGTTTTTAAGTAGCGCTGCTCATTTCCTTGCTATGTACTAATGTAATTCGTTTTTGGTCAGCTGCTCCCACTTAACAGCCATGCTTTTGGTGGATATGCAGAGCTTCTGTTTGGGTTCAAGGTGCGTTTGTAGTTCCTGGGGGGGCTCAGCCTATCTCTGATGGAGGCCATTCGGAGGCGGCCTGGTGTTGCGCTGATCCACCTTTTGCGCAATTTTCGATTTTATTTGATTAGCCGCACCCAGGCTATGCATATACATAGGTTAGGATTTAGTTAGTGTTAGGCCCCTCCCATGGAGGATTGACTTCTTCGCAGTGGGAGGGATGAGTACTTAATAGGTTGCATGCAAGCTGTTAATGGAAACCAACATCCTCCTCTAGTGGTAGACAGGTCATGTGTATGCTCGGTGTGTATTCGACCCCACAAGTGAGGCTTGCACTCTTTTGCAGGTAGGCACTAGTCTGTTTTTAAGTAGCGCTGCTCATTTCCTTGCTATGTACTAATGTAATTCGTTTTTGGGCAGCTGCTCCCACTTAACAGCCATGCTTTTGGTGGATATGCAGAGCTTCTGTTTGGGTTCAAGGTGCGTTTGTAGTTCCTGGGGGGGCTCAGCGTATCTCTGATGGAGGCCATTCGGAGGCGGCCTGGTGTTGCGCTGATCCACCTTTTGCGCAATTTTCAATTTTCGATTTTATTTGATTAGCCGCACCCAGGCTATGCATATACATAGGTTAGGATTTAGTTAGTGTTAGGCCCCTCCCATGGAGGATTGACTTCTTCGCAGTGGGAGGGACGAGTACTTAATAGGTTGCATGCAAGCACGAGTACTTAATAGGTTGCATGCAAGCTGTTAATGGAAACCAACATCCTCCTCTAGTGCTAGACAGGTCATGTGTATGCTCGGTGTGTATTCGACCCCACAAGTGGGGCTTGCACTCTTTTGCAGGTAGGCACTAGTCTGTTTTTAAGTAGCGCTGCTCATTTCCTTGCTATGTACTAATGTAATTTGTTTTTGGTCAGCTGCTCCCACTTAACAGCCATGCTTTTGGTGGATATGCAGAGCTTCTGTTTGGGTTCAAGGTGCGTTTGTAGTTCCTGGGGGGGCTCAGCGTATCTCTGATGGAGGCCATTCGGAGGCGGCCTGGTGTTGCGCTGATCCACCTTTTGCGCAATTTTCAATTTTCGATTTTATTTGATTAGCCGCACCCAGGCTATGCATTTACATAGGTTAGGATTTAGTTAGTGTTAGGCCCCTCCCATGGAGGATTGACTTCTTCGCAGTGGGAGGGACGAGTACTTAATAGGTTGCATGCAAGCTGTTAATGGAAACCAACATCCTCCTCTAGTGGTAGACAGGTCATGTGTATGCTCGGTGTGTATTTGACCCCACAAGTGGGGCTTGCACTCTTTTGCAGGTAGGCACTAGTCTGTTTTTAAGTAGCGCTGCTCATTTCCTTGCTATGTACTAATGTAATTCGTTTTTGGTCAGCTGCTCCCACTTAACAGCCATGCTTTTGGTGGATATGCAGAGCTTCTGTTTGGGTTCAAGGTGCGTTTGTAGTTCCTGGGGGGGGCTTAGCGTATCTCTGATGGAGGCCATTCGGAGGCGGCCTGGTGTTGCGCTGATCCACCTTTTGCGCAATTTTCAATTTTCGATTTTATTTGATTAGCCGCACCCAGGCTATGCATATACATAGGTTAGGATTTAGTTAGTGTTAGGCCCCTCCCATGGAGGATTGACTTCTTCGCAGTGGGAGGGACGAGTACTTAATAGGTTGCATGCAAGCACGAGTACTTAATAGGTTGCATGCAAGCTGTTAATGGAAACCAACATCCTCCTCTAGTGGTAGACAGGTCATGTGTATGCTCGGTGTGTATTCGACCCCACAAGTAGGGCTTGCACTCTTTTGCAGGTAGGCACTAGTCTGTTTTTAAGTAGCGCTGCTCATTTCCTTGCTATGTACTAATGTAATTCGTTTTTGGTCAGCTGCTCCCACTTAACAGCCATGCTTTTGGTGGATATGCAGAGCTTCTGTTTGGGTTCAAGGTGCGTTTGTAGTTCCTGGGGGGGCTCAGCGTATCTCTGATGGAGGCCATTCGGAGGCGGCCTGGTGTTGCGCTGATCCACCTTTTGCGCAATTTTCAATTTTCGATTTTATTTGATTAGCCGCACCCAGGCTATGCATATACATAGGTTAGGATTTAGTTAGTGTTAGGCCCCTCCCATGGAGGATTGACTTCTTCGCAGTGGGAGGGACGAGTACTTAATAGGTTGCATGCAAGCTGTTAATGGAAACCAACATCCTCCTCTAGTGGTAGACAGGTCATGTGTATGCTCGGTGTGTATTCGACCCCACAAGTGGGGCTTGCACTCTTTTGCAGGTAGGCACTAGTCTGTTTTTAAGTAGCGCTGCTCATTTCCTTGCTATGTACTAATGTAATTCGTTTTTGGTCAGCTGCTCCCACTTAACAGCCATGCTTTTGGTGGATATGCAGAGCTTCTGTTTGGGTTCAAGGTGCGTTTGTAGTTCCTGGGGGGGCTCAGCGTATCTCTGATGGAGGCCATTCGGAGGCGGCCTGGTGTTGCGCTGATCCACCTTTTGCGCAATTTTCAATTTTCGATTTTATTTGATTAGCCGCACCCAGGCTATGCATATACATAGGTTAGGATTTAGTTAGTGTTAGGCCCCTCCCATGGAGGATTGACTTCTTCGCAGTGGGAAGGACGAGTACTTAATAGGTTGCATGCAAGCTGTTAATGGAAACCAACATCCTCCTCTAGTGGTAGACAGGTCATGTGTATGCTCGGTGTGTATTCGACCCCACAAGTGGGGCTTGCACTCTTTTGCAGGTAGGCACTAGTCTGTTTTTAAGTAGCGCTGCTCATTTCCTTGCTATGTACTAATGTAATTTGTTTTTGGTCAGCTGCTCCCACTTAACAGCCATGCTTTTGGTGGATATGCAGAGCTTCTGTTTGGGTTCAAGGTGCGTTTGTAGTTCCTGGGGGGGCTCAGCGTATCTCTGATGGAGGCCATTCGGAGGCGGCCTGGTGTTGCGCTGATCCACCTTTTGCGCAATTTTCAATTTTCGATTTTATTTGATTAGCCGCACCCAGGCTATGCATATACATAGGTTAGGATTTAGTTAGTGTTAGGCCCCTCCCATGGAGGATTGACTTCTTCGCAGTGGGAGGGACGAGTACTTAATAGGTTGCATGCAAGCTGTTAATGGAAACCAACATCCTCCTCTAGTGGTAGACAAGTCATGTGTATGCTCGGTGTGTATTCGACCCCACAAGTGGGGCTTGCACTCTTTTGCAGGTAGGCACTAGTCTGTTTTTAAGTAGCGCTGCTCATTTCCTTGCTATGTACTAATGTAATTCGTTTTTGGTCAGCTGCTCCCACTTAACAGCCATGCTTTTGGTGGATATGCAGAGCTTCTGTTTGGGTTCAAGGTGCGTTTGTAGTTCCTGGGGGGGCTCAGCGTATCTCTGATGGAGGCCATTCGGAGGCGGCCTGGTGTTGCGCTGATCCACCTTTTGCGCAATTTTCAATTTTCGATTTTATTTGATTAGCCGCACCCAGGCTATGCATATACATAGGTTAGGATTTAGTTAGTGTTAGGCCCCTCCCATGGAGGATTGACTTCTTCGCAGTGGGAGGGACGAGTACTTAATAGGTTGCATGCAAGCACGAGTACTTAATAGGTTGCATGCAAGCTGTTAATGGAAACCAACATCCTCCTCTAGTGGTAGACAGGTCATGTGTATGCTCGGTGTGTATTCGACCCCACAAGTAGGGCTTGCACTCTTTTGCAGGTAGGCACTAGTCTGTTTTTAAGTAGCGCTGCTCATTTCCTTGCTATGTACTAATGTAATTCGTTTTTGGTCAGCTGCTCCCACTTAACAGCCATGCTTTTGGTGGATATGCAGAGCTTCTGTTTGGGTTCAAGGTGCGTTTGTAGTTCCTGGGGGGGCTCAGCGTATCTCTGATGGAGGCCATTCGGAGGCGGCCTGGTGTTGCGCTGATCCACCTTTTGCGCAATTTTCAATTTTCGATTTTATTTGATTAGCCGCACCCAGGCTATGCATATACATAGGTTAGGATTTAGTTAGTGTTAGGCCCCTCCCATGGAGGATTGACTTCTTCGCAGTGGGAGGGACGAGTACTTAATAGGTTGCATGCAAGCTGTTAATGGAAACCAACATCCTCCTCTAGTGGTAGACAGGTCATGTGTATGCTCGGTGTGTATTCGACCCCACAAGTGGGGCTTGCACTCTTTTGCAGGTAGGCACTAGTCTGTTTTTAAGTAGCGCTGCTCATTTCCTTGCTATGTACTAATGTAATTCGTTTTTGGTCAGCTGCTCCCACTTAACAGCCATGCTTTTGGTGGATATGCAGAGCTTCTGTTTGTGTTCAAGGTGCGTTTGTAGTTCCTGGGGGGGCTCAGCGTATCTCTGATGGAGGCCATTCGGAGGCGGCCTGGTGTTGCGCTGATCCACCTTTTGCGCAATTTTCAATTTTCGATTTTATTTGATTAGCCGCACCCAGGCTATGCATATACATAGGTTAGGATTTAGTTAGTGTTAGGCCCCTCCCATGGAGGATTGACTTCTTCGCAGTGGGAAGGACGAGTACTTAATAGGTTGCATGCAAGCTGTTAATGGAAACCAACATCCTCCTCTAGTGGTAGACAGGTCATGTGTATGCTCGGTGTGTATTCGACCCCACAAGTGGGGCTTGCACTCTTTTGCAGGTAGGCACTAGTCTGTTTTTAAGTAGCGCTGCTCATTTCCTTGCTATGTACTAATGTAATTTGTTTTTGGTCAGCTGCTCCCACTTAACAGCCATGCTTTTGGTGGATATGCAGAGCTTCTGTTTGGGTTCAAGGTGCGTTTGTAGTTCCTGGGGGGGCTCAGCGTATCTCTGATGGAGGCCATTCGGAGGCGGCCTGGTGTTGCGCTGATCCACCTTTTGCGCAATTTTCAATTTTCGATTTTATTTGATTAGCCGCACCCAGGCTATGCATTTACATAGGTTAGGATTTAGTTAGTGTTAGGCCCCTCCCATGGAGGATTGACTTCTTCGCAGTGGGAGGGACGAGTACTTAATAGGTTGCATGCAAGCTGTTAATGGAAACCAACATCCTCCTCTAGTGGTAGACAGGTCATGTGTATGCTCGGTGTGTATTTGACCCCACAAGTGGGGCTTGCACTCTTTTGCAGGTAGGCACTAGTCTGTTTTTAAGTAGCGCTGCTCATTTCCTTGCTATGTACTAATGTAATTCGTTTTTGGTCAGCTGCTCCCACTTAACAGCCATGCTTTTGGTGGATATGCAGAGCTTCTGTTTGGGTTCAAGGTGCGTTTGTAGTTCCTGGGGGGGGCTTAGCGTATCTCTGATGGAGGCCATTCGGAGGCGGCCTGGTGTTGCGCTGATCCACCTTTTGCGCAATTTTCAATTTTCGATTTTATTTGATTAGCCGCACCCAGGCTATGCATATACATAGGTTAGGATTTAGTTAGTGTTAGGCCCCTCCCATGGAGGATTGACTTCTTCGCAGTGGGAGGGACGAGTACTTAATAGGTTGCATGCAAGCACGAGTACTTAATAGGTTGCATGCAAGCTGTTAATGGAAACCAACATCCTCCTCTAGTGGTAGACAGGTCATGTGTATGCTCGGTGTGTATTCGACCCCACAAGTAGGGCTTGCACTCTTTTGCAGGTAGGCACTAGTCTGTTTTTAAGTAGCGCTGCTCATTTCCTTGCTATGTACTAATGTAATTCGTTTTTGGTCAGCTGCTCCCACTTAACAGCCATGCTTTTGGTGGATATGCAGAGCTTCTGTTTGGGTTCAAGGTGCGTTTGTAGTTCCTGGGGGGGCTCAGCGTATCTCTGATGGAGGCCATTCGGAGGCGGCCTGGTGTTGCGCTGATCCACCTTTTGCGCAATTTTCAATTTTCGATTTTATTTGATTAGCCGCACCCAGGCTATGCATATACATAGGTTAGGATTTAGTTAGTGTTAGGCCCCTCCCATGGAGGATTGACTTCTTCGCAGTGGGAGGGACGAGTACTTAATAGGTTGCATGCAAGCTGTTAATGGAAACCAACATCCTCCTCTAGTGGTAGACAGGTCATGTGTATGCTCGGTGTGTATTCGACCCCACAAGTGGGGCTTGCACTCTTTTGCAGGTAGGCACTAGTCTGTTTTTAAGTAGCGCTGCTCATTTCCTT